>NC_135498.1:234866628-235217878 GCF_052857255.1 Amblyomma americanum
CGACTGCGCATCAACAGGCGCCTGCTGACGCCAAAAATATCGGGGCACAAAATCGGCTTGCTCAGTTCGCCAGCGGTGCAGCGGTGGGCACACACCTCAAAACGTATTCCTGCTTTTACAGCTGGCAGCGCAGTGACACCTGCCCTGACCGGACCGTCTACCGCGCCGGGCCATCTACGCATCTTCTGGTATATTCTGGCTCTGCTGCGCATCAGGAGCTCAACAATGACGACTGCGCATCAACAGGCGCCTGCTGACGCCATAAAAAGCGGGGCACGGAATCGGCTTGCTCACTTCGGGAGCGGTGCAGCGGCGGGCACACTTCAAAACGTATTCCTGCTTTTGCAGCTGACAGCGCAGTGACACCTACCCCGACCGGAGTGTCTACCGGGCCGGGCCATCTACGCAACTTCTGGTGCCTTTTGGCTCTGCTGCGTATCAGGAGCTCGACTATGACGACAGCGCATCAGCAGGCGCATCTGACGCCATAAAAAGCGGGGCACAGAGTCGGCTTGCTCAGTTCGGCAGTGGTGCAGCGGCGGGCACACACCTCAAAACGTATTCCTGCTTTTGCAGCTGGCAGCGCAGTGACACCTACCCCGACCGGACTGTCTATCGGGCAGGGCCATCTACGCATTTTCTGGTATCTTGTGGCTCTGCTGCGCATGAGGAGCTCGACAACGACGACTGCGCATCAACAGGCGCCTGCTGACGCCATAAAAAGCGAGGCACGGAATCGGCTTGCTCAGTTCGGGAGCGGTGCAGCGGTGGGCACACCCCTCAAAACGTATTCCTGCTTTTGCAGCTGACAGAGCAGTGACACCTACCCTGACCGGACTGTCTACCGGGCCGGGCCATCTACGCATCTTCTGGTCTCTTCTGGCTCTGCTGCGCATCAGGAGCTCAACAACGACGACTGCGCATCAACAGGCGCCTGCTGACGCCAAAAATATCGGGGCACAAAATCGGCTTGCTCAGTTCGGCAGCGGTGCAGCGGTGGGCACACACCTCAAAACGTATTCCTGCTTTTACAGCTGACAGCGCAGTGACACCTGCCCTGACCGGACCGTCTACCGCGCCGGGCCATCTACGCATCTTCTGGTATCTTCTGGCTCTGCTGCGAATCAGGAGCTCGACTATGACGACAGCGCATCAACAGGCGCTTCTGACGCCATAAAAAGCGGGGCACAGAATCGGCTTGCTCAGTTCGGCAGCGGTGCAGCGGCGGGCACACACCTCAAAACGTATTCCTGCTTTTGCAGCTGACAGAGCAGTGACACCTACCCTGACCGGACTGTCTACCGGGCCGGGCCATCTACGCATCTTCTGGTCTCTTCTGGCTCTGCTGCGCATCAAGAGCTCGACAACGACGACCGCGCATCAACAGGCGCCTGCTGACGCCATCAAAAGCGGGGCACGGAATCGGCTTGCTCAGCTCGGCAGCGGTGCAGCGGTGGGCACACACCTCAAAACGTCTTCCTACTTTTGCTGCTGACAGCGCAGTGACACCTAACCCGACCGGACTGTCTACCGGGCCGGGCCATCTACGCATCTCCTGACTCGGCTTCGCATCAGGAGCTCGACAACGACGACTGGCAATCAACAGGCGCCTGCTGAAGCCACAAAAAGGGGGGCACGGAATCGACTTGCTCAGTTCGGCAGCGGAGCAGCGGCGGGCACACACCTCAAAACGTAATCCTGCTTTTGCAGCTGACAGCGCAGTGACACCTACCCCGACCGGACTGTCTGCCGGGCCGGGCCATCTACGCATCTTCTGGTGTCTTCTGGCTCTGCTGCGAATCAGGAGCTCGCCAACGACGACTGCGCATCAACCGGCGCCTGCTGACGCCAAAAAAATCGGGGCACAAAATCGGCTTGCTCAGTTCGGCAGCGGTGCAGCGGCGGGCACACACCTCAAAATGTATTCCTGCTTTTACAGCTGACAGCGCAGTGACACCTGCCCTGACCGGACCGTCTACCGCGCCGGGCCATCTACGCATCTTCTGGTATCTTCTGGCTCTGCTGCGCATCAGGAGCTCAACAACGACGACTGCGCATCAACAGGCGCCTGCTGACGCCATAAAAAGCGGGGCACGGAATCGGCTTGCTCACTTCGGCAGCGGTGCAGCGGCGGTCACACACCTCAAAACGTATTCCTGCTTTTGCAGCTGACAGCGCAGTGACACCTACCCCGACCGGACTGTCTACCGGGCCGGGCCATCTACGCAGTTTCTGGTGTCTTCTGGCTCTGCTGCGAATCAGGAGCTCGACTATGACGACCGCGCATCAGCAGGCGCCTGCTGACGCCATCAAATGCGGGGCACGGAATCGGCTTGCTCAGCTCGGCAGCGGTGCAGCGGCGGGCGCACACCTCAAAATGTATTTCTGCTTTTGCAGCTGACAGCGCAGTGACACCTACCCTGACCGGACTGTCTACCGGGCCGGGCCATCTACGCATCTTCTGGTGTCTTCTGGCTCTGCTGCGAATCAGGAGCTCGACAATGACGACAGCGCATCAACAGGCGCTTCTGACGCCATAAAAAGCGGGGCACAGAATCGGCTTGCTAAGTTCGGCAGCGGTGCAGCGGTGGGCACACACCTCAATACGTCTTCCTACTTTTGCTGCTGACAGCGCAGTGACACCTATTCTGAACGGACTGTCTACTGTGCCGCGCCATCTACTCATCTTCTGGTGTCTTCTGGCTCTGCTGCGAATCAGGAGCTCGACAACGACAACCGCGCATCAACAGGCGCCTGCTGACGCCATCAAAAGCGGGGCACGGAATCGGGTTGCTCAGCTCGGCAGCGGTGCAGCGGCGGGCACACACCTCAAAATGTATTCCTGCTTTTGCAGCTGACAGCGCAGTGACACCTACCCTCACCGGACTGTCTACCGGGCTGGGCCATCTATGCATCTTCTGGCTCTGCTACGCATCAGGAGCTCGACAACGACGACTCCGCATCAACAGGCGCCAGCTGACGCCATAAAAAGCGAGGCACGGAATCGGCTTGCTCAGTTCGGCAGCGGTGCAGCGGCGGGCACACACCTCAAAACGTATTCCTGCTTTTGCAGCTGACAGAGCAGTGACACCTACCCTGACCGGACTGTCTACCAGGCCGGGCCATCTACGCATCTTCTGGTCTCTTCTGGCTCTGCTGCGCATCAGGAGCTCGACAACGACGACTGCGCATCAACAGGTGCCTGCTGACGCCATAAAAAGCGGGGCACGGAATCGGATTGGTCAGTTCGGCAGCGGTGCAGCGGCGGGCACACACCTCAAAACGTATTCCTGCTTTTGCAGCTGACAGCGCAGTGACACCTACCCTGACCGGACTGTCTACCGGGTTGGGCCATCTACGCATTTTCTGGTGTCTTCTGGCTCTGCTGCGCATCGGGAGCTCGACAACGACGACTGCGCATCAACAGGTGCCTGCTGACGCCATAAAAAGCGGGGCACGGAATCGGATTGGTCAGTTCGGCAGCGGTGCAGCGGCGGGCACACACCTCAAAACGTATTCCTGCTTTTGCAGCTGACAGCGCAGTGACACCTACCCTGACCGGACTGTCTACCGGGTTGGGCCATCTACGCATTTTCTGGTGTCTTCTGGCTCTGCTGCGCATCGGGAGCTCGACAACGACGACTGCGCATCAACAGGTGCCTGCTGACGCCATAAAAAGCGAGGCACGGAATCGGCTTGCTCAGTTCGGGAGCGGTGCAGCGGCGGGCACACCCCTCAAAACGTATTCCTGCTTTTGCAGCTGACAGAGCAGTGACACCTACCCTGACCGGACTGTCTACCGGGCCGGGCTTCTACGCATCTTCTGGTCTCTTCTGGCTCTGCTGCGCATCAGGAGCTCAACAACGACGACTGCGCATCAACAGGCGCCTGCTGACGCCAAAAATATCGGGGCACAAAATCGGCTTGCTCAGTTCGGCAGCGGTGCAGCGGTGGGCACACACCTCAAAACGTATTCCTGCTTTTACAGCTGGCAGCGCAGTGACACCTGCCCTGACCGGACCGTCTACCGCGCCGGGCCATCTACGCATCTTCTGGTATCTTCTGGCTCTGCTGCGCATCAGGAGCTCAACAATGACGACTGCGCATCAACAGGCGCCTGCTGACGCCATAAAAAGCGGGGCACGGAATCGGCTTGCTCACTTCGGGAGCGGTGCAGCGGCGGGCACACTTCAAAACGTATTCCTGCTTTTGCAGCTGACAGCGCAGTGACACCTACCCCGACCGGAGTGTCTACCGGGCCGGGCCATCTACGCAACTTCTGGTGCCTTTTGGCTCTGCTGCGTATCAGGAGCTCGACTATGACGACAGCGCATCAACAGGCGCATCTGACGCCATAAAAAGCGGGGCACAGAATCGGCTTGCTCAGTTCGGCAGTGGTGCAGCGGCGGGCACACACCTCAAAACGTATTCCTGCTTTTGTAGCTGGCAGCGCAGTGACACCTATTCTGACCGAACAGTCTACTGGGCCGGGCCATCTACGCATCTTCTGGTGTCTTCTGGCTCTGCTGCGAATCAGGAGCTCGACAACGACGACCGCGCATCAACAGGCGCTTGCTGACGCCATGAAAAGCGAAGCACGGAATCGGCTTGCTCAGTTCGGGAGCGGTGCAGCGGCGGGCACACCCCTCAAAACGTATTCCTGCTTTTGCAGCTGACAGAGCAGTGACACCTACCCTGACCGGACTGTCTACCGGGCCGGGTCATCTACGCATCTTCTGGTCTCTTCTTGCTCTGCTGCGCATCAGGAGCTCGCCAACGACGACTGCGCATCAACCGGCGCCTGCTGACGCAAAAAACCGGGGCACAAAATCGGCTTGCTCAGTTCGGCAGCGGTGCAGCGGTGGGCACACACCTCAAAACGTCTTCCTACTTTTGCTGCTGACAGCGCAGTGACACCTATTCTGACCGGAATGTCTACTGGGCCGGGCCATCTACGCATCTTCTGGTGTCTTCTGGCTCTGGTGCGAATCAGGAGCTCGAAAATGACGACAGCGCATCAACAGGCGCTTCTGACGCCATAAAAAGCGGGGCACAGAATCGGCTTGCTCAGTTCGGCAGCGGTGCAGCGGTGGGCACACACCTCAAAACGTCTTCCTACTTTTGCTGCTGACAGCGCAGTGACACCTATTCTGACCGGACTGTCTACTGGGCCGGGCCATCTACGCATCTTCTGGTGTCTTCTGGCTCTGCTGCGAATCAGGAGCTCGACAACGACGACCGCGCATCAACAGGCGCCTGCTGACGCCATCAAAAGCGGGGCACGGAATCGGCTTGCTCAGCTCGGCAGCGGTGCAGTGGTGGACACACACCTCAAAACGTATTCCTGCTTTTGCAGCTGACAGCGCAGTGACACCTACCCTGACCAGACTGTCTACCGGGGCCGGCCATCTACGCATCTTCTGGTATCTTCTGGGTCTGCTGCGCATCAGGAGCTCGACAACGACGACTGCGCATCAACAGGCGCCTGCTGACGCCATGAAAAGCGGGGAACGGAATCGGCTTGCTCAGTTCGGGAGCGGTGTAGCGGCGGGCACACCCCTTAAAACGTATTCCTGCTTTTGCAGCTGACAGCGCAGTGACACGTACCCTTACCGGACTGTCTACCGGGTCGGGCCATCAACGCATCTTCTGGTTCGGTTTCGCATCAGGAGCTCGACAATGACGACAGCGCATGAACAGGCGCTTCTGACGGCATAAAAAGCGGGGCACAGAATCGGCTTGCTCAGCTCGGCAGCGGTGCAGCGGCGGGCACACACCTCAAAATGTATTCCAGCTTTTGCAGCTGACAGCGCAGTGACACCTACCCTGACCGGACTGTATACCGGGCCGGGCCATCTATGCATCTTCTGGCTCTGCTACGCATCAGGAGCTCGACAACGTTTGACTGTGCATCGACAGGCGCCTGCTGAAGCCACAAAAAGCGAGGCACGGAATCGACTTGCTCAGTTCGGCAGCGGAGCAGCGGCGGGCACTCACCTCAAAACGTATTCCTGCTTTTGCAGCTGACAGCGCAGTGACACCTACCCCGACCGGACTGTCTACCGGGCCGGGCCATCTACGCAGTTTCTGGTGTCTTCTGGCTCTGCTGCGAATCAGGAGCTCGACAATGACGACCGCGCATCAGCAGGCGCCTGCTGACGCCATCAAAAGCGAGGCACGGAATCGACTTGCTCAGTTCGGCAGCGGAGCAGCGGCGGGCAAGCACCTCAAAACGTATTCCTGCTTTTGCAGCTGACAGCGCAGTGACACCTACCCCGACCGGACTGTCTACCGGGCCGGGCCATCTACGCAGTTTCTGGTGTCTTCTGGCTCTGCTGCGCATCAGGAGCTCAACAACGACGACTGCGCATCAACAGGCGCCTGCTAACGCCAAAACTATCGGGGCACAAAATCGGCTTGCTCAGTTCGGCAGCGGTGCAGCGGTGGGCACACACCTCAAAACGTATTCCTGCTTTTACAGCTGGCAGCGCAGTGACACCTGCCCTGACCGGACCGTCTACCGCGCCGGGCCATCTACGCATCTTCTGGTATCTTCTGGCTCTGCTGCGCATCAGGAGCTCAACAATGACGACTGCGCATCAACAGGCGCCTGCTGACGCCATAAAAAGCGGGGCACGGAATCGGCTTGCTCACTTCGGGAGCGGTGCAGCGGCGGGCACACTTCAAAACGTATTCCTGCTTTTGCAGCTGACAGCGCAGTGACACCTACCCCGACCGGAGTGTCTACCGGGCCGGGCCATCTACGCAACTTCTGGTGCCTTTTGGCTCTGCTGCGTATCAGGAGCTCGACTATGACGACAGCGCATCAACAGGCGCATCTGACGCCATAAAAAGCGGGGCACAGAATCGGCTTGCTCAGTTCGGCAGTGGTGCAGCGGCGGGCACACACCTCAAAACGTATTCCTGCTTTTGCAGCTGGCAGCGCAGTGACACCTATTCTGACCGAACTGTCTACTGGGCCGGGCCATCTACGCATCTTCTGGTGTCTTCTGGCTCTGCTGCGAATCAGGAGCTCGACAACGACGACCGCGCATCAACAGGCGCTTGCTGACGCCATGAAAAGCGAAGCACGGAATCGGCTTGCTCAGTTCGGGAGCGGTGCAGCGGCGGGCACACCCCTCAAAACGTATTCCTGCTTTTGCAGCTGACAGAGCAGTGACACCTACCCTGACCGGACTGTCTACCGGGCCGGGCCATCTACGCATCTTCTGGTCTCTTCTTGCTCTGCTGCGCATCAGGAGCTCGCCAACGACGACTGCGCATCAACCGGCGCCTGCTGACGCAAAAAACCGGGGCACAAAATCGGCTTGCTCAGTTCGGCAGCGGTGCAGCGGCGGGCACACACCTCAAAACGTATTCCTGCTTTTACAGCTGACAGCGCAGTGACACGTAACCTGACCGGACTGTCTACCAGGCCGGGCCATCTACGCATCTTCTGGCTCTGCTGCACATCAGGAGCTCGACAACATTGACTGTGCACCGACAGCGGTGGGCACACACCTCAAAACGTCTTCCTACTTTTGCTGCTGACAGCGCAGTGACACCTATTCTGACCGGAATGTCTACTGGGCCGGGCCATCTACGCATCTTCTGGTGTCTTCTGGCTCTGCTGCGAATCAGGAGCTCGACAACGACGACCGCGCATCAACAGGCGCCTGCTGACGCCATCAAAAGCGGGGCACGGAATCGGCTTGCTCAGCTCGGCAGCGGTGGAGCGGTGGACACACACCTCAAAACGTATTCCTGCTTTTGCAGCTGACAGCGCAGTGACACCTACCCTGACCAGACTGTCTACCGGGGCCGGCCATCTACGCATCTTCTGGTATCTTCTGGGTCTGCTGCGCATCAGGAGCTCGACAACGACGACTGCGCATCAACAGGCGCCTGCTGACGCCATGAAAAGCGGGGAACGGAATCGGCTTGCTCAGTTCGGGAGCGGTGCAGCGGCGGGCACACCCCTTAAAACGTATTCCTGCTTTTGCAGCTGACAGCGCAGTGACACGTACCCTTACCGGACTGTCTACCGGGTCGGGCCATCAACGCATCTTCTGGTTCGGCTTCGCATCAGGAGCTCGACAATGACGACAGCGCATGAACAGGCGCTTCTGACGGCATAAAAAGCGGGGCACAGAATCGGCTTGCTCAGCTCGGCAGCGGTGCAGCGGCGGGCACACACCTCAAAATGTATTCCAGCTTTTGCAGCTGACACCGCAGTGACACCTACCCTGACCGGACTGTATACCGGGCCGGGCCATCTATGCATCTTCTGGCTCTGCTACGCATCAGGAGCTCGACAACGTTTGACTGTGCATCGACAGGCGCCTGCTGAAGCCACAAAAAGCGAGGCACGGAATCGACTTGCTCAGTTCGGCAGCGGAGCAGCGGCGGGCACTCACCTCAAAACGTATTCCTGCTTTTGCAGCTGACAGCGCAGTGACACCTACCCCGACCGGACTGTCTACCGGGCCGGGCCATCTACGCAGTTTCTGGTGTCTTCTGGCTCTGCTGCGAATCAGGAGCTCGACAATGACGACCGCGCATCAGCAGGCGCCTGCTGACGCCATCAAAAGCGAGGCACGGAATCGACTTGCTCAGTTCGGCAGCGGAGCAGCGGCGGGCAAGCACCTCAAAACGTATTCCTGCTTTTGCAGCTGACAGCGCAGTGACACCTACCCCGACCGGACTGTCTACCGGGCCGGGCCATCTACGCAGTTTCTGGTGTCTTCTGGCTCTGCTGCGAATCAGGAGCTCGACTATGACGACCGCGCATCAGCAGGCGCCTGCTGACGCCATCAAATGCGGGGCACGGAATCGGCTTGCTCAGCTCGGCAGCGGTGCAGCGGCGGGCGCACACCTCAAAATGTATTTCTGCTTTTGCAGCTGACAGCGCAGTGACACCTACCCTGACCGGACTGTCTACCGGGCCGGGCCATCTACGCATCTTCTGGTGTCTTCAGGCTCTGCTGCGAATCAGGAGCTCGACAATGACGACAGCGCATCAACAGGCGCTTCTGACGCCATAAAAAGCTGGGCACAGAATCGGCTTGCTAAGTTCGGCAGCGGTGCAGCGGTGGGCACACACCTCAATACGTCTTCCTACTTTTGCTGCTGACAGCGCAGTGACACCTATTCTGAACGGACTGTCTACTGTGCCGCGCCATCTACTCATCTTCTGGTGTCTTCTGGCTCTGCTGCGAATCAGGAGCTCGACAACGACGACCGCGCATCAACAGGCGCCTGCTGACGCCATCAAAAGCGGGGCACGGAATCGGGTTGCTCAGCTCGGCAGCGGTGCAGCGGCGGGCACACACCTCAAAATGTATTCCTGCTTTTGCAGCTGACAGCGCAGTGACACCTACCCTGACCGGACTGTCTACCGGGCTGGGCCATCTATGCATCTTCTGGCTCTGCTACGCATCAGGAGCTCGACAACGACGACTCCGCATCAACAGGCGCCAGCTGACGCCATAAAAAGCGAGGCACGGAATCGGCTTGCTCAGTTCGGCAGCGGTGCAGCGGCGGGCACACACCTCAAAACGTATTCCTGCTTTTGCAGCTGACAGAGCAGTGACACCTACCCTGACCGGACTGTCTACCAGGCCGGGCCATCTACGCATCTTCTGGTCTCTTCTGGCTCTGCTGCGCATCAGGAGCTCGACGACGACGACTGCGCATCAACCTGCGCCTGCTGACGCCATTAAAAGCGGGGCACAAAATCGGCTTGCTCAGTTCGGCAGCGGTGCAGTGGCGGGCACACACGTCAAAACGTATTCCTGCTTTTGCAGCTGACAGCGCAGTGACACCTACCCTGACCGGACTGTCTATCGGGCAGGGCCATCTACGCATCTTCTGGTATCTTCTGGCTCTGCTGCGCATCAGGAGCTCGACAACGACGACTCCGCATCAACAGGCGCCTGCTGACGCCATAAAAAGCGGGGCACGGAATCGGCTTGCTCAGTTCGGGAGCGGTGCAGCGGCGGGCACACACCTCAAAACGTATTCCTGCTTTTGTAGCTCACAGCGCAGTGACACCTACCCTGACCGGACTGTCTACCGGGCCGGGCCATCAACGCATCTTCTGGCTCTGCTGCGCATCAGGAGCTCGACAACTTTGACTGTGCATCGACAGGCGCCTGCTGATGCCATAATAAGCGGAGCACGGAATCGGCTTGCTGAGTTCGGTAGCGGTGCAGCGGCGGGCACTCACCTCAAAACGTATTCCTGCTTTTGCAGCTGACTGCGCAGTGACACCTACCCTGACCGGACTGTCTACCGGGCCGGGCCATCTGCGCATCTTCTGGTATCTTCTGTCTCTGCTGCATATCAGGAGCAAGACAACGTGTACTGGGCATCGACAGGCGCCTCCTGACGCCATAAAATGCGGGGCACGGAATCGGCTTGCTCAGTTCGGCAGCGATGCAGCGGCGGGCACACACCTGAAAACGTATTCCTGCTTTTGTAGCTGACAGCGCAGTGACACCTACCCAGACCTAACTGTCTACCGGACCGGGCCATCTACGCATCTTCTGGTCTCTTCTGGCTCTGCTGCGCGTCAGGAGCTCAACAACGACGACTGCGCATCAACAGGCGCCTGCTGACGCCAAAAATATCGGGGCACAAAATCGGCTTGCTCAGTTCGGCAGCGGTGCAGCGGTGGGCACACACCTCAAAACGTATTCCTGCTTTTGCAGCTGGCAGCGCAGTGACACCTGCCCTGACCGGACCGTCTACCGCGCCGGGCCATCTACGCATCTTCTGGTATCTTCTGGCTCTGCTGCGCATCAGGAGCTCAACAATGACGACTGCGCATCAACAGGCGCCTGCTGACGCCATAAAAAGCGGGGCACGGAATCGGCTTGCTCACTTCGGGAGCGGTGCAGCGGCGGGCACACACCTCAAAACGTATTCCTGCTTTTGCAGCTGACAGCGCAGTGACACCTACCCCGACCGGAGTGTCTACCGGGCCGGGCCATCTACGCAACTTCTGGTGTCTTTTGGCTCTGCTGCGTATCAGGAGCTCGACTATGACGACAGCGCATCAACAGGCGCTTCTGACGCCATAAAAAGCGGGGCACAGAATCGGCTTGCTCAGTTCGGCAGTGGTGCAGCGGCGGGCACACACCTCAAAACGTATTCCTGCTTTTGCAGCTGGCAGAGCAGTGACACCTATTCTGACCGAACTGTCTACTGGGCCGGGCCATCTACGCATCTTCTGGTCTCTTCTGGCTCTGCTGCGCATCAGGAGCTCGCCAACGACGACTGCGCATCAACCGGCGCCTGCTGACGCCACAAAAACCGGGGCACAAAATCGGCTTGCTCAGTTCGGCAGCGGTGCAGCGGCGGGCACACACCTCAAAACGTATTCCTGCTTTTACAGCTGACAGCGCAGTGACACGTAACCTGACCGGACTGTCTACCGGGCCGGGCCATCTACGCATCTTCTGGTATCTTCTGGCTCTGCTGCGCATCAGGAGCTCAACAACGACGACTGCGCATCAACAGGCGCCTGCTGACGCCATAAAAAGCGGGGCACGGAATCGGCTTGCTCACTTCGGGAGCGGTGCAGCGGCGGGCACACACCTCAAAACGTATTCCTGCTTTTGCAGCTGACAGCGCAGTGACACCTACCCCGACCGGAGTGTCTACCGGGCCGGGCCATCTACGCAACTTCTGGTGTCTTTTGGCTCTGCTGCGTATCAGGAGCTCGACTATGACGACAGCGCATCAACAGGCGCTTCTGACGCCATAAAAAGCGGGGCACAGAATCGGCTTGCTCAGTTCGGCAGCAGTGCAGCGGCGGGCACACACCTCAAAACGTATTCCTGCTTTTAGAGCTGACATCGCAGTGACACCTGCTCTGACCGGACCGTCTACCGCCCTGGGTCATCTACGCATCTTCTGGTATCTTCTGGCTCTGCTGCTCATCAGGAGCTCAACAACGACGACTGCGCATCAACAGGCGTCTGCTGACGCCATAAAAAACGGGGAACGGAATCGGCTTGCTCAGTTCGGGAGCGGTGCAGCGGCGGGCACACCCATTAAAACGCATTCCTGCTTTTGCAGCTGACAGCGCAGTGACACGTACCCTGACCGGACTGTCTACCGGGTCGGGCCATCAACGCATCTTCTGGCTCGGCTTCGCATCAGGAGCTCGACAACAACGACTGCGCATCAACAGGCGCCTGCTGAAGCGACACAAAGCGGGGCACGGAATCGACTTCCTCAGTTCGGCAGAGGAGCAGCGGCGGGCACAAACCTCAAAACGTATTCCTGCTTTTGCAGCTGACAGCGCAGTGACACCTACCCCGACCGGACTGTCTATCGGGCAGGGCCATCTACGCATTTTCTAGAATCTTGTGGCTCTGCTGCGCATGAGGAGCTCGACAACGACGACTGCGCATCAACAGGCGCCTGCTGACGCCATAAAAAGCGAGGCACGGAATCGGCTTGCTCAGTTCGGGAGCGGTGCAGCGGTGGGCACACCCCTCAAAACGTATTCCTGCTTTTGCAGCTGACAGAGCAGTGACACCTACCCTGACCGGACTGTCTACCGGGCCGGGCCATCTACGCATCTTCTGGTCTCTTCTGGCTCTGCTGCGCATCAGGAGCTCAACAACGACGACTGCGCATCAACAGGCGCCTGCTGACGCCAAAAATATCGGGGCACAAAATCGGCTTGCTCAGTTCGGCAGCGGTGCAGCGGTGGGCACACACCTCAAAACGTATTCCTGCTTTTACAGCTGACAGCGCAGTGACACCTGCCCTGACCGGACCGTCTACCGCACCGGGCCATCTACGCATCTTCTGGTATCTTCTGGCTCTGCTGCGAATCAGGAGCTCGACTATGACGACATCGCATCAACAGGCGCTTCTGACGCCACAAAAAGCGGGGCACAGAATCGGCTTGCTCAGCTCGGCAGCGGTGCAGCGGTGGGCACACACCTCAAAACGTCTTCCTACTTTTGCTGCTGACAGCGCAGTGACACCTAACCCGACCGGACTGTCTACCGGGCCGGGCCATCTACGCATCTCCTGACTGGGCTTCGCATCAGGAGCTCGACAACGACGACTGGCAATCAACAGGCGCCTGCTGAAGCCACAAAAAGGGGGGCACGGAATCGACTTGCTCAGTTCGGCAGCGGAGCAGCGGCGGGAACACACCTCAAAACGTAATCCTGCTTTTGCAGCTGACAGCGCAGTGACACCTACCCCGACCGGACTGTCTACCGGGCCGGGCCATCTACGCATCTTCTGGTGTCTTCTGGCTCTGCTGCGAATCAGGAGCTCGCCAACGACGACTGCGCATCAACCGGCGCCTGCTGACGCCAAAAAAATCGGGGCACAAAATCGGCTTGCTCAGTTCGGCAGCGGTGCAGCGGCGGGCACACACCTCAAAATGTATTCCTGCTTTTACAGCTGACAGCGCAGTGACACCTGCCCTGACCGGACCGTCTACCGCGCCGGGCCATCTACGCATCTTCTGGTATCTTCTGGCTCTGCTGCGCATCAGGAGCTCAACAACGACGACTGCTCATCAACAGGCGCCTGCTGACGCCATAAAAAGCGGGGCACGGAATCGGCTTGCTCACTTCGGCAGCGGTGCAGCGGCGGGCACACACCTCAAAACGTATTCCTGCTTTTGCAGCTGACAGCGCAGTGACACCTACCCCGACCGGACTGTCTACCGGGCCGGGCCATCTACGCATCTTCTGGTGTCTTCTGGCTCTGCTGCGAATCAGGAGCTCGACAATGACGACAGCGGATGAACAGGCGCTTCTGACGCCATAAAAAGCGGGGCACAGAATCGGCTTGCTCAGCTCAGCAGCGGTGCAGCGGCGGGCACACACCTCAAAATGTATTCCTGCTTTTGCAGCTGACAGCGCAGTGACACCTACCCTGACCGGACTGTATACCGGGCCGGGCCATCTATGCATCTTCTGGCTCTGGTACGCATCAGGAGCTCGACAACGTTTGACTGTGCATCGACAGGCGCCTGCTGAAGCCACAAAAAGCGAGGCACGGAATCGACTTGCTCAGTTCGGCAGCGGAGCAGCGGTGGGCACGCACCTCAAAACGTATTCCTGCTTTTGCAGCTGACAGCGCAGTGACACCTACCCCGACCGGACTGTCTACCGGGCCGGGCCATCTACGCATTTTCTGGTGTCTTCTGGCTCTGCTGCGAATCAGGAGCTCGACAATGACGACCGCGCATCAGCAGGCGCGTGCTGACGCCATCAAAAGCGGGGCACGGAATAGGCTTGCTCAGCCCGGCAGCGGTGCAGCGGCGGGCGCACACCTCAAAATGTATTCCTGCTTTTGCAGCTGACAGCGCAGTGACACCTACCCTGACCGGACTGTCTACCGGGCCGGGCCATCTACGCATCTTCTGGTGTCTTCTGGCTCTGCTGCGAATCAGGAGCTCGACAATGACGACAGCGCATCAACAGGCGCTTCTGACGCCATAAAAAGCGGGGCACAGAATCGGCTTGCTAAGTTCGGCAGCGGTGCAGCGGTGGGCACACACCTCAATACGTCTTCCTACTTTTGCTGCTGACAGCGCAGTGACACCTACCCTGACCGGACTGTATACCGGGCCGGGCCATCTATGCATCTTCTGGCTCTGCTACGCATCAGGAGCTCGACAACGTTTGACTGTGCATCGACAGGCGCCTGCTGAAGCCACAAAAAGCGAGGCACGGAATCGACTTGCTCAGTTCGGCAGCGGAGCAGCGGCGGGCACGCACCTCAAAACGTATTCCTGCTTTTACAGCTGACAGTGCAGTGACACCTACCCCGACCGGACTGTCTACCGGGCCGGGCCATCTACGCAGTTTCTGGTGTCTTCTGGCTCTGCTGCGAATCAGGAGCTCGACAATGACGACCGCGCATCAGCAGGCGCCTGCTGACGCCATCAAATGCGGGGCACGGAATCGGCTTGCTCAGCTCGGCAGCGGTGCAGCGGCGGGCGCACACCTCAAAATGTATTCCTGCTTTTGCAGCTGACAGCGCAGTGACACCTACCCTGACCGGACTGTCTCCCGGGCCGGGCCATCTACGCATCTTCTGGTGTCTTCTGGCTCTGCTGCGAATCAGGAGCTCGACAATGACGACAGCGCATCAACAGGCGCTTCTGACGCCATAAAAAGCGGGGCACAGAATCGGCTTGCGAAGTTCGGCAGCGGTGCAGCGGTGGGCACACACCTCAATACGTCTTCCTACTTTTGCTGCTGACAGCGCAGTGACACCTATTCTGAACGGACTGTCTACTGTGCCGCGCCATCTACTCATCTTCTGGTGTCTTCTGGCTCTGCTGCGAATCAGGAGCTCGACAACGACGACCGCGCATTAACAGGCGCCTGCTGACGCCATCAAAAGCGGGGCACGGAATCGGGTTGCTCAGCTCGGCAGCGGTGCAGCGGCGGGCACACACCTCAAAATGTATTCCTGCTTTTCCAGATGACAGCGCAGTGACACCTACCCTGACCGGACTGTCTACCGGGCTGGGCCATCTATGCATCTTCTGGCTCTGCTACGCATCAGGAGCTCGACAACGACGACTCCGCATCAACAGGCGCCAGCTGACGCCATAAAAAGCGAGGCACGGAATCGGCTTGCTCAGTTCGGCAGCGGTGCAGCGGCGGGCACACACCTCAAAACGTATTCCTGCTTTTGCAGCTGACAGAGCAGTGACACCTACCCTGACCGGACTGTCTACCAGGCCGGGCCATCTACGCATCTTCTGGTCTCTTCTGGCTCTGCTGCGCATCAGGAGCTCGACGACGACGACTGCGCATCAACCTGCGCCTGCTGACGCCATTAAAAGCGGGGCACAAAATCGGTTTGCTCAGTTCGGCAGCGGTGCAGTGGCGGGCACACACGTCAAAACGTATTCCTGCTTTTGCAGCTGACAGCGCAGTGACACCTACCCTGACCGGACTGTCTATCGGGCAGGGCCATCTACGCATCTTCTGGTGTCTTCTGGCTCTGCTGCGAATCAGGAGCTCGCCAACGACGACTGCGCATCAACCGGCGCCTGCTGACGCCAAAAAAATCGGGGCACAAAATCGGCTTGCTCAGTTCGGCAGCGGTGCAGCGGCGGGCACACACCTCAAAATGTATTCCTGCTTTTACAGCTGACAGCGCAGTGACACCTGCCCTGACCGGACCGTCTACCGCGCCGGGCCATCTACGCATCTTCTGGTATCTTCTGGCTCTGCTGCGCATCAGGAGCTCAACAACGACGACTGCGCATCAACAGGCGCCTGCTGACGCCATAAAAAGCGGGGCACGGAATCGGCTTGCTCACTTCGGCAGCGGTGCAGCGGCGGGCACACACCTCAAAACGTATTCCTGCTTTTGCAGCTGACAGCGCAGTGACACCTACCCCGACCGGACTGTCTACCGGGCCGGGCCATCTACGCATCTTCTGGTGTCTTCTGGCTCTGCTGCGAATCAGGAGCTCGACAATGACGACAGCGGATGAACAGGCGCTTCTGACGCCATAAAAAGCGGGGCACAGAATCGGCTTGCTCAGCTCAGCAGCGGTGCAGCGGCGGGCACACACCTCAAAATGTATTCCTGCTTTTGCAGCTGACAGCGCAGTGACACCTACCCTGACCGGACTGTATACCGGGCCGGGCCATCTATGCATCTTCTGGCTCTGGTACGCATCAGGAGCTCGACAACGTTTGACTGTGCATCGACAGGCGCCTGCTGAAGCCACAAAAAGCGAGGCACGGAATCGACTTGCTCAGTTCGGCAGCGGAGCAGCGGTGGGCACGCACCTCAAAACGTATTCCTGCTTTTGCAGCTGACAGCGCAGTGACACCTACCCCGACCGGACTGTCTACCGGGCCGGGCCATCTACGCATTTTCTGGTGTCTTCTGGCTCTGCTGCGAATCAGGAGCTCGACAATGACGACCGCGCATCAGCAGGCGCGTGCTGACGCCATAAAAAGCGGGGCACGGAATAGGCTTGCTCAGCCCGGCAGCGGTGCAGCGGCGGGCGCACACCTCAAAATGTATTCCTGCTTTTGCAGCTGACAGCGCAGTGACACCTACCCTGACCGGACTGTCTACCGGGCCGGGCCATCTACGCATCTTCTGGTGTCTTCTGGCTCTGCTGCGAATCAGGAGCTCGACAATGACGACAGCGCATCAACAGGCGCTTCTGACGCCATAAAAAGCGGGGCACAGAATCGGCTTGCTAAGTTCGGCAGCGGTGCAGCGGTGGGCACACACCTCAATACGTCTTCCTACTTTTGCTGCTGACAGCGCAGTGACACCTACCCTGACCGGACTGTATACCGGGCCGGGCCATCTATGCATCTTCTGGCTCTGCTACGCATCAGGAGCTCGACAACGTTTGACTGTGCATCGACAGGCGCCTGCTGAAGCCACAAAAAGCGAGGCACGGAATCGACTTGCTCAGTTCGGCAGCGGAGCAGCGGCGGGCACGCACCTCAAAACGTATTCCTGCTTTTACAGCTGACAGTGCAGTGACACCTACCCCGACCGGACTGTCTACCGGGCCGGGCCATCTACGCAGTTTCTGGTGTCTTCTGGCTCTGCTGCGAATCAGGAGCTCGACAATGACGACCGCGCATCAGCAGGCGCCTGCTGACGCCATCAAATGCGGGGCACGGAATCGGCTTGCTCAGCTCGGCAGCGGTGCAGCGGCGGGCGCACACCTCAAAATGTATTCCTGCTTTTGCAGCTGACAGCGCAGTGACACCTACCCTGACCGGACTGTCTACCGGGCCGGGCCATCTACGCATCTTCTGGTGTCTTCTGGCTCTGCTGCGAATCAGGAGCTCGACAATGACGACAGCGCATCAACAGGCGCTTCTGACGCCATAAAAAGCGGGGCACAGAATCGGCTTGCGAAGTTCGGCAGCGGTGCAGCGGTGGGCACACACCTCAATACGTCTTCCTACTTTTGCTGCTGACAGCGCAGTGACACCTATTCTGAACGGACTGTCTACTGTGCCGCGCCATCTACTCATCTTCTGGTGTCTTCTGGCTCTGCTGCGAATCAGGAGCTCGACAACGACGACCGCGCATTAACAGGCGCCTGCTGACGCCATCAAAAGCGGGGCACGGAATCGGGTTGCTCAGCTCGGCAGCGGTGCAGCGGCGGGCACACACCTCAAAATGTATTCCTGCTTTTGCAGATGACAGCGCAGTGACACCTACCCTGACCGGACTGTCTACCGGGCTGGGCCATCTATGCATCTTCTGGCTCTGCTACGCATCAGGAGCTCGACAACGACGACTCCGCATCAACAGGCGCCAGCTGACGCCATAAAAAGCGAGGCACGGAATCGGCTTGCTCAGTTCGGCAGCGGTGCAGCGGCGGGCACACACCTCAAAACGTATTCCTGCTTTTGCAGCTGACAGAGCAGTGACACCTACCCTGACCGGACTGTCTACCAGGCCGGGCCATCTACGCATCTTCTGGTCTCTTCTGGCTCTGCTGCGCATCAGGAGCTCGACGACGACGACTGCGCATCAACCTGCGCCTGCTGACGCCATTAAAAGCGGGGCACAAAATCGGTTTGCTCAGTTCGGCAGCGGTGCAGTGGCGGGCACACACGTCAAAACGTATTCCTGCTTTTGCAGCTGACAGCGCAGTGACACCTACCCTGACCGGACTGTCTATCGGGCAGGGCCATCTACGCATCTTCTGGTATTTTCTGGCTCTGCTGCGCATCAGGAGCTCGACAACGTTGACTGTGCATCGACAGGCGCCTGCTGATGCCATAATAAGCGGAGCACAGAATCGGCTTGCTGAGTTCGGCAGCGGTACAGCGGCGGGCACACATCTCCAAACGTATTCCTGCTTTTGCAGCTGACAGCGCAGTGACACCTACCCTGACCTTACTGTCTACCGTGCCGGGCCATCTGCGCATCTTCTGGTATCTTCTGGCTCTGCTGCATATCAGGAGCATGACAACGTGTACTGTGCATCGACAGGCGCCTGCTGACGCCATAAAAAGCGGAGCACGGAATCGGATTGCTCAGTTCGGCAGCGGAGCAGCGGCGGGCACACACCTCAATAAGGTATTCCGGCTTTTGTAGCTGACAGCGCAGTGACACCTACCCTGACCAGACTGTCTACCGGGTTGGGCCGTCTACGCATTTTCTGGTGTCTTCTGGCTCTGCTGCGCATCTGGAGCTCGACAACGACGACTGCGCATCAACAGGTGCCTGCTGACGCCATAAAAAGCGGAGCACGGAATCGGATTGCTCAGTTCGGCAGCGGAGCAGCGGCGGGCACACACCTCAAAACGTATTCCTGCTTTTGCAGCTGACTGCGCAGTGACACCTACCCTGACCGGACTGTCTACCGGGCCGGGCCATCTGCGCATCTTCTGGTATCTTCTGGCTCTGCTGCATATCAGGAGCAAGACAACGTGTACTGGGCATCGACAGGCGCCTCCTGACGCCATAAAATGCGGGGCACGGAATCGGCTTGCTCAGTTCGGCAGCGATGCAGCGGCGGGCACACACCTCAAAACGTATTCCTGCTTTTGTAGCTGACAGCGCAGTGACACCTACCCTGACCGGACTGTCTACCGGACCGGGCCATCTACGCATCTTCTGGTCTCTTCTGGCTCTGCTGCGCGTCAGGAGCTCAACAACGACGACTGCGCATCAACAGGCGCCTGCTGACGCCAAAAATATCGGGGCACAAAATCGGCTTGCTCAGTTCGGCAGCGGTGCAGCGGTGGGCACACACCTCAAAACGTATTCCTGCTTTTGCAGCTGGCAGCGCAGTGACACCTGCCCTGACCGGACCGTCTACCGCGCCGGGCCATCTACGCATCTTCTGGTATCTTCTGGCTCTGCTGCGCATCAGGAGCTCAACAATGACGACTGCGCATCAACAGGCGCCTGCTGACGCCATAAAAAGCGGGGCACGGAATCGGCTTGCTCACTTCGGGAGCGGTGCAGCGGCGGGCACACACCTCAAAACGTATTCCTGCTTTTGCAGCTGACAGCGCAGTGACACCTACCCCGACCGGAGTGTCTACCGGGCCGGGCCATCTACGCAACTTCTGGTGTCTTTTGGCTCTGCTGCGTATCAGGAGCTCGACTATGACGACAGCGCATCAACAGGCGCTTCTGACGCCATAAAAAGCGGGGCACGGAATCGACTTGCTCAGTTCGGCAGCGGAGCAGCGGCGGGCACGCACCTCAAAACGTATTCCTGCTTTTACAGCTGACAGCGCAGTGACACCTACCCCGACCGGACTGTCTACCGGGCCGGGCCATCTACGCAGTTTCTGGTGTCTTCTGGCTCTGCTGCGAATCAGGAGCTCGACAATGACGACCGCACATCAGCAGGCGCCTGCTGACGCCATCAAATGCGGGGCACGGAATCGGCTTGCTCAGCTCGGCAGCGGTGCAGCGGCGGGCGCACACCTCAAAATGTATTCCTGCTTTTGCAGCTGACAGCGCAGTGACACCTACCCTGACCGGACTGTCTACCGGGCCGGGCCATCTACGCATCTTCTGGTGTCTTCTGGCTCTGCTGCGAATCAGGAGCTCGACAATGACGACAGCGCATCAACAGGCGCTTCTGACGCCATAAAAAGCGGGGCACAGAATCGGCTTGCGAAGTTCGGCAGCGGTGCAGCGGTGGGCACACACCTCAATACGTCTTCCTACTTTTGCTGCTGACAGCGCAGTGACACCTATTCTGAACGGACTGTCTACTGTGCCGCGCCATCTACTCATCTTCTGGTGTCTTCTGGCTCTGCTGCGAATCAGGAGCTCGACAACGACGACCGCGCATTAACAGGCGCCTGCTGACGCCATCAAAAGCGGGGCACGGAATCGGGTTGCTCAGCTCGGCAGCGGTGCAGCGGCGGGCACACACCTCAAAATGTATTCCTGCTTTTGCAGATGACAGCGCAGTGACACCTACCCTGACCGGACTGTCTACCGGGCTGGGCCATCTATGCATCTTCTGGCTCTGCTACGCATCAGGAGCTCGACAACGACGACTCCGCATCAACAGGCGCCAGCTGACGCCATAAAAAGCGAGGCACGGAATCGGCTTGCTCAGTTCGGCAGCGGTGCAGCGGCGGGCACACACCTCAAAACGTATTCCTGCTTTTGCAGCTGACAGAGCAGTGACACCTACCCTGACCGGACTGTCTACCAGGCCGGGCCATCTACGCATCTTCAGGTCTCTTCTGGCTCTGCTGCGCATCAGGAGCTCGACGACGACGACTGCGCATCAACCTGCGCCTGCTGACGCCATTAAAAGCGGGGCACAAAATCGGTTTGCTCAGTTCGGCAGCGGTGCAGTGGCGGGCACACACGTCAAAACGTATTCCTGCTTTTGCATCTGACAGCGCAGTGACACCTACCCTGACCGGACTGTCTATCGGGCAGGGCCATCTACGCATCTTCTGGTATCTTCTGGTTCTGCTGCGCATCAGGAGCTCGACAACGACGACTCCGCATCAACAGGCGCCTGCTGACGCCATAAAAAGCGGGGCACGGAATCGGCTTGCTCAGTTCGGGAGCGGTGCAGCGGCGGGCACACACCTCAAAACGTATTCCTGCTTTTGTAGCTCACAGCGCAGTGACACCTACCCTGACCGGACTGTCTACCGGGCCGGGCCATCAACGCATCTTCTGGCTCTGCTGCGCATCAGGAGCTCGACAACGTTGACTGTGCATCGACAGGCGCCTGCTGATGCCATAATAAGCGGAGCACGGAATCGGCTTGCTGAGTTCGGCAGCGGTGCAGCGGCGGGCACACATCTCAAAACGTATTCCTGCTTTTGCAGCTGACAGCGCAGTGACACCTACCCTGACCTTACTGTCTACCGTGCCGGGCCATCTGCGCATCTTCTGGTATCTTCTGGCTCTGCTGCATATCAGGAGCATGACAACGTGTACTGTGCATCGACAGGCGCCTGCTGACGCCATAAAAAGCGGAGCACGGAATCGGATTGCTCAGTTCGGCAGCGGAGCAGCGGCGGGCACACACCTCAATAAGGTATTCCGGCTTTTGTAGCTGACAGCGCAGTGACACCTACCCTGACCAGACTGTCTACCGGGTTGGGCCGTCTACGCATTTTCTGGTGTCTTCTGGCTCTGCGTCGCATCTGGAGCTCGACAACGACGACTGCGCATCAACAGGTGCCTGCTGACGCCATAAAAAGCGGAGCACGGAATCGGATTGCTCAGTTCGGCAGCGGAGCAGCGGCGGGCACACACCTCAAAACGTATACCTGCTTTTGCAGCTGACTGCGCAGTGACACCTACCCTGACCGGACTGTCTACCGGGCCGGGCCATCTGCGCATCTTCTGGTATCTTCTGGCTCTGCTGCATATCAGGAGCAAGACAACGTGTACTGGGCATCGACAGGCGCCTCCTGACGCCATAAAATGCGGGGCACGGAATCGGCTTGCTCAGTTCGGCAGCGATGCAGCGGCGGGCACACACCTCAAAACGTATTCCTGCTTTTGTAGCTGACAGCGCAGTGACACCTACCCTGACCGGACTGTCTACCGGACCGGGCCATCTACGCATCTTCTGGTCTCTTCTGGCTCTGCTGCGCGTCAGGAGCTCAACAACGACGACTGCGCATCAACAGGCGCCTGCTGACGCCAAAAATATCGGGGCACAAAATCGGCTTGCTCAGTTCGGCAGCGGTGCAGCGGTGGGCACACACCTCAAAACGTATTCCTGCTTTTGCAGCTGGCAGCGCAGTGACACCTGCCCTGACCGGACCGTCTACCGCGCCGGGCCATCTACGCATCTTCTGGTATCTTCTGGCTCTGCTGCGCATCAGGAGCTCAACAATGACGACTGCGCATCAACAGGCGCCTGCTGACGCCATAAAATCGGGGCACGGAATCGGCTTGCTCACTTCCGGAGCGGTGCAGCGGCGGGCACACACCTCAAAACGTATTCCTGCTTTTGCAGCTGACAGCGCAGTGACACCTACCCCGACCGGAGTGTCTACCGGGCCGGGCCATCTACGCAACTTCTGGTCTCTTCTGGCTCTGCTGCGCATCAGGAGCTCGCCAACGACGACTGCGCATCAATCGGCGCCTGCTGACGCCAAAAAAACCGGGGCACAAAATCGGCTTGCTCAGTTCGGCAGCGGTGCAGCGGCGGGCACACACCTCAAAACGTATTCCTGCTTTTACAGCTGACAGCGCAGTGACACGTAACCTGACCGGACTGTCTACCAGGCCGGGCCATCTACGCATCTTCTGGCTCTGCTGCACATCAGGAGCTCGACAACATTGACTGTGCACCGACAGCGGTGGGCACACACCTCAAAACGTCTTCCTACTTTTGCTGCTGACAGCGCAGTGACACCTATTCTGACCGGAATGTCTACTGGGCCGGGCCATCTACGCATCTTCTGGTGTCTTCTGGCTCTGCTGCGAATCAGGAGCTCGAAAATGACGACAGCGCATCAACAGGCGCTTCTGACGCCATAAAAAGCGGGGCACAGAATCGGCTTGCTCAGTTCGGCAGCGGTGCAGCGGTGGGCACACACATCAAAACGTCTTCCTACTTTTGCAGCTGACAGTGCAGTGATACCTAACCCGACCGGACTGTCTACCGGGCCGGGCCATCTACGCATCTTCTGGTGTCTTCTGGCTCTGCTGCGAATCAGGAGCTCGCCAACGACGACTGCGCATCAACCGGCGCCTGCTGACGCCAAAAAAATCGGGGCACAAAATCGGCTTGCTCAGTTCGGCAGCAGTGCAGCGGCGGGCACACACCTCAAAACGTATTCCTGCTTTTACAGCTGACATCGCAGTGACACCTGCCCTGACCGGACCGTCTACCGCCCTGGGTCATCTACGCATCTTCTGGTATCTTCTGGCTCTGCTGCGCATCAGGAGCTCAACAACGACGACTGCGCATCAACAGGGGTCTGCTGACGCCATAAAAAGCGGGGAACGGAATCGGCTTGCTCAGTTCGGGAGCGGTGCAGCGGCGGGCACACCCCTTAAAACTCATTCCTGCTTTTGCAGCTGACAGCGCAGTGACACGTACCCTGACCGGACTGTCTACCGGGTCGGGCCATCAACGCATCTTCTGGCTCGGCTTCGCATCAGGAGCTCGACAACAACGACTGCGCATCAACAGGCGCCTGCTGAAGCCACAAAAAGCGGGGCACGGAATCGACTTGCTCAGTTCGGCAGAGGAGCAGCGGCGGGCACGAACCTCAAAACGTATTCCTGCTTTTGCAGCTGACAGCGCAGTGACACCTACCCCGACCGGACTGTCTCTCGGGCAGGGCCATCTACGCATTTTCTGGTATCTTGTGGCTCTGCTGCGCATGAGGAGCTCGACAACGACGACTGCGCATCAACAGGCGCCTGCTGACGCCATAAAAAGCGAGGCACGGAATCGGCTTGCTCAGTTCGGGAGCGGTGCAGCGGTGGGCACACCCCTCAAAACGTATTCCTGCTTTTGCAGCTGACAGAGCAGTGACACCTACCCTGACCGGACTGTCTACCGGGCCGGGCCATCTACGCATCTTCTGGTCTCTTCTGGCTCTGCTGCGCATCAGGAGCTCAACAACGACGACTGCGCATCAACAGGCGCCTGCTGACGCCAAAAATATCGGGGCACAAAATCGGCTTGCTCAGTTCGGCAGCGGTGCAGCGGTGGGCACACACCTCAAAACGTATTCCTGCTTTTACAGCTGACAGCGCAGTGACACCTGCCCTGACCGGACCGTCTACCGCGTCGGGCCATCTACGCATCTTCTGGTATCTTCTGGCTCTGCTGCGCATCAGGAGCTCAACAACAACGACTGCGCATCAACAGGCGCCTGCTGACGCCATAAAAAGCGGGGCACGGAATCGGCTTGCTCACTTCGGGAGCGATGCAGCGGCGGGCACACACCTCAAAACGTATTCCTGCTTTTGCAGCTGACAGCGCAGTGACACCTACCCCGACCAGACTGTCTACCGGGCCGGGCCATCTACGCATCTTCTGGTGTCTTTTGGCTCAGCTGCGAATCAGGAGCTCGACTATGACGACAGCGCATCAACAGGCGCTTCTGACGCCATAAAAAGCGGGGCACAGAATCGGCTTGCTCAGTTCGGCAGCGGTGCAGCGGCGGGCACACACCTCAAAACGTATTCCTGCTTTTGCAGCTGACAGCGCAGTGACACCTACCCTGATCGGACTGTATACCGGGCCGGGCCATCTATGCATCTTCTGGCTCTGGTACGCATCAGGATCTCGACAACGTTGACTGCGCATCGACAGGCGCCTGCTGAAGCCACAAAAAGCAGGGCACGGAATCGACTTGCTCAGTTCGGCAGCGGAGCAGCGGCGGGCACACACCTCAATATGTATTCCTCCTGCTTTTGCAGCTGACAGTGCAGTGACACCTACCGCGACCGGACTGTCTATCGGGGAGGGCCATCTACGCATCTTCTGGCTCTGATTCGCATCAGGAGCTCGACAACGACGACTCCGCATCAACAGGCGCCAGCTGACGCCATAAAAAGCGAGGCACGGAATCGGCTTGCTCAGTTCGGCAGCGGTGCAGCGGCGGGCACACACCTCAAAACGTATTCCTGCTTTTGCAGCTGACAGAGCAGTGACACCTACCCTGACCGGACTGTCTACCAGGCCGGGCCATCTACGCATCTTCTGGTCTCTTCTGGCTCTGCTGCGCATCAGGAGCTCGACGACGACGACTGCGCATCAACCTGCGCCTGCTGACGCCATTAAAAGCGGGGCACAAAATCGGCTTGCTCAGTTCGGCAGCGGTGCAGTGGCGGGCACACACGTCAAAACGTATTCCTGCTTTTGCAGCTGACAGCGCAGTGACACCTACCCTGACCGGACTGTCTATCGGGCAGGGCCATCTACGCATCTTCTGGTATCTTCTGGCTCTGCTGCGCATCAGGAGCTCGACAACGACGACTCCGCATCAACAGGCGCCTGCTGACGCCATAAAAAGCGGGGCACGGAATCGGCTTGCTCAGTTCGGGAGCGGTGCAGCGGCGGGCACACACTTTAAAACGTATTGCTGCTTTTGTAGCTCACAGCGCAGTGACACCTACCCTGACCGGACTGTCTACCGGGCCGGGCCATCAGCGCATCTTCTGGCTCTGCTGCGCATCAGGAGCTCGACAACGTTGACTGTGCATCGACAGGCGCCTGCTGATGCCATAATAAGCGGAGCACGGAATCGGCTTGCTCAGTTCGGCAGCGGTGCAGCGGCGGGCACACATCTCAAAACGTATTCCTGCTTTTGCAGCTGACAGCGCAGTGACACCTACCCTGACCTTACTGTCTACCGTGCCGGGCCATCTGCTCATCTTCTGGTATCTTCTGGCTCTGCTGCACATCAGGAGCAAGACAACGTGTACTGTGCATCGACAGGCGCCTGCTGACGCCATAAAAAGCGGAGCACGGAATCGGATTGCTCAGTTCGGCAGCGGAGCAGCGGCGGGCACACACCTCAAAAAGGTATTCCGGCTTTTGCAGCTGACTGCGCAGTGACACCTACCCTGACCGGACTGTCTACCGGGTTGGGCCATCTACGCATTTTATGGTGTCTTCTGGCTCTGCTGCGCATCGGGAGCTCGACAACGACGACTGCGCATCAACAGGTGCCTGCTGACGCCATAAAAAGCGGAGCACGGAATCGGATTGCTCAGTTCGGCAGCGGAGCAGCGGCGGGCACACACCTCAAAAACGTATTCCGGCTTTTGTAGCTGACAGCGCAGTGACACCTACCCTGACCAGACTGTCTACCGGGTTGGGCCGTCTACGCATTTTCTGGTGTCTTCTGGCTCTGCTGCGCATCAGGATCTCGACAACGACGACTGCGCATCAACAGGTGCCTGCTGACGCCATAAAATGCGGGGCACGGAATCGGCTTGCTCAGTTCGGCAGCGATGAGGCGGGGGGCACACATCTCAAAACGTATTCCTGCTTTTGCAGCTGACTGCGCAGTGACACCTACCCTGACCGGACTGTCTACCGGGCTGGGCCACCTACGCATTTTCTGGTATCTTCTGGCTCTGCTGCCCATCAGGAGCTCGACAACTACGACTGCGCATCGACAGGCGCCTGCTGACGCCAAAAAAAGCGGGGCACGGAATCGGCTTGCTCAGTTCGGGAGCGGTGCAGCGGCGGGCACACACTTCAAAACGTATTAATGCTTTTGTAGCTGACAGCGCAGTGACACCTACCCTGACAGGACTGTCTACCGGGTTGGGCCGTCTACGCATTTTTTGGTGTCTTCTGGCTCTGCTGCGCATGAGGAGCTCGACAACGACGACTGTGCATCGACAGGCGCCTGCTGACGCCATAAAAAGCGGAGCACGGAATCGGCTTGCTCAGTTCGGCAGCGGTGCAGCGGCGGGCACACATCTCAAAACGTATTCCTGCTTTTGCAGCTGACAGCGCAGTGACACCTACCCTGACCTTACTATCTACCGGGCCGGGCCATCTGCGCATCTTCTGGTATCGTCTGGCTCTGCTGCATATCAGGAGCAAGACAACGTGTACTGTGCATCGACAGGCGCCTGCTGACGCCATAAAAAGCGGGGCACGGAATCGGCTTGCTCAGTTCGGCAGCGGTGCACCGGCGGGCACACACCATAAAACGTATTCCTGCTTTTGCAGCTGACAGCGCGGTGACACATACCCTGACCGGACTGTCTACCGATTTGGGCCGTCTACGCATTTTCTGGTGTCTTCTGGCTCTGCTGCGCATCAGGAGCTCGACAACGACGACTGCGCATCAACAGGTGCCTGCTGACGCCATAAAAAGCGGGGCACTGAATCGGATTGGTCAGTTCGGCAGCGGTGCAGCGGCGGGCACACACCTCAAAACGTATTCCTGCTTTTGCAGCTGACAGCGCCGTGACACCTACCCTGACCGGACTGTCTACCGGGTTGGGCCATCTACGCATTTTCTGGTGTCTTCTGGCTCTGCTGCGCATCGGGAGCTCGACAACGACGACTGCGCATCAACAGGTGCCTGCTGACGCCATAAAAAGCGAGGCACGGAATTGGCTTGCTCAGTTCGGGAGCGGTGCAGCGGCGGGCACACCCCTCAAAACGTATTCCTGCTTTTGCAGCTGACAGCGCAGTGACACCTACCCTGACCTTACTGTCTACCGTGCCGGGCCATCTGCTCATCTTCTGGTATCTTCTGGCTCTGCTGCATATCAGGAGCAAGACAACGTGTACTGTGCATCGACAGGCGCCTGCTGACGCCATAAAAAGCGGAGCACGGAATCGGATTGCTCAGTTCGGCAGCGGAGCAGCGGCGGGCACACACCTCAAAAAGGTATTCCGGCTTTTGCAGCTGACTGCGCAGTGACACCTACCCTGACCGGACTGTCTACCGGGTTGGGCCATCTACGCATTTTATGGTGTCTTCTGGCTCTGCTGCGCATCGGGAGCTCGACAACGACGACTGCGCATCAACAGGTGCCTGCTGACGCCATAAAAAGCGGAGCACGGAATCGGATTGCTCAGTTCGGCAGCGGAGCAGCGGCGGGCACACACCTCAAAAACGTATTCCGGCTTTTGTAGCTGACAGCGCAGTGACACCTACCCTGACCAGACTGTCTACCGGGTTGGGCCGTCTACGCATTTTCTGGTGTCTTCTGGCTCTGCTGCGCATCAGGATCTCGACAACGACGACTGCGCATCAACAGGTGCCTGCTGACGCCATAAAATGCGGGGCACGGAATCGGCTTGCTCAGTTCGGCAGCGATGAGGCGGGGGGCACACATCTCAAAACGTATTCCTGCTTTTGCAGCTGACTGCGCAGTGACACCTACCCTGACCGGACTGTCTACCGGGCTGGGCCACCTACGCATTTTCTGGTATCTTCTGGCTCTGCTGCCCATCAGGAGCTCGACAACTACGACTGCGCATCGACAGGCGCCTGCTGACGCCAAAAAAAGCGGGGCACGGAATCGGCTTGCTCAGTTCGGGAGCGGTGCAGCGGCGGGCACACACTTCAAAACGTATTAATGCTTTTGTAGCTGACAGCGCAGTGACACCTACCCTGACAGGACTGTCTACCGGGTTGGGCCGTCTACGCATTTTTTGGTGTCTTCTGGCTCTGCTGCGCATGAGGAGCTCGACAACGACGACTGTGCATCGACAGGCGCCTGCTGACGCCATAAAAAGCGGAGCACGGAATCGGCTTGCTCAGTTCGGCAGCGGTGCAGCGGCGGGCACACATCTCAAGACGTATTCCTGCTTTTGCAGCTGACAGCGCAGTGACACCTACCCTGACCTTACTATCTACCGGGCCGGGCCATCTGCGCATCTTCTGGTATCGTCTGGCTCTGCTGCATATCAGGAGCAAACAACGTGTACTGTGCATCGACAGGCGCCTGCTGACGCCATAAAAAGCGGGGCACGGAATCGGCTTGCTCAGTTCGGCAGCGGTGCACCGGCGGGCACACACCATAAAACGTATTTCTGCTTTTGCAGCTGACAGCGCGGTGACACATACCCTGACCGGACTGTCTACCGAGTTGGGCCGTCTACGCATTTTCTGGTGTCTTCTGGCTCTGCTGCGCATCAGGAGCTCGACAACGACGACTGCGCATCAACAGGTGCCTGCTGACGCCATAAAAAGCGGGGCACTGAATCGGATTGGTCAGTTCGGCAGCGGTGCAGCGGCGGGCACACACCTCAAAACGTATTCCTGCTTTTGCAGCTGACAGCGCCGTGACACCTACCCTGACCGGACTGTCTACCGGGCCGGGCCATCAGCGCATCTTCTGGCTCTGCTGCGCATCAGGAGCTCGACAACGTTGACTGTGCATCGACAGGCGCCTGCTGATGCCATAATAAGCGGAGCACGGAATCGGCTTGCTCAGTTCGGCAGCGGTGCAGCGGCGGGCACACATCTCAAAACGTATTCCTGCTTTTGCAGCTGACAGCGCAGTGACACCTACCCTGACCTTACTGTCTACCGTGCCGGGCCATCTGCTCATCTTCTGGTATCTTCTGGCTCTGCTGCACATCAGGAGCAAGACAACGTGTACTGTGCATCGACAGGCGCCTGCTGACGCCATAAAAAGCGGAGCACGGAATCGGATTGCTCAGTTCGGCAGCGGAGCAGCGGCGGGCACACACCTCAAAAAGGTATTCCGGCTTTTGCAGCTGACTGCGCAGTGACACCTACCCTGACCGGACTGTCTACCGGGTTGGGCCATCTACGCATTTTATGGTGTCTTCTGGCTCTGCTGCGCATCGGGAGCTCGACAACGACGACTGCGCATCAACAGGTGCCTGCTGACGCCATAAAAAGCGGAGCACGGAATCGGATTGCTCAGTTCGGCAGCGGAGCAGCGTATTCCGGCTTTTGTAGCTGACAGCGCAGTGACACCTACCCTGACCAGACTGTCTACCGGGTTGGGCCGTCTACGCATTTTCTGGTGTCTTCTGGCTCTGCTGCGCATCAGGATCTCGACAACGACGACTGCGCATCAACAGGTGCCTGCTGACGCCATAAAATGCGGGGCACGGAATCGGCTTGCTCAGTTCGGCAGCGATGAGGCGGGGGGCACACATCTCAAAACGTATTCCTGCTTTTGCAGCTGACTGCGCAGTGACACCTACCCTGACCGGACTGTCTACCGGGCTGGGCCACCTACGCATTTTCTGGTATCTTCTGGCTCTGCTGCCCATCAGGAGCTCGACAACTACGACTGCGCATCGACAGGCGCCTGCTGACGCCAAAAAAAGCGGGGCACGGAATCGGCTTGCTCAGTTCGGGAGCGGTGCAGCGGCGGGCACACACTTCAAAACGTATTAATGCTTTTGTAGCTGACAGCGCAGTGACACCTACCCTGACAGGACTGTCTACCGGGTTGGGCCGTCTACGCATTTTTTGGTGTCTTCTGGCTCTGCTGCGCATGAGGAGCTCGACAACGACGACTGTGCATCGACAGGCGCCTGCTGACGCCATAAAAAGCGGAGCACGGAATCGGCTTGCTCAGTTCGGCAGCGGTGCAGCGGCGGGCACACATCTCAAAACGTATTCCTGCTTTTGCAGCTGACAGCGCAGTGACACCTACCCTGACCTTACTATCTACCGGGCCGGGCCATCTGCGCATCTTCTGGTATCGTCTGGCTCTGCTGCATATCAGGAGCAAGACAACGTGTACTGTGCATCGACAGGCGCCTGCTGACGCCATAAAAAGCGGGGCACGGAATCGGCTTGCTCAGTTCGGCAGCGGTGCACCGGCGGGCACACACCATAAAACGTATTCCTGCTTTTGCAGCTGACAGCGCGGTGACACATACCCTGACCGGACTGTCTACCGAGTTGGGCCGTCTACGCATTTTCTGGTGTCTTCTGGCTCTGCTGCGCATCAGGAGCTCGACAACGACGACTGCGCATCAACAGGTGCCTGCTGACGCCATAAAAAGCGGGGCACTGAATCGGATTGGTCAGTTCGGCAGCGGTGCAGCGGCGGGCACACACCTCAAAACGTATTCCTGCTTTTGCAGCTGACAGCGCCGTGACACCTACCCTGACCGGACTGTCTACCGGGTTGGGCCATCTACGCATTTTCTGGTGTCTTCTGGCTCTGCTGCGCATCGGGAGCTCGACAACGACGACTGCGCATCAACAGGTGCCTGCTGACGCCATAAAAAGCGAGGCACGGAATTGGCTTGCTCAGTTCGGGAGCGGTGCAGCGGCGGGCACACCCCTCAAAACGTATTCCTGCTTTTGCAGCTGACAGCGCAGTGACACCTACCCTGACCTTACTGTCTACCGTGCCGGGCCATCTGCTCATCTTCTGGTATCTTCTGGCTCTGCTGCATATCAGGAGCAAGACAACGTGTACTGTGCATCGACAGGCGCCTGCTGACGCCATAAAAAGCGGAGCACGGAATCGGATTGCTCAGTTCGGCAGCGGAGCAGCGGCGGGCACACACCTCAAAAAGGTATTCCGGCTTTTGCAGCTGACTGCGCAGTGACACTTACCCTGACCGGACTGTCTACCGGGTTGGGCCATCTACGCATTTTATGGTGTCTTCTGGCTCTGCTGCGCATCGGGAGCTCGACAACGACGACTGCGCATCAACAGGTGCCTGCTGACGCCATAAAAAGCGGAGCACGGAATCGGATTGCTCAGTTCGGCAGCGGAGCAGCGGCGGGCACACACCTCAAAAACGTATTCCGGCTTTTGTAGCTGACAGCGCAGTGACACCTACCCTGACCAGACTGTCTACCGGGTTGGGCCGTCTACGCATTTTCTGGTGTCTTCTGGCTCTGCTGCGCATCAGGATCTCGACAACGACGACTGCGCATCAACAGGTGCCTGCTGACGCCATAAAATGCGGGGCACGGAATCGGCTTGCTCAGTTCGGCAGCGATGAGGCGGGGGGCACACATCTCAAAACGTATTCCTGCTTTTGCAGCTGACTGCGCAGTGACACCTACCCTGACCGGACTGTCTACCGGGCTGGGCCACCTACGCATTTTCTGGTATCTTCTGGCTCTGCTGCCCATCAGGAGCTCGACAACTACGACTGCGCATCGACAGGCGCCTGCTGACGCCAAAAAAAGCGGGGCACGGAATCGGCTTGCTCAGTTCGGGAGCGGTGCAGCGGCGGGCACACACTTCAAAACGTATTAATGCTTTTGTAGCTGACAGCGCAGTGACACCTACCCTGACAGGACTGTCTACCGGGTTGGGCCGTCTACGCATTTTTTGGTGTCTTCTGGCTCTGCTGCGCATGAGGAGCTCGACAACGACGACTGTGCATCGACAGGCGCCTGCTGACGCCATAAAAAGCGGAGCACGGAATCGGCTTGCTCAGTTCGGCAGCGGTGCAGCGGCGGGCACACATCTCAAGACGTATTCCTGCTTTTGCAGCTGACAGCGCAGTGACACCTACCCTGACCTTACTATCTACCGGGCCGGGCCATCTGCGCATCTTCTGGTATCGTCTGGCTCTGCTGCATATCAGGAGCAAACAACGTGTACTGTGCATCGACAGGCGCCTGCTGACGCCATAAAAAGCGGGGCACGGAATCGGCTTGCTCAGTTCGGCAGCGGTGCACCGGCGGGCACACACCATAAAACGTATTCCTGCTTTTGCAGCTGACAGCGCGGTGACACATACCCTGACCGGACTGTCTACCGAGTTGGGCCGTCTACGCATTTTCTGGTGTCTTCTGGCTCTGCTGCGCATCAGGAGCTCGACAACGACGACTGCGCATCAACAGGTGCCTGCTGACGCCATCAAAAGCGGGGCACTGAATCGGATTGGTCAGTTCGGCAGCGGTGCAGCGGCGGGCACACACCTCAAAACGTATTCCTGCTTTTGCAGCTGACAGCGCCGTGACACCTACCCTGACCGGACTGTCTACCGGGTTGGGCCATCTACGCATTTTCTGGTGTCTTCTGGCTCTGCTGCGCATCGGGAGCTCGACAACGACGACTGCGCATCAACAGGTGCCTGCTGACGCCATCAAAAGCGGGGCACTGAATCGGATTGGTCAGTTCGGCAGCGGTGCAGCGGCGGGCACACACCTCAAAACGTATTCCTGCTTTTGCAGCTGACAGCGCCGTGACACCTACCCTGACCGGACTGTCTACCGGGCCGGGCCATCAGCGCATCTTCTGGCTCTGCTGCGCATCAGGAGCTCGACAACGTTGACTGTGCATCGACAGGCGCCTGCTGATGCCATAATAAGCGGAGCACGGAATCGGCTTGCTCAGTTCGGCAGCGGTGCAGCGGCGGGCACACATCTCAAAACGTATTCCTGCTTTTGCAGCTGACAGCGCAGTGACACCTACCCTGACCTTACTGTCTACCGTGCCGGGCCATCTGCTCATCTTCTGGTATCTTCTGGCTCTGCTGCACATCAGGAGCAAGACAACGTGTACTGTGCATCGACAGGCGCCTGCTGACGCCATAAAAAGCGGAGCACGGAATCGGATTGCTCAGTTCGGCAGCGGAGCAGCGGCGGGCACACACCTCAAAAAGGTATTCCGGCTTTTGCAGCTGACTGCGCAGTGACACCTACCCTGACCGGACTGTCTACCGGGTTGGGCCATCTACGCATTTTATGGTGTCTTCTGGCTCTGCTGCGCATCGGGAGCTCGACAACGACGACTGCGCATCAACAGGTGCCTGCTGACGCCATAAAAAGCGGAGCACGGAATCGGATTGCTCAGTTCGGCAGCGGAGCAGCGGCGGGCACACACCTCAAAAACGTATTCCGGCTTTTGTAGCTGACAGCGCAGTGACACCTACCCTGACCAGACTGTCTACCGGGTTGGGCCGTCTACGCATTTTCTGGTGTCTTCTGGCTCTGCTGCGCATCAGGATCTCGACAACGACGACTGCGCATCAACAGGTGCCTGCTGACGCCATAAAATGCGGGGCACGGAATCGGCTTGCTCAGTTCGGCAGCGATGAGGCGGGGGGCACACATCTCAAAACGTATTCCTGCTTTTGCAGCTGACTGCGCAGTGACACCTACCCTGACCGGACTGTCTACCGGGCTGGGCCACCTACGCATTTTCTGGTATCTTCTGGCTCTGCTGCCCATCAGGAGCTCGACAACTACGACTGCGCATCGACAGGCGCCTGCTGACGCCAAAAAAAGCGGGGCACGGAATCGGCTTGCTCAGTTCGGGAGCGGTGCAGCGGCGGGCACACACTTCAAAACGTATTAATGCTTTTGTAGCTGACAGCGCAGTGACACCTACCCTGACAGGACTGTCTACCGGGTTGGGCCGTCTACGCATTTTTTGGTGTCTTCTGGCTCTGCTGCGCATGAGGAGCTCGACAACGACGACTGTGCATCGACAGGCGCCTGCTGACGCCATAAAAAGCGGAGCACGGAATCGGCTTGCTCAGTTCGGCAGCGGTGCAGCGGCGGGCACACATCTCAAAACGTATTCCTGCTTTTGCAGCTGACAGCGCAGTGACACCTACCCTGACCTTACTATCTACCGGGCCGGGCCATCTGCGCATCTTCTGGTATCGTCTGGCTCTGCTGCATATCAGGAGCAAGACAACGTGTACTGTGCATCGACAGGCGCCTGCTGACGCCATAAAAAGCGGGGCACGGAATCGGCTTGCTCAGTTCGGCAGCGGTGCACCGGCGGGCACACACCATAAAACGTATTCCTGCTTTTGCAGCTGACAGCGCGGTGACACATACCCTGACCGGACTGTCTACCGAGTTGGGCCGTCTACGCATTTTCTGGTGTCTTCTGGCTCTGCTGCGCATCAGGAGCTCGACAACGACGACTGCGCATCAACAGGTGCCTGCTGACGCCATAAAAAGCGGGGCACTGAATCGGATTGGTCAGTTCGGCAGCGGTGCAGCGGCGGGCACACACCTCAAAACGTATTCCTGCTTTTGCAGCTGACAGCGCCGTGACACGTACCCTGACCGGACTGTCTACCGGGTTGGGCCATCTACGCATTTTCTGGTGTCTTCTGGCTCTGCTGCGCATCGGGAGCTCGACAACGACGACTGCGCATCAACAGGTGCCTGCTGACGCCATAAAAAGCGAGGCACGGAATTGGCTTGCTCAGTTCGGGAGCGGTGCAGCGGCGGGCACACCCCTCAAAACGTATTCCTGCTTTTGCAGCTGACAGCGCAGTGACACCTACCCTGACCTTACTGTCTACCGTGCCGGGCCATCTGCTCATCTTCTGGTATCTTCTGGCTCTGCTGCATATCAGGAGCAAGACAACGTGTACTGTGCATCGACAGGCGCCTGCTGACGCCATAAAAAGCGGAGCACGGAATCGGATTGCTCAGTTCGGCAGCGGAGCAGCGGCGGGCACACACCTCAAAAAGGTATTCCGGCTTTTGCAGCTGACTGCGCAGTGACACCTACCCTGACCGGACTGTCTACCGGGTTGGGCCATCTACGCATTTTATGGTGTCTTCTGGCTCTGCTGCGCATCGGGAGCTCGACAACGACGACTGCGCATCAACAGGTGCCTGCTGACGCCATAAAAAGCGGAGCACGGAATCGGATTGCTCAGTTCGGCAGCGGAGCAGCGGCGGGCACACACCTCAAAAACGTATTCCGGCTTTTGTAGCTGACAGCGCAGTGACACCTACCCTGACCAGACTGTCTACCGGGTTGGGCCGTCTACGCATTTTCTGGTGTCTTCTGGCTCTGCTGCGCATCAGGATCTCGACAACGACGACTGCGCATCAACAGGTGCCTGCTGACGCCATAAAATGCGGGGCACGGAATCGGCTTGCTCAGTTCGGCAGCGATGAGGCGGGGGGCACACATCTCAAAACGTATTCCTGCTTTTGCAGCTGACTGCGCAGTGACACCTACCCTGACCGGACTGTCTACCGGGCTGGGCCACCTACGCATTTTCTGGTATCTTCTGGCTCTGCTGCCCATCAGGAGCTCGACAACTACGACTGCGCATCGACAGGCGCCTGCTGACGCCAAAAAAAGCGGGGCACGGAATCGGCTTGCTCAGTTCGGGAGCGGTGCAGCGGCGGGCACACACTTCAAAACGTATTATTGCTTTTGTAGCTGACAGCGCAGTGACACCTACCCTGACAGGACTGTCTACCGGGTTGGGCCGTCTACGCATTTTTTGGTGTCTTCTGGCTCTGCTGCGCATGAGGAGCTCGACAACGACGACTGTGCATCGACAGGCGCCTGCTGACGCCATAAAAAGCGGAGCACGGAATCGGCTTGCTCAGTTCGGCAGCGGTGCAGCGGCGGGCACACATCTCAAGACGTATTCCTGCTTTTGCAGCTGACAGCGCAGTGACACCTACCCTGACCTTACTATCTACCGGGCCGGGCCATCTGCGCATCTTCTGGTATCGTCTGGCTCTGCTGCATATCAGGAGCAAACAACGTGTACTGTGCATCGACAGGCGCCTGCTGACGCCATAAAAAGCGGGGCACGGAATCGGCTTGCTCAGTTCGGCAGCGGTGCACCGGCGGGCACACACCATAAAACGTATTCCTGCTTTTGCAGCTGACAGCGCGGTGACACATACCCTGACCGGACTGTCTACCGAGTTGGGCCGTCTACGCATTTTCTGGTGTCTTCTGGCTCTGCTGCGCATCAGGAGCTCGACAACGACGACTGCGCATCAACAGGTGCCTGCTGACGCCATCAAAAGCGGGGCACTGAATCGGATTGGTCAGTTCGGCAGCGGTGCAGCGGCGGGCACACACCTCAAAACGTATTCCTGCTTTTGCAGCTGACAGCGCCGTGACACCTACCCTGACCGGACTGTCTACCGGGTTGGGCCATCTACGCATTTTCTGGTGTCTTCTGGCTCTGCTGCGCATCGGGAGCTCGACAACGACGACTGCGCATCAACAGGTGCCTGCTGACGCCATAAAAAGCGAGGCACGGAATTGGCTTGCTCAGTTCGGGAGCGGTGCAGCGGCGGGCACACCCCTCAAAACGTATTCCTGCTTTTGCAGCTGACAGAGCAGTGACACCTACCCTGACCGGACTGTCTACCGGGCCGGGCCATCTACGCATCTTCTGGTCTCTTCTGGCTCTGCTGCGCATCAGGAGCTCAACAACGACGACTGCGCATCAACAGGCGCCTGCTGACGCCAAAAATATCGGGGCACAAAATCGGCTTGCTCAGTTCGGCAGCGGTGCAGCGGTGGGCACACACCTCAAAACGTATTCCTGCTTTTACAGCTGACAGCGCAGTGACACCTGCCCTGACAGGACCGTCTACCGCGCCGGGCCATCTACGCATCTTCTGGTATCTTCTGGCTCTGCTGCGCATCAGGAGCTCAACAATGACGACTGCGCATCAACAGGCGCCTGCTGACGCCATAAAAAGCGGGGCACAGAATCGGCTTGCTCAGTTCGGCAGTGGTGCAGCGGCGGGCACACACCTCAAAACGTATTCCTGCTTTTGCAGCTGGCAGCGCAGTGACACCTATTCTGACCGAACTGTCTACTGGGCCGGGCCATCTACGCATCTTCTGGTGTCCTCTGGCTCTGCTGCGAATCAGGAGCTCGACAACGACGACCGCGCATCAACAGGCGCTTGCTGACGCCATGAAAAGCGAAGCACGGAATCGGCTTGCTCAGTTCGGGAGCGGTGCAGCGGCGGGCACACCCCTCAAAACGTATTCCTGCTTTTGCAGCTGACAGAGCAGTGACACCTACCCTGACCGGACTGTCTACCGGGCCGTGCCATCTACGCATCTTCTGGTCTCTTCTGGCTCTGCTGCGCATCAGGAGCTCGCCAACGACGACTGCGCATCAACCGGCGCCTGCTGACGCCAAAAAAACCGGGGCACAAAATCGGCTTGCTCAGTTCGGCAGCGGTGCAGCGGCGGGCACACACCTCAAAACGTATTCCTGCTTTTACAGCTGACAGCGCAGTGACACGTAACCTGACCGGACTGTCTACCAGGCCGGGCCATCTACGCATCTTCTGGCTCTGCTGCACATCAGGAGCTCGACAACATTGACTGTGCACCGACAGCGGTGGGCACACACCTCAAAACGTCTTCCTACTTTTGCTGCTGACAGCGCACTGACACCTATTCTGACCGGAATGTCTACTGGGCCGGGCCATCCCCGCATCTTCTGGTGTCTTCTGGCTCTGCTGCGAATCAGGAGCTCGAAAATGACGACAGCGCATCAACAGGCGCTTCTGACGCCATAAAAAGCGAGGCACAGAATCAGCTTGCTCAGTTCGGCAGCGGTGCAGCGGTGGGCACACACCTCAAAACGTCTTCCTACTTTTGCTGCTGACAGCGCAGTGACACCTATTCTGACCGGACTGTCTACTGGGCCGGGCCATCTACGCATCTTCTGGTGTCTTCTGGCTCTGCTGCGAATCAGGAGCTCGACAACGACGACCGCGCATCAACAGGCGCCTGCTGACGCCATCAAAAGCGGGGCACGTAATCGGCTTGCTCAGCTCGGCAGCGGTGCAGCGGTGGGCACACACCTCAAAACGTCTTCCTACGTTTGCTGCTGACAGCGCAGTGACACCTATTCTGACCGGAATGTCTACTGGGCCGGGCCATCCCCGCATCTTCTGGTGTCTTCTGGCTCTGCTGCGAATCAGGAGCTCGAAAATGACGACAGCGCATCAACAGGCGCTTCTGACGCCATAAAAAGCGGGGCACAAAATCGGCTTGCTCAGTTCGGCAGCAGTGCAGCGGCGGGCACACACCTCAAAACGTATTCCTGCTTTTACAGCTGACATCGCAGTGACACCTGCCCTGACCGGAACATCTACCGCCCCGGGCCATCTACGCATCTTCTGGTATCTTCTGGGTCTGCTGCGCATCAGGAGCTCAACAACGACGACTGCGCATCAACAGGCGTCTGCTGACGCCATAAAAAGCGGGGCACGGAATCAGCTTGCTCACTTCGGGAGCGGTGCAGCGGCGGGCACACACCTCAATACGTATTCCTGCTTTTGCAGGTGACAGCGCAGTGACACCTACCCTGACCGGACTGTCTACCGGGCCAGGCCATCTATGCATCTTCTGGCTCTGCTACGCATCAGGAGCTCGACAACGTTGACTGTGCATCGACAGGCGCCTGCTGACGCCACAAAAAGCGGAGCACGGAATCGGCTTGCTCAGTTCGGCAGCGGTGCAGCGGCGGCCACACACCTCAAAACGTATTCCTGCTTTTAAAGCTGACTGCGCAGTGACACGTACTCTGACCGGACTGTCTACCGGGCCGGGCCATCTACGCATCTTCTGGTATCTTCTGGCTCTGCTGCGCATCAGGAGCTCGACAACGACGACTGCGCATCAAAAGGCGCCTGCTGACGCCATAAAAAGCGGGGCACGGAATCGGCTTGCTCAGCTCGGGAGCGGTGCAGCGGCGGGCACACACCTCAAAACGTATTCCTGCTTTTGCAGCTGACAGCGCAGTGACACCTACCCTAACCGGACTGTCTACCGGGCCGGGCCGTCTACACATCTTCTGGTGTCTTCTGGCTCTGCTGCGCATCAGGAGCTCGACAACGACGACTGCGCATCAACAGGCGCCTGCTGACACCATAAAAAGCGGGGCATGGAATCGGCTTGCTCAGTTCGGCAGCGATGCAGCGGCGGGCACACACCTCAAAACGTATTCCTGCTTTTGCAGCTGACAGCGCAGTGACACCTACCCTGACCGGACTGTCTACCGGGTCAGGCCATAAACGCATCTTCTGGCTCTGCTGCGCATCAGGAGATTGACAACGACGACTGCGCATCAACAGGCGCCTGCTGACGCCACAAAAAGCGGGGCACGTAATCGGCTTGCTGAGTTCGGCAGCGGAGCAGCGGCGGGCACACACCTCAAATCGTTTTCCTGCTTTTGCAGCTGACAGTGCAGTGACACCTACCCTGACCGGACTGTCTACCGGGCCGGGCAATCTACGCATCTTCTGGCTCTGCTGCGCATCAGGAGCTCGACAACATTGACTGTGCATCGACAGGCGCCTGCTGACGCCATAAAATGCGGTGCACGGAATCGGCTTGCTCAGTTCGGCAGCGGTGCACCGGCGGGCACACACCTCAAAACGTATTCCTGCTTTCGCAGCTGACAGCGCAGTGACAGCTACCCTTACCGGACTGTCTACCAGGTCTGACCATAAACGCATGTTCTGGCTCTGCTGCGCATCAGGAGATTGACAACGGCGACTGCGCATCAACAGGCGCCTGCTGACGCCATAAAAAGCGGAGCACGGAATCGTCTTGCTCAGTTCGGCAGCGGTGCAGCGGCGGCTACACACCTCAAAACGTATTCCTGCTTTTGCAGCTGACAGCGCAGTGACACCTGCCCTGACCGGGCCGTCTACCGGGCCGAGCCATCTATGCATCTTTTGGCTCTGCTACGCATCAGGAGCTCGACAACGTTCACTGTACATCAACAGGCGCCTGCTGAAGCCACAAAAAGCGGGGCACGGAATCGGCTTGCTCAGTTCGGGAGCGGTGCAGCGGCGGGCACACCCCTCAAAACGTATTCCTGCTTTTGCAGCTGACAGAGCAGTGACACCTACCCCGACCGGACTGTCTACCGGGCCGGGCCATCTACGCATCTTCTGGCTATGCTGCGCATCAGGAGCTCGACAACGTTGTCTGTGCATCGACAGGCGCCTGCTGACGCCATAAAATGCGGAGCACGGAATCTGCTTGCTCAGTTCGGCAGCGGTGCACCGGCGGGCACACACCTCAAAACGTATTCCTGCTTTTGCAGCTGACAGCGCAGTGACAGCTACCCTGACCGGACTGTCTACAGGGTCGGGCCATAAACGCATCTTCTGGCTCTGCTGCGCATCAGGAGATTGACAACGACGACTGCGCATCAACAGGCGCCTGCTGATGCCACAAAAAGCGGAGCACGGAATCGTCTTGCTCAGTTCGGCAGCGGTGCAGCGGCGGCTACACACGTCAAAACGTATTCCTGCTTTTAAAGCTGACTGCGCAGTGACACCTACCCTGACCGGACTGTCTACCGGGCCGGGCCATCTACGCATCTTCTGGTATCCTCTGGCTCTGCTGCGCATCAGGAGCTCGACAACGACGACTGCGCATAAAAAGGCTTCTGATGACGCCATAAAAAGCGGGGCACGGAATCGGCTTGCTCAGCTCGGGAGCGGTACAGCGGCGGGCACACACCTCAAAACGTTTTCCTGCTTTTGCAGCTGACAGTGCAGTGACACCTACCCTGACCGGACTGTCTATCAGGCAGGGCCATCTACGCATCTTCTGGTATCTTCAGGCTCTGCTGCGCATCAGGAGCTCGACAACGACGAGTGCGCATCAACAGGCGCCTGCTGACGCCATAAAAAGCGGGGCACAAAATCGGCATGCTCATTTCGGGAGCGGTGCAGCGGCGGGCACACACCTCAAAACGTATTCCTCCTTTGCAGCTGACAGCGCTGTGACACCTACCCTGACCGGACTGTCTACCGGGCCGGGCAATCTACGCATCTTCTGGCTCTGCTGCGCATCAGGAGCTCGACAACATTAACTGTGCATCGACAGGCGCCTGCTGACGCCATAAAATGCGGAGCACGGAATCGACTTGCTCAGTTCGGCAGCGGTGCACCGGCGGGCACACACCTCAAAACGTATTCCTGCTTTTTCAGCTGACAGCGCAGTGACAGCTACCCTGACCGGACTGTCTACCGGGTCGGGCCATAAACGCATCTTCTGGCTCTGCTGCGCATCAGGAGATTGACAACGGCGACTGCGCATGAACAGGCGCCTACTGACGCCACAAAAAGCGGAGCACGGAATCGGCTTGCTCAGTTCGGCAGCGGTGCTGCGGCGGCAACACACCTCAAAACGTATTCCTGCTTTTACAGCTGACAGCGCAGTGACACCTGCCCTGACCGGGCCGTCTACCGGGCCGAGCCATCTATGCATCTTTTGGCTCTGCTACGCATCAGGAGCTCGACAACGTTCACTGTACATCAACAGGCGCCTGCTGAAGCCACAAAAAGCGGGGCACGGAATCGGCTTGCTCAGTTCGGGAGCGGTGCAGCGGCGGGCACACCCCTCAAAACGTATTCCTGCTTTTGCAGCTGACAGAGCAGTGACACCTACCCTGACCGGACTGTCTACCGGGCCGGGCCATCTACGCATCTTCTGGTCTCTTCCGGCTCTGCTGCGCATCAGGAGCTCGCCAACGACGACTGCGCATCAACCGGCGCCTGCTGACGCCATAAAAAGCGGGGCACAAAATCGGCTTGCTCAGTTCGGGAGCGGTGCAGCGGCGGGCACACCCCTCAAAACATTCCTGCTTTTCCAGCTGACAGCGCAGGGACACCTACCCTGACCGGGCTGTCTACCGGATCGGGCCATCAACGCATCTTCTGGCTCGGCTTCGCATCAGGAGCTCGACAACGACGACTGCGCATCAACAGGCGCCTGCTGAAGCCACAAAAAGCGGGGCACGGAATCGACTTGCTCAGTTCGCCAACGGAGCAGCGGCGGGCACACACCTCAAAACGTATTCCTGCTTTTGCAGCTGACAGCGCAGTGACACCTGCCCTGACCGGACTGTCTACCGGGCCGGGCAATCTACGCATCTTCTGGCTCTGCTGCGCATCAGGAGCTCGACAACATTGACTGTGCATCGACAGGCGCCTGCTGACGCCATAAAAAGCTGGGCACGGAATCGGCTTGCTCATTTCGGCAGCGATGCAGCGGCGGGCACACACCTCAAAACGTATTCCTGCTTTTGCAGCTGACAGCGCAGTGACACCTACCCCGACCGGACTGTCTGTCGGGCAGGGCCATCTACGCATCTTCTGGTGTCTTCAGGCTCTGCTGCGCATCAGGAGCTCGACAACGACGAGTGCGCATCAACAGGCGCCTGCTGACGCCATAAAATGCGGGGCACGGAATCGGCTTGCTCAGTTCGGCAGCGATGCAGCGGCGGGCACACATCTCAAAACGTATTCCTGCTTTTTCAGCTGACAGCGCAGTGACAGCTACCCTGACCGGACTGTCTACCGGGTCGGGCCATCTATGCATCATCTGGCTCTGCTACGCATCAGGAGCTCGACAACGTTGACTGTGCATCGACAGGCGCCTGCTGACGCCACAAAATGCGGAGCACGGAATCGGCTTGCTCAGTTCGGCAGCGGAGCAGCGGCGGGCACACACCTCAAAACGTTTTCCTGCTTTTGCAGCGTACAGTGCAGTGACACCTACCCTGACCGGACTGTCTACCGGGCCAGGCAATCTACGCATCTTCTGGTATCTTCTGGCTCTGCTGCGCATCAAGAGCTCGACAACGACGACTGCGCATGAAAAGGCGCCTGCTGACGCCATAAAAAGCGGGGCACGGAATCGGCTTGCTCAGCTCGGGAGCGGTGCAGCGGTGGGCACACACCTCAAAACGTATTCCTGCTTTTTGAGCTGACAGCGCAGTGACACCTACCCTAACCGGACTGTCTACCGGGCCGGGCCATCTACACATCTTCTGGTGTCTTCTGGATCTGCTGCGCATCAGGAGCTCGACAACGACGACTGCGCATCAACAGGCGCCTGCTGACGCCATAAAAAGCGGGGCATGGAATCGGCTTGCTCAGTTCGGCAGCGATGCAGCGGCGGGCACACACCTCAAAACGTACTCCTGCTTTTGCAGCTGACAGCGCAGTGACACCTACCCTGACCGGACTGTCTAACGGGTCGGGCCATAAACGCATCTTCTGGCTCTGCTGCGCATCAGGAGATTGACCACGACGACTGCGCGTCAACAGGCGCCTGATGACGCCACAAAAAGCGGGGCACGTAATCGGCTTGCTCAGTTCGGCAGCGGAGCAGCGGCGGGCACACACCTCAAAACATTTTCCTGCTTTTGCAGCTGACAGTGCAGTGACACCTACCCTGACCGGACTGTCTACCGGGCCGGGCAATCTACGCATCTTCTGGCTCTGCTGCGCATCAGGAGCTCGACAACATTGACGAGGCACGGAATCGGCTTGCTCAGTTCGGCAGCGGAGCAGCGGCGGGCACACACCTCAAAACGTTTTCCTGCTTTTGCAGCTGACAGTGCAGTGACACCTACCCTGACCGGGCTGTCTACCGGGCCGGGCCATCTACGCATCTTCTGGTCTCTTCTGGCTCTGCTTCGCATCAGGAGGTCGCCAACGACGACTGCGCATCAACCGGCGCCTGCTGACGCCATAAAAAGCGGGGCACAAAATCGGCTTGCTCAGTTCGGCAGCGGTGCAGCGGCGGGCACACACCTCAAAACGTATTCCTGCTTTTACGGCTGACAGCGCAGTGACACCTGCCCTGACCGGGCCGTCTACCGGGCCGGGCCATCTATGCATCTTCTGGCTCTGCTACGCATCAGGAGCTCGACAACGTTGACTGTGCATCAACAGGCGCCTGATGAAGCCACAAAAAGCGGGGCACGGAATTGGCTTGCTCAGCTCGGGAGCGGTGCAGCGGCGGGCACACCCCTCAAAACGTATTCCTGCTTTTGCAGCTGACAGCGCTGTGACACCTACCCTGACCGGACTGTCTACCGGGCCGGGCAATCTACGCATCTTCTGGCTCTGCTGCGCATCAGGAGCTCGACAACATTGACTGTGCATCGACAGGCGCCTGCTGACGCCATAAAATGCGGAGCACTGAATCGACTTGCTCAGTTCGGCAGCGGTGCACCGGCGGGCGCACACCTCAAAACGTATTCCTGCTTTTTCAGCTGACAGCGCAGTGACAGCTACCCTGACTGGACTGTCTACCGGGTCGGGCCATCTATGCATCTTCTGGCTCTGCTACGCATCAGGAGCTCGACAACGTTGACTGTGCATCGACAGGCGCCTGCTGACGCCACAAAATGCGGAGCACGGAATCGGCTTGCTCAGTTCGGCAGCGGAGCAGCGGCGGGCACACACCTCAAAACATTTTCCTGCTTTTGCAGCGTACAGTGCAGTGACACCTACCCTGACCGGACTGTCTACCGGGCCAGGCAATCTACGCATCTTCTGGTATCTTCTGGCTCTGCTGCGCATCAAGAGCTCGACAACGACGACTGCGCATGAAAAGGCGCCTGCTGACGCCATAAAAAGCGGGGCATGGAATCGGCTTGCTCAGCTCGGGAGCGGTGCAGCGGTGGGCACACACCTCAAAACGTACTCCTGCTTTTGCAGCTGACAGCGCAGTGACACCTACCCTGACCGGACTGTCTACCGGGTCGGGCCATAAACGCATCTTCTGGCTCTGCTGCGCATCAGGAGATTGACAACGACGACTGCGCGTCAACAGGCGCCTGATGACGCCACAAAAAGCGGGGCACGTAATCGGCTTGCTCAGTTCGGCAGCGGAGCAGCGGCGGGCACACACCTCAAAACGTTTTCCTGCTTTTGCAGCTGACAGTGCAGTGACACCTACCCTGACCGGACTGTATACCGGGCCGGGCAATCTACGCATCTTCTGGCTCTGCTGCGCATCAGGAGCTCGACAACATTGACGAGGCACGGAATCGGCTTGGTCAGTTCGGGAGCGGTGAAGCGGCGGGCACACACCTCAAAACGTACTCCTGCTTTTGCAGCTGACAGCGCAGTGACACCTACCCTGACCGGACTGTCTACCGGGTCGGGCCATAAACGCACCTTCTGGCTCTGCTGCGCATCAGGAGATTGACAACGACGACTGCGCGTCAACAGGCGCCTGATGACGCCACAAAAAGCGGGGCACGTAATCGGCTTGCTCAGTTCGGCAGCGGAGCAGCGGCGGGCACACACCTCAAAACGTTTTCCTGCTTTTGCAGCTGACAGTGCAGTGACACCTACCCTGACCGGGCTGTCTACCGGGCCGGGCCATCTACGCATCTTCTGGTCTCTTCTGGCTCTGCTTCGCATCAGGAGGTCGCCAACGACGACTGCGCATCAACCGGCGCCTGCTGACGCCATAAAAAGCGGGGCTCAAAATCGGCTTGCTCAGTTCGGCAGCGGTGCAGCGGCGGGCACACACCTCAAAACGTATTCCTGCTTTTACGGCTGACAGCGCAGTGACACCTGCCCTGACCGGGCCGTCTACCGGGCCGGGCCATCTATGCATCTTCTGGCTCTGCTACGCATCAGGAGCTCGACAACGTTGACTGTGCATCAACAGGCGCCTGATGAAGCCACAAAAAGCGGGGCACGGAATTGGCTTGCTCAGTTCGGGAGCGGTGCAGCGGCGGGCACACCCCTCAAAACGTATTCCTGCTTTTGCTGCTGACAGAGCAGTGACACCTACCCTGACCGGACTGTCTACTGGGCCGGGCCATCTACGCATCTTCTGGCTCGGCTTCGCAATCAGGTGCTCGACAACGACGACTGCGCATCAACAGGCGCCTGCTGAAGCCACAAAAAGCGGGGCACGGAATCGACTTGCTCAGTTCGCCAACGGAGCAGCGGCGGGCACACACCTCAAAACGTATTCCTGCTTTTGCAGCTGACAGCGCAGTGACACCTGCCCTGACCGGACTGTCTACCGGGCCGGGCAATCTACGCATCTTCTGGCTCTGCTGCGCATCAGGAGCTCGACAACATTGACTGTGCATCGACAGGCACCTGCTGACGCCATAAAATGCGGAGCACGGAATCGACTTGCTCAGTTCGGCAGCGGTGCACCGGCGGGCACACACCTCAAAACGTATTCCTGCTTTTTCAGCTGACAGCGCAGTGACAGCTACCCTGACCGGACTGTCTACCGGGTCGGGCCATAAACGCATCTTCTGGCTCTGCTGCGCATCAGGAGATTGACAACGGCGACTGCGCATGAACAGGCGCCTACTGACGCCACAAAAAGCGGAGCACGGAATCGGCTTGCTCAGTTCGGCAGCGGTGCTGCGGCGGCAACACACCTCAAAACGTATTCCTGCTTTTACAGCTGACAGCGCAGCGACACCTGCCCTGACCGGGCCGTCTACCGGGCCGGGCCATCTATGCATCTTTTGGCTCTGCTACGCATCAGGAGCTCGACAACGTTGACTGTACATCAACAGGCGCCTGCTGAAGCCACAAAAAGCGGGGCACGGAATCGGCTTGCTCAGTTCGGGAGCGGTGCAGCGGCGGGCACACCCCTCAAAACGTATTCCTGCTTTTGCAGCTGACAGAGCAGTGACACCTACCCTGACCGGACTGTCTACCGGGCCGGGCCATCTACGCATCTTCTGGTCTCTTCTGGCTCTGCTGCGCATCAGGAGCTCGCCAACGACGACTGCGCATCAACCGGCGCCTGCTGACGCCATAAAAAGCGGGGTACAAAATCGGCTTGCTCAGTTCGGGAGCGGTGCAGCGGCGGGCACACCCCTCAAAACATATTCCTGCTTTTCCAGCTGACAGCGCAGTGACACCTACCCTGACCGGACTGTCTACCGGATCGGGCCATCAACGCATCTTCTGGCTCGGCTTCGCATCAGGAGCTCGACAACGACGACTGCGCATCAACAGGCGCCTGCTGAAGCCACAAAAAGCGGGGCACGGAATCGACTTGCTCAGTTCGGCAACGGAGTAGCGGCGGGCACACACCTCAAAACGTATTCCTGCTTTTGCAGCTGACAGCGTAGTGACACCTACCCCGACCGGACTGTCTATCGGGCAGGGCCATCTACGCATCTTCTGGTGTCTTCAGGCTCTGCTGCGCATCAGGAGCTCGACAACGACGAGTGCGCATCAACAGGCGCCTGCTGACGCCATAAAAAGCGGGGCACGGAATCGGCTTGCTCACTTCGGGAGCGGTGCAGCGGCGGGCACACACCTCAAAGCGTATTCCTGCTTTTGCAGCTGACAGCGCAGTGACACCTACCCCGACCGGACTGTCTACCGGGCAGGGCCATCTTCTGGTGTCTTCTGGCTATGCTGCGAATTAGGACCTCGACAATGACGACAGCGCATCAACAGGCGCTTCTGACGCCATAAAAAGCGGGGCACAGAATCGGCTTGCTCAGCTCAGCAGCGGTGCAGCGGCGGGCACACACCTCAGAATGTATTCCTGCTTTTGCACCTGACAGCGCAGTGAAACCTACCCTGACCGGACTGTCTACCGGGCCGGGCCATCTATGCATCTTCTGGCTCTGCTACGCATCAGGAGCTCGACAACGTCGACTGTGCATCGACAAGCGCCTACTGAAGCCACAAAAAGCGAGGCACGGAATCGACTTGCTCAGTTGGGCAGCGGAGCAGCGGCGGGCACACACCTCAAAACGTATTCCTGCTTTTGCAGCTGACAGCGCAGTGACACCTACCCCGACCGGACTGTCTACCGGGCCGGGCCATCTACGCATCTTCTGGTGTCTTCTGGCTCTGCTGCGAATCAGGAGCTCGACAATGACGACCGCGCATCAGCAGGCGCCTGCTGACGCCATCAAAAGCGGGGCACGGAATCGGCTTGCTCAGCTCGGCAGCGGTGCAGCGGCGGGCGCACACCTCAAACTGTATTCCTGCTTTTGCAGCTGACAGCGCAGTGACACCTACCCTGACCGGACTGTCTACCGGGCCGGGCCATCTACGCATCTTCTGGTGTCTTCTGGCTCTGCTGCGAATCAGGAGCTCGACAATGACGACAGCGCATCAACAGGCGCTTCTGACGCCATAAAAAGCGGGGCACAGAATCGGCTTGCTCAGTTCGGCAGCGGTGCAGCGGCGGGCACACACCTCAAAATGTATTCCTGCTTTTGCAGCTGACAGCGCAGTGACACCTACCCTGACCGGACTGTCTACCGGGCCGGGCCATCTATGCATCTTCTGGCTCTGCTACGCTACAGGAGCTCGACAACGTTGACTGTGCATCGACAGGCGCCTGCTGACACCCTAAAAAGCGGGGCACCTAATCGGCTTGGTCATTTCGGCCGCGGTGCACCGGCGGGCAGACACCATAAAACGTATTCCTGCTTTTGCAGCTGACAGCGCAGTGACACCTAACCTGACCGGACTGTCTACCATCTACGCATCTTCTGGCTCTGCGGCGCATCAGGAGCTCGACAACGTTGACTGTGCACCGACAGGCGCCTCCTGACGCTATAAAAAGCGGGGCATGGAATCGGCTTGCTCAGTTCGGCAGCGCTGCACCTGCGGGCATACACCATAAATCGCATTCCTGCTTTTCCATCTGACAGCGCAGTGACACCTACCATGACCGGAATGTCTACCAGGCCGGGGCATCTGCGCATCTTCTGGTATCTTCTGCCTCTGCTGCGTATCAGGAGCTCGACAACGTTGACTGTGCATCGACAGGCGCCTGCTGACGCGAAAAAAATCGGGGCACAAAATCGGCTTGCTCAGTTCGGCAGCGGTGCAGCGGCGGGCACACACCTCAAAACGTATTCCTGCTTTTACAGCTGACAGCGCAGTGACACCTGCCCTGACCGGACCGTCTACCGCGCCGGGCCATCTACGCATCTTCTGGTATCTTCTGGCTCTGCTGCGCATCAGGAGCTCAACAACGACGACTGCGCATCAACAGGCGCCCGCTGACGCCATAAAAAGCGGGGCACGGAATCGGCTTGCTCACTTCGGGAGCGGTGCAGCGGCGGGCACACACCTCAAAGCGTATTCCTGCTTTTGCAGCTGACAGCGCAGTGACACCTACCCCGACCGGACTGTCTACCGGGCAGGGCCATCTACGCATCTTCTGGTGTCTTCTGGCTATGCTGCGAATCAGGACCTCGACAATGACGACAGCGCATCAACAGGCGCTTCTGACGCCATAAAAAGCGGGGCACAGAATCGGCTTGCTCAGCTCAGCAGCGGTGCAGCGGCGGGCAAACACCTGAGAATGTATTCCTGCTTTTGCAGCTGACAGCGCAGTGACACCTACCCTGACCGGACTGTCTACCGGGCCGGGCCATCTATGCATCTTCTGGCTCTGCTACGCATCAGGAGCTCGACAACGTCGACTGTGCATCGACAAGCGCCTACTGAAGCCACAAAAAGCGAGGCACGGAATCGACTTGCTCAGTTGGGCAGCGGAGCAGCGGCGGGCACACACCTCAAAACGTATTCCTGATTTTGCAGCTGACAGCGCAGTGACACCTACCCCGACCGGACTGTCTACCGGGCCGGGCCATCTACGCACCTTCTGGTGTCTTCTGGCTCTGCTGCGAATCAGGAGCTCGACAATGACGACCGCGCATCAGCAGGCGCCTGCTGACGCCATCAAAAGCGGGGCACGGAATCGGCTTGCTCAGCTCGGCAGCGGTGCAGCGGCGGGCGCACACCTCAAACTGTATTCCTGCTTTTGCAGCTGACAGCGCAGTGACACCTACCCTGACCGGACTGTCTACCGGGCCGGGCCATCTACGCATCTTCTGGTGTCTTCTGGCTCTGCTGCGAATCAGGAGCTCGACAATGACGACAGCGCATCAACAGGCGCTTCTGACGCCATAAAAAGCGGGGCACAGAATCGGCTTGCTCAGTTCGGCAGCGGTGCAGCGGCGGGCACACACCTCAAAATGTATTCCTGCTTTTGCAGCTGACAGCGCAGTGACACCTACCCTGACCGGACTGTCTACAGGGCCGGGCCATCTATGCATCTTCTGGCTCTGCTACGCTACAGGAGCTCGACAACGTTGACTGTGCATCGACAGGCGCCTGCTGACACCCTAAAAAGCGGGGCACCTAATCGGCTTGGTCATTTCGGCCGCGGTGCACCGGCGGGCAGACACCATAAAACGTATTCCTGCTTTTGCAGCTGACAGCGCAGTGACACCTAACCTCACCGGACTGTCTACCATCTACGCATCTTCTGGCTCTGCGGCGCATCAGGAGCTCGACAACGTTGACTGTGCACCGACAGGCGCCTCCTGACGCTATAAAAAGCGGGGCATGGAATCGGCTTGCTCAGTTCGGCAGCGCTGCACCTGCGGGCATACACCATAAATCGCATTCCTGCTTTTCCATCTGACAGCGCAGTGACACCTACCATGACCGGAATGTCTACCAGGCCGGGGCATCTGCGCATCTTCTGGTATCTTCTGCCTCTGCTGCGTATCAGGAGCTCGACAACGTTGACTGTGCATCGACAGGCGCCTCCTGACGCCATAAAAAGCGGAGCACGGAATCGGCTTGCTCAGTTAGGCAGCGGTGCAGCGGCAGGCACACACCTCAAAACGTATTCCTGCTTTTGCAGCTGACAGCGCAGTGACACCTACCCTGACCAGACTGTCTACCGGGCCGGGCAATCTACGCGTCTTCTGGCTCTGCTGCGCATCAGGCGCTCGACAACATTGACGAGGCACGGAATCGGCTTGCTCAGTTCGGGAGCGGTGAAGCGGTGGGCACACCCCTCAAAACGTATTCCTGCTTTAGAAGAACGTCAGTTTGGGCTAGATGGTGCATTATTTGAGACAGAAATGGTAATAGCGCTGCAATTAGACGTACACAAGAAAGACTGACACAGGACATGCGCTAACTTCATCTGATTTTATTCACTGCAGAACCAGCAAATATATGGAAAATTCAAGGCATGCGCAAACAACACCTACACAACAGGCATCAACAAAACCTTTTCAAGAATGAGATATCATATCTTGAACGGTTTTGTTGATGCCTGTTGTGTAGGTGTTGTTTGCGCATGCCTTGAATTTTCCATATATTTGCTGGCTCTGCAGTGAATAAAATCAGATGAAGTTAGCGCATGTCCTGTGTCAGTCTTTCTTGTGTACGTCTAATTGCAGCGCGATTACCATTTCCGTATTCCTGCTTTTGCAGCTGACAGAGCAGTGACACCTACCCTGACCGGACTGTCTACCGGGCCGGGCCATCTACGCATCTTCTGGTCTCTTCTGGCTCTGCTGCGCATAAGGAGCTCGCCAACGACGACTGCGCATCAACCGGCGCCTGCTGACGCCATAAAATGCGGGGCACAAACTCGGCTTGCTCAGTTCGGCAGCGGTGCAGCGGCGGGCACACACCTCAAAACTTATTCCTGCTTTTACAGCTGACAGCGCAGTGACACCTGCCCTGACCGGGCCGTCTACCGGGCCGGGCCATCTATGCATCTTCTGGCTCTGCTACGCATCAGGAGCTCGACAACGTTGACTGTGCATCAACAGGCGCCTGCTGAAACCACAAAATGCGGGGCACGGAATCGGCTTGCTTAGTTCAGGAGCGGTGTAGCGGCGGGCACACCCCTCAAAACGTATTCCTGTTTTTGCAGCTGACAGAGCAGTGACACCTACCCCGACCGGACTGTCTACCGTGCCGGACCATCTACGCATCTTCTGGTGTCTTCTGGCTCTGCTGCGAATCAGGAGCTCGACAATGACGACAGCGCATCAACAGGCGCTTCTGACGCCATAAAAATAGGGGCACGGAATCGGCTTGCTCAGCTCGGCAGCGGTGCAGCGCGCGCACACACCTCAAATATATTCCTGCTTTTGCAGCTGACAGCGCAGTGACACCTACCCTGGCCGGACTGTCTACCGGGCCAGGCCATCTATGCATCTTCTGGCTCTGCTACGCATCAGGAGCTCGACAACGTTGACTGTGCATCGACAGGCGCCTGCTGACGCCACAAAAAGCGGAGCACGGAATCGGCTTGCTCAGTTCGGCAGCGGTGCAGCGGCGGCCACACACCTCAAAACGTATTCCTGCTTTTAAAGCTGACTGCGCAGTGACACGTACCCTGACCGGACTGTCTACCGGGCCGGGCCATCTACGCATCTTCTGGTATCTTCTGGCTCTGCTGCGCATCAGGAGCTCGACAACGACGACTGCGCATCAAAAGGCGCCTGCTGACGCCATAAAAAGCGGGGCACGGAATCGGCTTGCTCAGCTCGGGAGCGGTGCAGCGGCGGGCACACACCTCAAAACGTATTCCTGCTTTTGCAGCTGACAGCGCAGTGACACCTACCCTAACCGGACTGTCTACCGGGCCGGGCCGTCTACACATCTTCTGGTGTCTTCTGGCTCTGCTGCGCATCAGGAGCTCGACAACGACGACTGCGCATCAACAGGCGCCTGCTGACACCATAAAAAGCGGGGCATGGAATCGGCTTGCTCAGTTCGGCAGCGATGCAGCGGCGGGCACACACCTCAAAACGTATTCCTGCTTTTGCAGCTGACAGCGCAGTGACACCTACCCTGACCGGACTGTCTACCGGGTCAGGCCATAAACGCATCTTCTGGCTCTGCTGCGCATCAGGAGATTGACAACGACGACTGCGCATCAACAGGCGCCTGCTGACGCCACAAAAAGCGGGGCACGTAATCGGCTTGCTGAGTTCGGCAGCGGAGCAGCGGCGGGCACACACCTCAAATCGTTTTCCTGCTTTTGCAGCTGACAGTGCAGTGACACCTACCCTGACCGGACTGTCTACCGGGCCGGGCAATCTACGCATCTTCTGGCTCTGCTGCGCATCAGGAGCTCGACAACATTGACTGTGCATCGACAGGCGCCTGCTGACGCCATAAAATGCGGTGCACGGAATCGGCTTGCTCAGTTCGGCAGCGGTGCACCGGCGGGCACACACCTCAAAACGTATTCCTGCTTTTTCAGCTGACAGCGCAGTGACAGCTACCCTGACCGGACTGTCTACCGGGTCGGGCCATAAACGCATCTTCTGGCTCTGCTGCGCATCAGGAGATTGACAACGGCGACTGCGCATGAACAGGCGCCTACTGACGCCACAAAAAGCGGAGCACGGAATCGGCTTGCTCAGTTCGGCAGCGGTGCTGCGGCGGCAACACACCTCAAAACGTATTCCTGCTTTTACAGCTGACAGCGCAGCGACACCTGCCCTGACCGGGCCGTCTACCGGGCCGGGCCATCTATGCATCTTTTGGCTCTGCTACGCATCAGGAGCTCGACAACGTTGACTGTACATCAACAGGCGCCTGCTGAAGCCACAAAAAGCGGGGCACGGAATCGGCTTGCTCAGTTCGGGAGCGGTGCAGCGGCGGGCACACCCCTCAAAACGTATTCCTGCTTTTGCAGCTGACAGAGCAGTGACACCTACCCTGACCGGACTGTCTACCGGGCCGGGCCATCTACGCATCTTCTGGTCTCTTCTGGCTCTGCTGCGCATCAGGAGCTCGCCAACGACGACTGCGCATCAACCGGCGCCTGCTGACGCCATAAAAAGCGGGGTACAAAATCGGCTTGCTCAGTTCGGGAGCGGTGCAGCGGCGGGCACACCCCTCAAAACATATTCCTGCTTTTCCAGCTGACAGCGCAGTGACACCTACCCTGACCGGACTGTCTACCGGATCGGGCCATCAACGCATCTTCTGGCTCGGCTTCGCATCAGGAGCTCGACAACGACGACTGCGCATCAACAGGCGCCTGCTGACGCCATAAAAAGCGGGGCACGGAATCGGCTTGCTCACTTCGGGAGCGGTGCAGCGGCGGGCACACACCTCAAAGCGTATTCCTGCTTTTGCAGCTGACAGCGCACTGACACCTACCCCGACCGGACTGTCTACCGGGCAGGGCCATCTTCTGGTGTCTTCTGGCTATGCTGCGAATTAGGACCTCGACAATGACGACAGCGCATCAACAGGCGCTTCTGACGCCATAAAAAGCGGGGCACAGAATCGGCTTGCTCAGCTCAGCAGCGGTGCAGCGGCGGGCACACACCTCAGAATGTATTCCTGCTTTTGCAGCTGACAGCGCAGTGAAACCTACCCTGACCGGACTGTCTACCGGGCCGGGCCATCTATGCATCTTCTGGCTCTGCTGCGCATCAGGAGCTCGACAACGTCGACTGTGCATCGACAAGCGCCTACTGAAGCCACAAAAAGCGAGGCACGGAATCGACTTGCTCAGTTGGGCAGCGGAGCAGCGGCGGGCACACACCTCAAAACGTATTCCTGCTTTTGCAGCTGACAGCGCAGTGACACCTACCCCGACCGGACTGTCTACCGGGCCGGGCCATCTACGCATCTTCTGGTGTCTTCTGGCTCTGCTGCGAATCAGGAGCTCGACAATGACGACCGCGCATCAACAGGCGCTTCTGACGCCATAAAAAGCGGGGCACAGAATCGGCTTGCTCAGTTCGGCAGCGGTGCAGCGGCGGGCACACACCTCAAAATGTATTCCTGCTTTTGCAGCTGACAGCGCAGTGACACCTACCCTGACCGGACTGTCTACCGGGCCGGGCCATCTATGCATCTTCTGGCTCTGCTACGCTACAGGAGCTCGACAACGTTGACTGTGCATCGACAGGCGCCTGCTGACACCCTAAAAAGCGGGGCATGGAATCGGCTTGCTCAGTTCGGCAGCGCTGCACCTGCGGGCATACACCATAAATCGCATTCCTGCTTTTCCATCTGACAGCGCAGTGACACCTACCATGACCGGAATGTCTACCAGGCCGGGGCATCTGCGCATCTTCTGGTATCTTCTGCCTCTGCTGCGTATCAGGAGCTCGACAACGTTGACTGTGCATCGACAGGCGCCTGCTGACGCGAAAAAAATCGGGGCACAAAATCGGCTTGCTCAGTTCGGCAGCGGTGCAGCGGCGGGCACACACCTCAAAACGTATTCCTGCTTTTACAGCTGACAGCGCAGTGACACCTGCCCTGACCGGACCGTCTACCGCGCCGGGCCATCTACGCATCTTCTGGTATCTTCTGGCTCCGCTGCGCATCAGGAGCTCAACAACGACGACTGCGCATCAACAGGCGCCCGCTGACGCCATAAAAAGCGGGGCACGGAATCGGCTTGCTCACTTCGGGAGCGGTGCAGCGGCGGGCACACACCTCAAAGCGTATTCCTGCTTTTGCAGCTGACAGCGCAGTGACACCTACCCCGACCGGACTGTCTACCGGGCAGGGCCATCTACGCATCTTCTGGTGTCTTCTGGCTATGCTGCGAATCAGGACCTCGACAATGACGACAGCGCATCAACAGGCGCTTCTGACGCCATAAAAAGCGGGGCACAGAATCGGCTTGCTCAGCTCAGCAGCGGTGCAGCGGCGGGCAAACACCTCAGAATGTATTCCTGCTTTTGCAGCTGACAGCGCAGTGACACCTACCCTGACCGGACTGTCTACCGGGCCGGGCCATCTATGCATCTTCTGGCTCTGCTACGCATCAGGAGCTCGACAACGTCGACTGTGCATCGACAAGCGCCTACTGAAGCCACAAAAAGCGAGGCACGGAATCGACTTGCTCAGTTGGGCAGCGGAGCAGCGGCGGGCACACACCTCAAAACGTATTCCTGATTTTGCAGCTGACAGCGCAGTGACACCTACCCCGACCGGACTGTCTACCGGGCCGGGCCATCTACGCACCTTCTGGTGTCTTCTGGCTCTGCTGCGAATCAGGAGCTCGACAATGACGACCGCGCATCAGCAGGCGCCTGCTGACGCCATCAAAAGCGGGGCACGGAATCGGCTTGCTCAGCTCGGCAGCGGTGCAGCGGCGGGCGCACACCTCAAACTGTATTCCTGCTTTTGCAGCTGACAGCGCAGTGACACCTACCCTGACCGGACTGTCTACCGGGCCGGGCCATCTACGCATCTTCTGGTGTCTTCTGGCTCTGCTGCGAATCAGGAGCTCGACAATGACGACAGCGCATCAACAGGCGCTTCTGACGCCATAAAAAGCGGGGCACAGAATCGGCTTGCTCAGTTCGGCAGCGGTGCAGCGGCGGGCACACACCTCAAAATGTATTCCTGCTTTTGCAGCTGACAGCGCAGTGACACCTACCCTGACCGGACTGTCTACAGGGCCGGGCCATCTATGCATCTTCTGGCTCTGCTACGCTACAGGAGCTCGACAACGTTGACTGTGCATCGACAGGCGCCTGCTGACACCCTAAAAAGCGGGGCACCTAATCGGCTTGGTCATTTCGGCCGCGGTGCACCGGCGGGCAGACACCATAAAACGTATTCCTGCTTTTGCAGCTGACAGCGCAGTGACACCTAACCTCACCGGACTGTCTACCATCTACGCATCTTCTGGCTCTGCGGCGCATCAGGAGCTCGACAACGTTGACTGTGCACCGACAGGCGCCTCCTGACGCTATAAAAAGCGGGGCATGGAATCGGCTTGCTCAGTTCGGCAGCGCTGCACCTGCGGGCATACACCATAAATCGCATTCCTGCTTTTCCATCTGACAGCGCAGTGACACCTACCATGACCGGAATGTCTACCAGGCCGGGGCATCTGCGCATCTTCTGGTATCTTCTGCATCTGCTGCGTATCAGGAGCTCGACAACGTTGACTGTGCATCGACAGGCGCCTCCTGACGCCATAAAAAGCGGAGCACGGAATCGGCTTGCTCAGTTAGGCAGCGGTGCAGCGGCAGGCACACACCTCAAAACGTATTCCTGCTTTTGCAGCTGACAGCGCAGTGACACCTACCCTGACCAGACTGTCTACCGGGCCGGGCAATCTACGCGTCTTCTGGCTCTGCTGCGCATCAGGCGCTCGACAACATTGACGAGGCACGGAATCGGCTTGCTCAGTTCGGGAGCGGTGAAGCGGTGGGCACACCCCTCAAAACGTATTCCTGCTTTAGAAGAACGTCAGTTTGGGCTAGATGGTGCATTATTTGAGACAGAAATGGTAATAGCGCTGCAATTAGACGTACACAAGAAAGACTGACACAGGACATGCGCTAACTTCATCTGATTTTATTCACTGCAGAACCAGCAAATATATGGAAAACTCAAGGCATGCGCAAACAACACCTACACAACAGGCATCAACAAAACCTTTTCAAGAATGAGATATCATATCTTGAACGGTTTTGTTGATGCCTGTTGTGTAGGTGTTGTTTGCGCATGCCTTGAATTTTCCATATATTTGCTGGCTCTGCAGTGAATAAAATCAGATGAAGTTAGCGCATGTCCTGTGTCAGTCTTTCTTGTGTACGTCTAATTGCAGCGCGATTACCATTTCCGTATTCCTGCTTTTGCAGCTGACAGAGCAGTGACACCTACCCTGACCGGACTGTCTACCGGGCCGGGCCATCTACGCATCTTCTGGTCTCTTCTGGCTCTGCTGCGCATCAGGAGCTCGCCAACGACGACTGCGCATCAACCGGCGCCTGCTGACGCCATAAAATGCGGGGCACAAACTCGGCTTGCTCAGTTCGGCAGCGGTGCAGCGGCGGGCACACACCTCAAAACTTATTCCTGCTTTTACAGCTGACAGCGCAGTGACACCTGCCCTGACCGGGCCGTCTACCGGGCCGGGCCATCTATGCATCTTCTGGCTCTGCTACGCATCAGGAGCTCGACAACGTTGACTGTGCATCAACAGGCGCCTGCTGAAACCACAAAATGCGGGGCACGGAATCGGCTTGCTTAGTTCAGGAGCGGTGTAGCGGCGGGCACACCCCTCAAAACGTATTCCTGTTTTTGCAGCTGACAGAGCAGTGACACCTACCCCGACCGGACTGTTTACCGTGCCGGACCATCTACGCATCTTCTGGTGTCTTCTGGCTCTGCTGCGAATCAGGAGCTCGACAATGACGACAGCGCATCAACAGGCGCTTCTGACGCCATAAAAATAGGGGCACGGAATCGGCTTGCTCAGCTCGGCAGCGGTGCAGCGCGCGCACACACCTCAAATATATTCCTGCTTTTGCAGCTGACAGCGCAGTGACACCTACCCTGACCGGACTGTCTACCGGGCCAGGCCATCTATGCATCTTCTGGCTCTGCTACGCATCAGGAGCTCGACAACGTTGACTGTGCATCGACAGGCGCCTGCTGACGCCACAAAAAGCGGAGCACGGAATCGGCTTGCTCAGTTCGGCAGCGGTGCAGCGGCGGCCACACACCTCAAAACGTATTCCTGCTTTTAAAGCTGACTGCGCAGTGACACGTACCCTGACCGGACTGTCTACCGGGCCGGGCCATCTACGCATCTTCTGGTATCTTCTGGCTCTGCTGCGCATCAGGAGCTCGACAACGACGACTGCGCATCAAAAGGCGCCTGCTGACGCCATAAAAAGCGGGGCACGGAATCGGCTTGCTCAGCTCGGGAGCGGTGCAGCGGCGGGCACACACCTCAAAACGTATTCCTGCTTTTGCAGCTGACAGCGCAGTGACACCTACCCTAACCGGACTGTCTACCGGGCCGGGCCGTCTACACATCTTCTGGTGTCTTCTGGCTCTGCTGCGCATCAGGAGCTCGACAACGACGACTGCGCATCAACAGGCGCCTGCTGACACCATAAAAAGCGGGGCATGGAATCGGCTTGCTCAGTTCGGCAGCGATGCAGCGGCGGGCACACACCTCAAAACGTATTCCTGCTTTTGCAGCTGACAGCGCAGTGACACCTACCCTGACCGGACTGTCTACCGGGTCAGGCCATAAACGCATCTTCTGGCTCTGCTGCGCACCAGGAGATTGACAACGACGACTGCGCATCAACAGGCGCCTGCTGACGCCACAAAAAGCGGGGCACGTAATCGGCTTGCTGAGTTCGGCAGCGGAGCAGCGGCGGGCACACACCTCAAATCGTTTTCCTGCTTTTGCAGCTGACAGTGCAGTGACACCTACCCTGACCGGACTGTCTACCGGGCCGGGCAATCTACGCATCTTCTGGCTCTGCTGCGCATCAGGAGCTCGACAACATTGACTGTGCATCGACAGGCGCCTGCTGACGCCATAAAATGCGGTGCACGGAATCGGCTTGCTCAGTTCGGCAGCGGTGCACCGGCGGGCACACACCTCAAAACGTATTCCTGCTTTCGCAGCTGACAGCGCAGTGACAGCTACCCTTACCGGACTGTCTACCAGGTCTGACCATAAACGCATGTTCTGGCTCTGCTGCGCATCAGGAGATTGACAACGGCGACTGCGCATCAACAGGCGCCTGCTGACGCCATAAAAAGCGGAGCACGGAATCGTCTTGCTCAGTTCGGCAGCGGTGCAGCGGCGGCTACACACCTCAAAACGTATTCCTGCTTTTGCAGCTGACAGCGCAGTGACACCTACCCCGACCGGACTGTCTACCGGGTCGGGCCATCTACGCATCTTCTGGTATCTTCTGGCTATGCTGCGCATCAGGAGCTCGACAACGTTGTCTGTGCATCGACAGGCGCCTGCTGACGCCATAAAATGCGGAGCACGGAATCTGCTTGCTCAGTTCGGCAGCGGTGCACCGGCGGGCACACACCTCAAAACGTATTCCTGCTTTTGCAGCTGACAGCGCAGTGACAGCTACCCTGACCGGACTGTCTACAGGGTCGGGCCATAAACGCATCTTCTGGCTCTGCTGCGCATCAGGAGATTGACAACGACGACTGCGCATCAACAGGCGCCTGCTGATGCCACAAAAAGCGGAGCACGGAATCGTCTTGCTCAGTTCGGCAGCGGTGCAGCGGCGGCTACACACGTCAAAACGTATTCCTGCTTTTAAAGCTGACTGCGCAGTGACACCTACCCTGACCGGACTGTCTACCGGGCCGGGCCATCTACGCATCTTCTGGTATCCTCTGGCTCTGCTGCGCATCAGGAGCTCGACAACGACGACTGCGCATCAAAAGGCTTCTGCTGACGCCATAAAAAGCGGGGCACGGAATCGGCTTGCTCAGCTCGGGAGCGGTGCAGCGGCGGGCACACACCTCAAAACGTTTTCCTGCTTTTGCAGCTGACAGTGCAGTGACACCTACCCTGACCGGACTGTCTATCAGGCAGGGCCATCTACGCATCTTCTGGTATCTTCAGGCTCTGCTGCGCATCAGGAGCTCGACAACGACGAGTGTGCATCAACAGGCGCCTGCTGACGCCATAAAAGGCGGGGCACAAAATCGGCATGCTCATTTCGGGAGCGGTGCAGCGGCGGGCACACACCTCAAAACGTATTCCTCCTTTGCAGCTGACAGCGCTGTGACACCTACCCTGACCGGACTGTCTACCGGGCCGGGCAATCTACGCATCTTCTGGCTCTGCTGCGCATCAGGAGCTCGACAACATTAACTGTGCATCGACAGGCGCCTGCTGACGCCATAAAATGCGGAGCACGGAATCGACTTGCTCAGTTCGGCAGCGGTGCACCGGCGGGCACACACCTCAAAACATATTCCTGCTTTTTCAGCTGACAGCGCAGTGACAGCTACCCTGACCGGACTGTCTACCGGGTCGGGCCATAAACGCATCTTCTGGCTCTGCTGCGCATCAGGAGATTGACAACGGCGACTGCGCATGAACAGGCGCCTACTGACGCCACAAAAAGCGGAGCACGGAATCGGCTTGCTCAGTTCGGCAGCGGTGCTGCGGCGGCAACACACCTCAAAACGTATTCCTGCTTTTACAGCTGACAGCGCAGTGACACCTGCCCTGACCGGGCCGTCTACCGGGCCGGGCCATCTATGCATCTTTGGGCTCTGCTACGCATCAGGAGCTCGACAACGTTGACTGTACATCAACAGGCGCCTGCTGAAGCCACAAAAAGCGGGGCACGGAATCGGCTTGCTCAGTTCGGGAGCGGTGCAGCGGCGGGCACACCCCTCAAAACGTATTCCTGCTTTTGCAGCTGACAGAGCAGTGACACCTACCCTGACCGGACTGTCTACCGGGCCGGGCCATCTACGCATCTTCTGGTCTCTTCCGGCTCTGCTGCGCATCAGGAGCTCGCCAACGACGACAGCGCATCAACCGGCGCCTGCTGACGCCATAAAAAGCGGGGCACAAAATCGGCTTGCTCAGTTCGGGAGCGGTGCAGCGGCGGGCACACCCCTCAAAACATTCCTGCTTTTCCAGCTGACAGCGCAGGGACACCTACCCTGACCGGGCTGTCTACCGGATCGGGCCATCAACGCATCTTCTGGCTCGGCTTCGCATCAGGAGCTCGACAACGACGACTGCGCATCAACAGGCGCCTGCTGAAGCCACAAAAAGCGGGGCACGGAATCGACTTGCTCAGTTCGCCAACGGAGCAGCGGCGGGCACACACCTCAAAACGTATTCCTGCTTTTGCAGCTGACAGCGCAGTGACACCTGCCCTGACCGGACTGTCTACCGGGCCGGGCAATCTACGCATCTTCTGGCTCTGCTGCGCATCAGGAGCTCGGCAACATTGACTGTGCATCGACAGGCGCCTGCTGACGCCATAAAAAGCTGGGCACGGAATCGGCTTGCTCATTTCGGCCGCGGTGCACCGGCGGGCACACACCATAAAACGTTTTCCTGCTTTTGCAGCGTACAGTGCAGTGACACCTACCCTGACCGGACTGTCTACCGGGCCAGGCAATCTACGCATCTTCTGGTATCTTCTGGCTCTGCTGCGCATCAAGAGCTCGACAACGACGACTGCGCATGAAAAGGCGCCTGCTGACGCCATAAAAAGCGGGGCACGGAATCGGCTTGCTCAGCTCGGGAGCGGTGCAGCGGTGGGCACACACCTCAAAACGTATTCCTGCTTTTTGAGCTGACAGCGCAGTGACACCTACCCTAACCGGACTGTCTACCGGGCCGGGCCATCTACACATCTTCTGGTGTCTTCTGGATCTGCTGCGCATCACGAGCTCGACAACGACGACTGCGCATCAACAGGCGCCTGATGACGCCATAAAAAGCGGGGCATGGAATCGGCTTGCTCAGTTCGGCAGCGATGCAGCGGCGGGCACACACCTCAAAACGTACTCCTGCTTTTGCAGCTGACAGCGCAGTGACACCTACCCTGACCGGACTGTCTACCGGGTCGGGCCATAAACGCATCTTCTGGCTCTGCTGCGCATCAGGAGATTGACCACGACGACTGCGCGTCAACAGGCGCCTGATGACGCCACAAAAAGCGGGGCACGTAATCGGCTTGCTCAGTTCGGCAGCGGAGCAGCGGCGGGCACACACCTCAAAACGTTTTCCTGCTTTTGCAGCTGACAGTGCAGTGACACCTACCCTGACCGGACTGTCTACCGGGCCGGGCAATCTACGCATCTTCTGGCTCTGCTGCGCATCAGGAGCTCGACAACATTGACGAGGCACGGAATCGGCTTGCTCAGTTCGGGAGCGGTGAAGCGGCGGGCACACACCTCAAAACGTACTCCTGCTTTTGCAGCTGACAGCGCAGTGACACCTACCCTGACCGGACTGTCTACCGGGTCGGGCCATAAACGCACCTTCTGGCTCTGCTGCGCATCAGGAGATTGACAACGACGACTGCGCGTCAACAGGCGCCTGATGACGCCACAAAAAGCGGGGCACGTAATCGGCTTGCTCAGTTCGGCAGCGGAGCAGCGGCGGGCACACACCTCAAAACGTTTTCCTGCTTTTGCAGCTGACAGTGCAGTGACACCTACCCTGACCGGGCTGTCTACCGGGCCGGGCCATCTACGCATCTTCTGGTCTCTTCTGGCTCTGCTTCGCATCAGGAGGTCGCCAACGACGACTGCGCATCAACCGGCGCCTGCTGACGCCATAAAAAGCGGGGCACAAAATCGGCTTGCTCAGTTCGGGAGCGGTGCAGCGGCGGGCACACCCCTCAAAACGTATTCCTGCTTTTGCAGCTGACAGCGCTGTGACACCTACCCTGACCGGACTGTCTACCGGGCCGGGCAATCTACGCATCTTCTGGCTCTGCTGCGCATCAGGAGCTCGACAACATTGGCTGTGCATCGACAGGCGCCTGCTGACGCCATAAAATGCGGAGCACGGAATCGACTTGCTCAGTTCGGCAGCGGTGCACCGGCGGGCGCACACCTCAAAACGTATTCCTGCTTTTTCAGCTGACAGCGCAGTGACAGCTACCCTGACCGGACTGTCTACCGGGTCGGGCCATCTATGCATCTTCTGGCTCTGCTACGCATCAGGAGCTCGACAACGTTGACTGTGCATCGACAGGCGCCTGCTGACGCCACAAAATGCGGAGCACGGAATCGGCTTGCTCAGTTCGGCAGCGGAGCAGCGGCGGGCACACACCTCAAAACGTTTTCCTGCTTTTGCAGCGTACAGTGCAGTGACACCTACCCTGACCGGACTGTCTACCGGGCCGGGCCATCTACGCATCTTCTGGTCTCTTCTGGCTCTGCTGCGCATCAGGAGCTCGCCAACGACGACTGCGCATACACCGGCGCCTGCTGACGCCATAAAAAGCGGGGTACAAAATCGGCTTGCTCAGTTCGGGAGCGGTGCAGCGGCGGGCACACCCCTCAAAACATATTCCTGCTTTTCCAGCTGACAGCGCAGTGACACCTACCCTGACCGGACTGTCTACCGGATCGGGCCATCAACGCATCTTCTGGCTCGGCTTCGCATCAGGAGCTCGACAACGACGACTGCGCATCAACAGGCGCCTGCTGAAGCCACAAAAAGCGGGGCACGGAATCGACTTGCTCAGTTCGGCAACGGAGTAGCGGCGGGCACACACCTCAAAACGTATTCCTGATTTTGCAGCTGACAGCGCAGTGACACCTACCCCGACCGGACTGTCTATCGGGCAGGGCCATCTACGCATCTTCTGGTGTCTTCAGGCTCTGCTGCGCATCAGGAGCTCGACAACGACGAGTGCGCATCAACAGGCGCCTGCTGACGCCATAAAAAGCGGGGCACGGAATCGGCTTGCTCACTTCGGGAGCGGTGCAGCGGCGGGCACACACCTCAAAGCGTATTCCTGCTTTTGCAGCTGACAGCGCAGTGACACCTACCCCGACCGGACTGTCTACCGGGCAGGGCCATCTTCTGGTGTCTTCTGGCTATGCTGCGAATTAGGACCTCGACAATGACGACAGCGCATCAACAGGCGCTTCTGACGCCATAAAAAGCGGGGCACAGAATCGGCTTGCTCAGCTCAGCAGCGGTGCAGCGGCGGGCACACACCTCAGAATGTATTCCTGCTTTTGCAGCTGACAGCGCAGTGAAACCTACCCTGACCGGACTGTCTACCGGGCCGGGCCATCTATGCATCTTCTGGCTCTGCTACGCATCAGGAGCTCGACAACGTCGACTGTGCATCGACAAGCGCCTACTGAAGCCACAAAAAGCGAGGCACGGAATCGACTTGCTCAGTTGGGCAGCGGAGCAGCGGCGGGCACACACCTCAAAACGTATTCCTGCTTTTGCAGCTGACAGCGCAGTGACACCTACCCCGACCGGACTGTCTACCGGGCCGGGCCATCTACGCATCTTCTGGTGTCTTCTGGCTCTGCTGCGAATCAGGAGCTCGACAATGACGACCGCGCATCAGCAGGCGCCTGCTGACGCCATCAAAAGCGGGGCACGGAATCGGCTTGCTCAGCTCGGCAGCGGTGCAGCGGCGGGCGCACACCTCAAACTGTATTCCTGCTTTTGCAGCTGACAGCGCAGTGACACCTACCCTGACCGGACTGTCTACCGGGCCGGGCCATCTACGCATCTTCTGGTGTCTTCTGGCTCTGCTGCGAATCAGGAGCTCGACAATGACGACAGCGCATCAACAGGCGCTTCTGACGCCATAAAAAGCGGGGCACAGAATCGGCTTGCTCAGTTCGGCAGCGGTGCAGCGGCGGGCACACACCTCAAAATGTATTCCTGCTTTTGCAGCTGACAGCGCAGTGACACCTACCCTGACCGGACTGTCTACCGGGCCGGGCCATCTATGCATCTTCTGGCTCTGCTACGCTACAGGAGCTCGACAACGTTGACTGTGCATCGACAGGCGCCTGCTGACACCCTAAAAAGCGGGGCACCTAATCGGCTTGGTCATTTCGGCCGCGGTGCACCGGCGGGCAGACACCATAAAACGTATTCCTGCTTTTGCAGCTGACAGCGCAGTGACACCTAACCTGACCGGACTGTCTACCATCTACGCATCTTCTGGCTCTGCGGCGCATCAGGAGCTCGACAACGTTGACTGTGCACCGACAGGCGCCTCCTGACGCTATAAAAAGCGGGGCATGGAATCGGCTTGCTCAGTTCGGCAGCGCTGCACCTGCGGGCATACACCATAAATCGCATTCCTGCTTTTCCATCTGACAGCGCAGTGACACCTACCATGACCGGAATGTCTACCAGGCCGGGGCATCTGCGCATCTTCTGGTATCTTCTGCCTCTGCTGCGTATCAGGAGCTCGACAACGTTGACTGTGCATCGACAGGCGCCTCCTGACGCCATAAAAAGCGGAGCACGGAATCGGCTTGCTCAGTTAGGCAGCGGTGCAGCGGCAGGCACACACCTCAAAAATTATTCCTGCTTTTGCAGCTGACAGCGCAGTGACACCTACCCTGACCGGACTGTCTACCGGGCCGGGCAATCTACGCGTCTTCTGGCTCTGCTGCGCATCAGGCGCTCGACAACATTGACGAGGCACGGAATCGGCTTGCTCAGTTCGGGAGCGGTGAAGCGGTGGGCACACCCCTCAAAACGTATTCCTGCTTTAGAAGAACGTCAGCTTGGGCTAGATGGTGCATTATTTGAGACAGAAATGGTAATAGCGCTGCAATTAGACGTACACAAGAAAGACTGACACAGGACATGCGCTAACTTCATCTGATTTTATTCACTGCAGAGCCAGCAAATATATGGAAAATTCAAGGCATGCGCAACCAACACCGACACAACAGGCATCAACAAAACCTTTTCAAGAATGAGATATCATATCTTGAACGGTTTTGTTGATGCCTGTTGTGTAGGTGTTGTTTGCGCATGCCTTGAATTTTCCATATATTTGCTGGCTCTGCAGTGAATAAAATCAGATGAAGTTAGCGCATGTCCTGTGTCAGTCTTTCTTGTGTACGTCTAATTGCAGCGCGATTACCATTTCCGTATTCCTGCTTTTGCAGCTGACAGAGCAGTGACACCTACCCTGACCGGACTGTCTACCGGGCCGGGCCATCTACGCATCTTCTGGTCTCTTCTGGCTCTGCTGCGCATCAGGAGCTCGCCAACGACGACTGCGCATCAACCGGCGCCTGCTGACGCCATAAAAAGTGGGGCACAAACTCGGCTTGCTCAGTTCGGCAGCGGTGCAGCGGCGGGCACACACCTCAAAACTTATTCCTGCTTTTACAGCTGACAGCGCAGTGACACCTGCCCTGACCGGGCCGTCTACCGGGCCGGGCCATCTATGCATCTTCTGGCTCTGCTACGCATCAGGAGCTCGACAACGTTGACTGTGCATCAACAGGCGCCTGCTGAAACCACAAAATGCGGGGCACGGAATCGGCTTGCTTAGTTCGGGAGCGGTGCAGCGGCGGGCACACCCCTCAAAACGTATTCCTGCTTTTGCAGCTGACAGAGCAGTGACACCTACCGCGACCGGACTGTCTACCGTGCCGGACCATCTACGCATCTTCTGGTGTCTTCTGGCTCTGCTGCGAATCAGGAGCTCGACAATGACGACAGCGCATCAACAGGCGCTTCTGACGCCATAAAAATAGGGGCACGGAATCGGCTTGCTCAGCTCGGCAGCGGTGCAGCGCGCGCACACACCTCAAATATATTCCTGCTTTTGCACCTGACAGCGCAGTGACACCTACCCTGACCGGACTGTCTACCGGGCCAGGCCATCTATGCATCTTCTGGCTCTGCTACGCATCAGGAGCTCGACAACGTTGACTGTGCATCGACAGGCGCCTGCTGACGCCACAAAAAGCGGAGCACGGAATCGGCTTGCTCAGTTCGGCAGCGGTGCAGCGGCGGCCACAAACCTCAAAACGTATTCCTGCTTTTAAAGCTGACTGCGCAGTGACACGTACCCTGACCGGACTGTCTACCGGGCCGGGCCATCTACGCATCTTCTGGTATCTTCTGGCTCTGCTGCGCATCAGGAGCTCGACAACGACGACTGCGCATCAAAAGGCGCCTGCTGACGCCATAAAAAGCGGGGCACGGAATCGGCTTGCTCAGCTCGGGAGCGGTGCAGCGGCGGGCACACACCTCAAAACGTATTCCTGCTTTTGCAGCTGACAGCGCAGTGACACCTACCCTAACCGGACTGTCTACCGGGCCGGGCCGTCTACACATCTTCTGGTGTCTTCTGGCTCTGCTGCGCATCAGGAGCTCGACAACGACGACTGCGCATCAACAGGCGCCTGCTGACACCATAAAAAGCGGGGCATGGAATCGGCTTGCTCAGTTCGGCAGCGATGCAGCGGCGGGCACACACCTCAAAACGTATTCCTGCTTTTGCAGCTGACAGCGCAGTGACAGCTACCCTGACCGGACTGTCTACCGGGTCGGGCCATAAACGCATCTTCTGGCTCTGCTGCGCATCAGGAGATTGACAACGGCGACTGCGCATGAACAGGCGCCTACTGACGCCACAAAAAGCGGAGCACGGAATCGGCTTGCTCAGTTCGGCAGCGGTGCTGCGGCGGCAACACACCTCAAAACGTATTCCTGCTTTTACAGCTGACAGCGCAGCGACACCTGCCCTGACCGGGCCGTCTACCGGGCCGGGCCATCTATGCATCTTTTGGCTCTGCTACGCATCAGGAGCTCGACAACGTTGACTGTACATCAACAGGCGCCCGCTGAAGCCACAAAAAGCGGGGCACGGAATCGGCTTGCTCAGTTCGGGAGCGGTGCAGCGGCGGGCACACCCCTCAAAACGTATTCCTGCTTTTGCAGCTGACAGAGCAGTGACACCTACCCTGACCGGACTGTCTACCGGGCCGGGCCATCTACGCATCTTCTGGTCTCTTCTGGCTCTGCTGCGCATCAGGAGCTCGCCAACGACGACTGCGCATCAACCGGCGCCTGCTGACGCCATAAAAAGCGGGGTACAAAATCGGCTTGCTCAGTTCGGGAGCGGTGCAGCGGCGGGCACACCCCTAAAAACATATTCCTGCTTTTCCAGCTGACAGCGCAGTGACACCTACCCTGACCGGACTGCCTACCGGATCGGGCCATCAACGCATCTTCTGGCTCGGCTTCGCATCAGGAGCTCGACAACGACGACTGCGCATCAACAGGCGCCTGCTGAAGCCACAAAAAGCGGGGCACGGAATCGACTTGCTCAGTTCGGCAACGGAGTAGCGGCGGGCACACACCTCAAAACGTATTCCTGCTTTTGCAGCTGACAGCGCAGTGACACCTACCCCGACCGGACTGTCTATCGGGCAGGGCCATCAACGCATCTTCTGGTGTCTTCAGGCTCTGCTGCGCATCAGGAGCTCGACAACGACGAGTGCGCATCAACAGGCGCCTGCTGACGCCATAAAAAGCGGGGCACGGAATCGGCTTGCTCACTTCGGGAGCGGTGCAGCGGCGGGCACACACCTCAAAGCGTATTCCTGCTTTTGCAGCTGACAGCGCAGTGACACCTACCCCGACCGGACTGTCTACCGGGCAGGGCCATCTACGCATCTCCTGGTGTCTTCTGGCTATGCTGCGAATTAGGACCTCGACAATGACGACAGCGCATCAACAGGCGCTTCTGACGCCATAAAAAGCGGGGCACAGAATCGGCTTGCTCAGCTCAGCAGCGGTGCAGCGGCGGGCACACACCTCAGAATGTATTCCTGCTTTTGCAGCTGACAGCGCAGTGAAACCTACCCTGACCGGACTGTCTACCGGGCCGGGCCATCTATGCATCTTCTGGCTCTGCTACGCATCAGGAGCTCGACAACGTCGACTGTGCATCGACAAGCGCCTACTGAAGCCACAAAAAGCGAGGCACGGAATCGACTTGCTCAGTTGGGCAGCGGAGCAGCGGCGGGCACACACCTCAAAACGTATTCCTGCTTTTGCAGCTGACAGCGCAGTGACACCTACCCCGACCGGACTGTCTACCGGGCCGGGCCATCTACGCATCTTCTGGTGTCTTCTGGCTCTGCTGCGAAACAGGAGCTCGACAATGACGACCGCGCATCAGCAGGCGCCTGCTGACGCCATCAAAAGCGGGGCACGGAATCGGCTTGCTCAGCTCGGCAGCGGTGCAGCGGCGGGCGCACACCTCAAACTGTATTCCTGCTTTTGCAGCTGACAGCGCAGTGACACCTACCCTGACCGGACTGTCTACCGGGCCGGGCCATCTACGCATCTTCTGGTGTCTTCTGGCTCTGCTGCGAATCAGGAGCTCGACAATGACGACAGCGCATCAACAGGCGCTTCTGACGCCATAAAAAGCGGGGCACAGAATCGGCTTGCTCAGTTCGGCAGCGGTGCAGCGGCGGGCACACACCTCAAAATGTATTCCTGCTTTTGCAGCTGACAGCGCAGTGACACCTACCCTGACCGGACTGTCTACCGGGCCGGGCCATCTATGCATCTTCTGGCTCTGCTACGCTACAGGAGCTCGACAACGTTGACTGTGCATCGACAGGCGCCTGCTGACACCCTAAAAAGCGGGGCACCTAATCGGCTTGGTCATTTCGGCCGCGGTGCACCGGCGGGCAGACACCATAAAACGTATTCCTGCTTTTGCAGCTGACAGCGCAGTGACACCTAACCTGACCGGACTGTCTACCATCTACGCATCTTCTGGCTCTGCGGCGCATCAGGAGCTCGACAACGTTGACTGTGCACCGACAGGCGCCTCCTGACGCTATAAAAAGCGGGGCATGGAATCGGCTTGCTCAGTTCGGCAGCGCTGCACCTGCGGGCATACACCATAAATCGCATTCCTGCTTTTCCATCTGACAGCGCAGTGACACCTACCATGACCGGAATGTCTACCAGGCCGGGGCATCTGCGCATCTTCTGGTATCTTCTGCCTCTGCTGCGTATCAGGAGCTCGACAACGTTGACTGTGCATCGACAGGCGCCTCCTGACGCCATAAAAAGCGGAGCACGGAATCGGCTTGCTCAGTTAGGCAGCGGTGCAGCGGCAGGCACACACCTCAAAACGTATTCCTGCTTTTGCAGCTGACAGCGCAGTGACACCTACCCTGACCGGACTGTCTACCGGGCCGGGCAATCTACGCGTCTTCTGGCTCTGCTGCGCATCAGGCGCTCGACAACATTGACGAGGCACGGAATCGGCTTGCTCAGTTCGGGAGCGGTGAAGCGGTGGGCACACCCCTCAAAACGTATTCCTGCTTTAGAAGAACGTCAGTTTGGGCTAGATGGTGCATTATTTGAGACAGAAATGGTAATAGCGCTGCAATTAGACGTACACAAGAAAGACTGACACAGGACATGCGCTAACTTCATCTGATTTTATTCACTGCAGAGCCAGCAAATATATGAAAAATTCAAGGCATGCGCAAACAACACCGACACAACAGGCATCAACAAAACCTTTTCAAGAATGAGATATCATATCTTGAACGGTTTTCTTGATGCCTGTTGTGTAGGTGTTGTTTGCGCATGCCTTGAATTTTCCATATATTTGCTGGCTCTGCAGTGAATAAAATCAGATGAAGTTAGCGCATGTCCTGTGTCAGTCTTTCTTGTGTACGTCTAATTGCAGCGCGATTACCATTTCCGTATTCCTGCTTTTGCAGCTGACAGAGCAGTGACACCTACCCTGACCGGACTGTCTACCGGGCCGGGCCATCTACGCATCTTCTGGTCTCTTCTGGCTCTGCTGCGCATCAGGAGCTCGCCAACGACGACTGCGCATCAACCGGCGCCTGCTGACGCCATAAAAAGTGGGGCACAAACTCGGCTTGCTCAGTTCGGCAGCGGTGCAGCGGCGGGCACACACCTCAAAACTTATTCCTGCTTTTACAGCTGACAGCGCAGTGACACCTGCCCTGACCGGGCCGTCTACCGGGCCGGGCCATCTATGCATCTTCTGGCTCTGCTACGCATCAGGAGCTCGACAACGTTGACTGTGCATCAACAGGCGCCTGCTGAAACCACAAAATGCGGGGCACGGAATCGGCTTCCTTAGTTCGGGAGCGGTGCAGCGGCGGGCACACCCCGCAAAACGTATTCCTGCTTTTGCAGCTGACAGAGCAGTGACACCTACCGCGACCGGACTGTCTACCGTGCCGGACCATCTACGCATCTTCTGGTGTCTTCTGGCTCTGCTGCGAATCAGGAGCTCGACAATGACGACAGCGCATCAACAGGCGCTTCTGACGCCATAAAAATAGGGGCACGGAATCGGCTTGCTCAGCTCGGCAGCGGTGCAGCGCGCGCACACACCTCAAATATATTCCTGCTTTTGCACCTGACAGCGCAGTGACACCTACCCTGACCGGACTGTCTACCGGGCCAGGCCATCTATGCATCTTCTGGCTCTGCTACGCATCAGGAGCTCGACAACGTTGACTGTGCATCGACAGGCGCCTGCTGACGCCACAAAAAGCGGAGCACGGAATCGGCTTGCTCAGTTCGGCAGCGGTGCAGCGGCGGCCACACACCTCAAAACGTATTCCTGCTTTTAAAGCTGACTGCGCAGTGACACGTACCCTGACCGGACTGTCTACCGGGCCGGGCCATCTACGCATCTTCTGGTATCTTCTGGCTCTGCTGCGCATCAGGAGCTCGACAACGACGACTGCGCATCAAAAGGCGCCTGCTGACGCCATAAAAAGCGGGGCACGGAATCGGCTTGCTCAGCTCGGGAGCGGTGCAGCGGCGGGCACACACCTCAAAACGTATTCCTGCTTTTGCAGCTGACAGCGCAGTGACACCTACCCTAACCGGACTGTCTACCGGGCCGGGCCGTCTACACATCTTCTGGTGTCTTCTGGCTCTGCTGCGCATCAGGAGCTCGACAACGACGACTGCGCATCAACAGGCGCCTGCTGACACCATAAAAAGCGGGGCATGGAATCGGCTTGCTCAGTTCGGCAGCGATGCAGCGGCGGGCACACACCTCAAAACGTATTCCTGCTTTTGCAGCTGACAGCGCAGTGACACCTACCCTGACCGGACTGTCTACCGGGTCAGGCCATAAACGCATCTTCTGCCTCTGCTGCGCATCAGGAGATTGACAACGACGACTGCGCATCAACAGGCGCCTGCTGACGCCACAAAAAGCGGGGCACGTAATCGGCTTGCTAAGTTCCGCAGCGGAGCAGCGGCGGGCACACACCTCAAATCGTTTTCCTGCTTTTGCAGCTGACAGTGCAGTGACACCTACCCTGACCGGACTGTCTACCGGGCCGGGCAATCTACGCATCTTCTGGCTCTGCTGCGCATCAGGAGCTCGACAACATTGACTGTGCATCGACAGGCGCCTGCTGACGCCATAAAAAGCGGGGCACGGAATCGGCTTGCTCACTTCGGGAGCGGTGCAGCGGCGGGCACACACCTCAAAGCGTATTCCTGCTTTTGCAGCTGACAGCGCAGTGACACCTACCCCGACCGGACTGTCTACCGGGCAGGGCCATCTACGCATCTTCTGGTGTCTTCTGGCTCTGCTGCGCATCAGGAGCTCGACAACGACGACTGCGCATCAACAGGCGCCTGCTGACACCATAAAAAGCGGGGCATGGAATCGGCTTGCTCAGTTCGGCAGCGATGCAGCGGCGGGCACACACCTCAAAACGTATTCCTGCTTTTGCAGCTGACAGCGCAGTGACACCTACCCTGACCGGACTGTCTACCGGGTCAGGCCATAAACGCATCTTCTGGCTCTGCTGCTCATCAGGAGATTGACAACGATGACTGCGCATCAACAGGCGCCTGCTGACGCCACAAAAAGCGGGGCACGTAATCGGCTTGCTAAGTTCCGCAGCGGAGCAGCGGCGGGCACACACCTCAAATCGTTTTCCTGCTTTTGCAGCTGACAGTGCAGTGACACCTACCCTGACCGGACTGTCTACCGGGCCGGGCAATCTACGCATCTTCTGGCTCTGCTGCGCATCAGGAGCTCGACAACATTGACTGTGCATCGACAGGCGCCTGCTGACGCCATAAAAAGCGGGGCACGGAATCGGCTTGCTCACTTCGGGAGCGGTGCAGCGGCGGGCACACACCTCAAAGCGTATTCCTGCTTTTGCAGCTGACAGCGCAGTGACACCTACCCCGACCGGACTGTCTACCGGGCAGGGCCATCTACGCATCTTCTGGTGTCTTCTGGCTATGCTGCGAATTAGGACCTCGACAATGTCGACAGCGCATCAACAGGCGCTTCTGACGCCATAAAAAGCGGGGCACAGAATCGGCTTGCTCAGCTCAGCAGCGGTGCAGCGGCGGGCACACACCTCAGAATGTATTCCTGCTTTTGCAGCTGACAGCGCAGTGAAACCTACCCTGACCGGACTGTCTACCGGGCCGGGCCATCTATGCATCTTCTGGCTCTGCTACGCATCAGGAGCTCGACAACGTCGACTGTGCATCGACAAGCGCCTACTGAAGCCACAAAAAGCGAGGCACGGAATCGACTTGCTCAGTTGGGCAGCGGAGCAGCGGCGGGCACACACCTCAAAACGTATTCCTGCTTTTGCAGCTGACAGCGCAGTGACACCTACCCCGACCGGACTGTCTACCGGGCCGGGCCATCTACGCATCTTCTGGTGTCTTCTGGCTCTGCTGCGAATCAGGAGCTCGACAATGACGACCGCGCATCAGCAGGCGCCTGCTGACGCCATCAAAAGCGGGGCACGGAATCGGCTTGCTCAGCTCGGCAGCGGTGCAGCGGCGGGCGCACACCTCAAACTGTATTCCTGCTTTTGCAGCTGACAGCGCAGTGACACCTACCCTGACCGGACTGTCTACCGGGCCGGGCCATCTACGCATCTTCTGGTGTCTTCTGGCTCTGCTGCGAATCAGGAGCTCGACAATGACGACAGCGCATCAACAGGCGCTTCTGACGCCATAAAAAGCGGGGCACAGAATCGGCTTGCTCAGTTCGGCAGCGGTGCAGCGGCGGGCACACACCTCAAAATGTATTCCTGCTTTTGCAGCTGACAGCGCAGTGACACCTACCCTGACCGGACTGTCTACCGGACCGGGCCATCTATGCATCTTCTGGCTCTGCTACGCTACAGGAGCTCGACAACGTTGACTGTGCATCGACAGGCGCCTGCTGACACCCTAAAAAGCGGGGCACCTAATCGGCTTGGTCATTTCGGCCGCGGTGCACCGGCGGGCAGACACCATAAAACGTATTCCTGCTTTTGCAGCTGACAGCGCAGTGACACCTAACCTGACCGGACTGTCTACCATCTACGCATCTTCTGGCTCTGCGGCGCATCAGGAGCTCGACAACGTTGACTGTGCACCGACAGGCGCCTCCTGACGCTATAAAAAGCGGGGCATGGAATCGGCTTGCTCAGTTCGGCAGCGCTGCACCTGCGGGCATACACCATAAATCGCATTCCTGCTTTTCCATCTGACAGCGCAGTGACACCTACCATGACCGGAATGTCTACCAGGCCGGGGCATCTGCGCATCTTCTGGTATCTTCTGCCTCTGCTGCGTATCAGGAGCTCGACAACGTTGACTGTGCATCGACAGGCGCCTCCTGACGCCATAAAAAGCGGAGCACGGAATCGGCTTGCTCAGTTAGGCAGCGGTGCAGCGGCAGGCACACACCTCAAAACGTATTCCTGCTTTTGCAGCTGACAGCGCAGTGACACCTACCCTGACCGGACTGTCTACCGGGCCGGGCAATCTACGCGTCTTCTGGCTCTGCTGCGCATCAGGCGCTCGACAACATTGACGAGGCACGGAATCGGCTTGCTCAGTTCGGGAGCGGTGAAGCGGTGGGCACACCCCTCAAAACGTATTCCTGCTTTAGAAGAACGTCAGTTTGGGCTAGATGGTGCATTATTTGAGACAGAAATGGTAATAGCGCTGCAATTAGACGTACACAAGAAAGACTGACACAGGACATGCGCTAACTTCATCTGATTTTATTCACTGCAGAGCCAGCAAATATATGGAAAATTCAAGGCATGCGCAAACAACACCGACACAACAGGCATCAACAAAACCTTTTCAAGAATGAGATATCATATCTTGAACGGTTTTCTTGATGCCTGTTGTGTAGGTGTTGTTTGCGCATGCCTTGAATTTTCCATATATTTGCTGGCTCTGCAGTGAATAAAATCAGATGAAGTTAGCGCATGTCCTGTGTCAGTCTTTCTTGTGTACGTCTAATTGCAGCGCGATTACCATTTCCGTATTCCTGCTTTTGCAGCTGACAGAGCAGTGACACCTACCCTGACCGGACTGTCTACCGGGCCGGGCCATCTACGCATCTTCTGGTCTCTTCTGGCTCTGCTGCGCATCAGGAGCTCGCCAACGACGACTGCGCATCAACCGGCGCCTGCTGACGCCATAAAAAGTGGGCACAAACTCGGCTTGCTCAGTTCGGCAGCGGTGCAGCGGCGGGCACACACCTCAAAACTTATTCCTGCTTTTACAGCTGACAGCGCAGTGACACCTGCCCTGACCGGGCCGTCTACCGGGCCGGGCCATCTATGCATCTTCTGGCTCTGCTACGCATCAGGAGCTCGACAACGTTGACTGTGCATCAACAGGCGCCTGCTGACGCCACAAAAAGCGGAGCACGGAATCGGCTTGCTCAGTTCGGCAGCGGTGCAGCGGCGGCCACACACCTCAAAACGTATTCCAGCTTTTAAAGCTGACTGCGCAGTGACACGTACCCTGACCGGACTGTCTACCGGGCCGGGCCATCTACGCATCTTCTGGTATCTTCTGGCTCTGCTGCGCATCAGGAGCTCGACAACGACGACTGCGCATCAAAAGGCGCCTGCTGACGCCATAAAAAGCGGGGCACGGAATCGGCTTGCTCAGCTCGGGAGCGGTGCAGCGGCGGGCACACACCTCAAAACGTATTCCTGCTTTTGCAGCTGACAGCGCAGTGACACCTACCCTGACCGGACTGTCTACCGGGTCAGGCCATAAACGCATCTTCTGGCTCTGCTGCGCATCAGGAGATTGACAACGACGACTGCGCATCAACAGGCGCCTGCTGACGCCACAAAAAGCGGGGCACGTAATCGGCTTGCTAAGTTCCGCAGCGGAGCAGCGGCGGGCACACACCTCAAATCGTTTTCCTGCTTTTGCAGCTGACAGTGCAGTGACACCTACCCTGACCGGACTGTCTACCGGGCCGGGCAATCTACGCATCTTCTGGCTCTGCTGCGCATCAGGAGCTCGACAACATTGACTGTGCATCGACAGGCGCCTGCTGACGCCATAAAATGCGGAGCACGGAATCGGCTTGCTCAGTTCGGCAGCGGTGCACCGGCGGGCACACACCTCAAAACGTATTCCTGCTTTTGCAGCTGACAGCGCAGTGACAGCTACCCTTACCGGACTGTCTACCAGGTCTGACCATAAACGCATGTTCTGGCTCTGCTGCGCATCAGGAGATTGACAACGGCGACTGCGCATCAACAGGCGCCTGCTGACGCCATAAAAAGCGGAGCACGGAATCGTCTTGCTCAGTTCGGCAGCGGTGCAGCAGCGGCTACACACCTCAAAACGTATTCCTGCTTTTGCAGCTGACAGCGCAGTGACACCTACCCCGACCGGACTGTCTACCGGGCCGGGCCATCTACGCATCTTCTGGTATCTTCTGGCTATGCTGCGCATCAGGAGCTCGACAACGTTGTCTGTGCATCGACAGGCGCCTGCTGACGCCATAAAATGCGGAGCACGGAATCTGCTTGCTCAGTTCGGCAGCGGTGCACCGGGGGCACACACCTCAAAACGTATTCCTGCTTTTGCAGCTGACAGCGCAGTGACAGCTACCCTGACCGGACTGTCTACAGGGTCGGGCCATAAACGCATCTTCTGGCTCTGCTGCGCATCAGGAGATTGACAACGACGACTGCGCATCAACAGGCGCCTGCTGATGCCACAAAAAGCGGAGCACGGAATCGTCTTGCTCAGTTCGGCAGCGGTGCAGCGGCGGCTACACACCTCAAAACGTATTCCTGCTTTTAAAGCTGACTGCGCAGTGACACCTACCCTGACCGGACTGTCTACCGGGCCGGGCCATCTACGCATCTTCTGGTATCCTCTGGCTCTGCTGCGCATCAGGAGCTCGACAACGACGACTGCGCATCAAAAGGCTTCTGCTGACGCCATAAAAAGCGGGGCACGGAATCGGCTTGCTCAGCTCGGGAGCGGTGCAGCGGCGGGCACACACCTCAAAACGTTTTCCTGCTTTTGCAGCTGACAGTGCAGTGACACCTACCCTGACCGGACTGTCTATCAGGCAGGGCCATCTACGCATCTTCTGGTATCTTCAGGCTCTGCTGCGCATCAGGAGCTCGACAACGACGAGTGCGCATCAACAGGCGCCTGCTGACGCCATAAAAAGCGGGGCACAAAATCGGCATGCTCATTTCGGGAGCGGTGCAGCGGCGGGCACACACCTCAAAACGTATTCCTCCTTTGCAGCTGACAGCGCTGTGACACCTACCCTGACCGGACTGTCTACCGGGCCGGGCAATCTACAATCTTCTGGCTCTGCTGCGCATCAGGAGCTCGACAACATTGACTGTGCATCAACAGGCGCCTGCTGACGCCATAAAAAGCGGGGCACAAAATCGGCATGCTCATTTCGGGAGCGGTGCAGCGGCGGGCACACACCTCAAAACGTATTCCTCCTTTGCAGCTGACAGCGCTGTGACAGCTACCCTGACCGGACTGTCTACCGGGCCGGGCAATCTACGCATCTTTTGGCTCTGCTACGCATCAGGAGCTCGACAACGTTGACTGTACATCAACAGGCGCCTGCTGAAGCCACCAAAAGCGGGGCACGGAATCGGCTTGCTCAGTTCGGGAGCGGTGCAGCGGCGGGCACACCCCTCAAAACGTATTCCTGCTTTTGCAGCTGACAGAGCAGAGACACCTACCCTGACCGGACTGTCTACCGGGCCGGGCCATCTACGCATCTTCTGGTCTCTTCTGGCTCTGCTGCGCATCAGGAGCTCGCCAACGACGACTGCGCATCAACCGGCGCCTGCTGACGCCATAAAAAGCGGGGCACAAAATCGGCTTGCTCAGTTCGGGAGCGGTGCAGCGGCGGGAACACCCCTCAAAACATATTCCTGCTTTTCCAGCTGACAGCGCAGGGACACCTACCCTGACCGGACTGTCTACCGGATCGGGCCATCAACGCATCTTCTGGCTCGGCTTCGCATCAGGAGCTCGACAACGACGACTGCGCATCAACAGGCGCCTGCTGAAGCCACAAAAAGCGGGGCACGGAATCGACTTGCTCAGTTCGCCAATGGAGCAGCGGCGGGCACACACCTCAAAACGTATTCCTGCTTTTGCAGCTGACAGCGCAGTGACACCTGCCCTGACCGGACTGTCTACCGGGCCGGGCAATCTACGCATCTTCTGGCTCTGCTGCGCATCAGGAGCTCGACAACATTGACTGTGCATCGACAGGCGCCTGCTGACGCCATAAAATGCGGAGCACGGAATCGACTTGCTCAGTTCGGCAGCGGTGCACCGGCGGGCACACACCTCAAAACGTATTCCTGCTTTTTCAGCTGACAGCGCAGTGACAGCTACCCTGACCGGACTGTCTACCGGGTCGGGCCATAAACGCATCTTCTGGCTCTGCTGCGCATCAGGAGATTGACAACGGCGACTGCGCATGAACAGGCGCCTACTGACGCCACAAAAAGCGGAGCACGGAATCGGCTTGCTCAGTTCGGCAGCGGTGCTGCGGCGGCAACACACCTCAAAACGTATTCCTGCTTTTACAGCTGACAGCGCAGCGACACCTGCCCTGACCGGGCCGTCTACCGGGCCGGGCCATCTATGCATCTTTTGGCTCTGCTACGCATCAGGAGCTCGACAACGTTGACTGTACATCAACAGGCGCCTGCTGAAGCCACAAAAAGCGGGGCACGGAATCGGCTTGCTCAGTTCGGGAGCGGTGCAGCGGCGGGCACACCCCTCAAAACGTATTCCTGCTTTTGCAGCTGACAGAGCAGTGACACCTACCCTGACCGGACTGTCTACCGGGCCGGGCCATCTACGCATCTTCTGGTCTCTTCTGGCTCTGCTGCGCATCAGGAGCTCGCCAACGACGACTGCGCATCAACCGGCGCCTGCTGACGCCATAAAAGGCGGGGTACAAAATCGGCTTGCTCAGTTCGGGAGCGGTGCAGCGGCGGGCACACCCCTCAAAACATATTCCTGCTTTTCCAGCTGACAGCGCAGTGACACCTACCCTGACCGGACTGTCTACCGGATCGGGCCATCAACGCATCTTCTGGCTCGGCTTCGCATCAGGAGCTCGACAACGACGACTGCGCATCAACAGGCGCCTGCTGAAGCCACAAAAAGCGGGGCACGGAATCGACTTGCTCAGTTCGGCAACGGAGTAGCGGCGGGCACACACCTCAAAACGTATTCCTGCTTTTGCAGCTGACAGCGCAGTGACACCTACCCCGACCGGACTGTCTATCGGGCAGGGCCATCTACGCATCTTCTGGTGTCTTCAGGCTCTGCTGCGCATCAGGAGCTCGACAACGACGAGTGCGCATCAACAGGCGCCTGCTGACGCCATAAAAAGCGGGGCACAAAATCGGCTTGCTCAGTTCGGGAGCGGTGCAGCGGCGGGCACACACCTCAAAACGTATTCCTCCTTTGCAGCTGACAGCGCTGTGACACCTACCCTGACCGGACTGTCTACCGGGCCGGGCAATCTACGCATCTTCTGGTATCCTCTGGCTCTGCTGCGCATCAGGAGCTCGACAACGACGACTGCGCATCAAAAGGCTTCTGCTGACGCCATAAAAAGCGGGGCACGGAATCGGCTTGCTCAGCTCGGGAGCGGTGCAGCGGCGGGCACACACCTCAAAACGTTTTCCTGCTTTTGCAGCTGACAGTGCAGTGACACCTACCCTGACCGGACTGTCTATCAGGCAGGGCCATCTACGCATCTTCTGGTATCTTCAGGCTCTGCTGCGCATCAGGAGCTCGACAACGACGAGTGCGCATCAACAGGCGCCTGCTGACGCCATAAAAAGCGGGGCACAAAATCGGCATGCTCATTTCGGGAGCGGTGCAGCGGCGGGCACACACCTCAAAACGTATTCCTCCTTTGCAGCTGACAGCGCTGTGACACCTACCCTGACCGGACTGTCTACCGGGCCGGGCAATCTACAATCTTCTGGCTCTGCTGCGCATCAGGAGCTCGACAACATTGACTGTGCATCAACAGGCGCCTGCTGACGCCATAAAAAGCGGGGCACAAAATCGGCATGCTCATTTCGGGAGCGGTGCAGCGGCGGGCACACACCTCAAAACGTATTCCTCCTTTGCAGCTGACAGCGCTGTGACAGCTACCCTGACCGGACTGTCTACCGGGCCGGGCAATCTACGCATCTTTTGGCTCTGCTACGCATCAGGAGCTCGACAACGTTGACTGTACATCAACAGGCGCCTGCTGAAGCCACCAAAAGCGGGGCACGGAATCGGCTTGCTCAGTTCGGGAGCGGTGCAGCGGCGGGCACACCCCTCAAAACGTATTCCTGCTTTTGCAGCTGACAGAGCAGAGACACCTACCCTGACCGGACTGTCTACCGGGCCGGGCCATCTACGCATCTTCTGGTCTCTTCTGGCTCTGCTGCGCATCAGGAGCTCGCCAACGACGACTGCGCATCAACCGGCGCCTGCTGACGCCATAAAAAGCGGGGCACAAAATCGGCTTGCTCAGTTCGGGAGCGGTGCAGCGGCGGGAACACCCCTCAAAACATATTCCTGCTTTTCCAGCTGACAGCGCAGGGACACCTACCCTGACCGGACTGTCTACCGGATCGGGCCATCAACGCATCTTCTGGCTCGGCTTCGCATCAGGAGCTCGACAACGACGACTGCGCATCAACAGGCGCCTGCTGAAGCCACAAAAAGCGGGGCACGGAATCGACTTGCTCAGTTCGCCAATGGAGCAGCGGCGGGCACACACCTCAAAACGTATTCCTGCTTTTGCAGCTGACAGCGCAGTGACACCTGCCCTGACCGGACTGTCTACCGGGCCGGGCAATCTACGCATCTTCTGGCTCTGCTGCGCATCAGGAGCTCGACAACATTGACTGTGCATCGACAGGCGCCTGCTGACGCCATAAAATGCGGAGCACGGAATCGACTTGCTCAGTTCGGCAGCGGTGCACCGGCGGGCACACACCTCAAAACGTATTCCTGCTTTTTCAGCTGACAGCGCAGTGACAGCTACCCTGACCGGACTGTCTACCGGGTCGGGCCATAAACGCATCTTCTGGCTCTGCTGCGCATCAGGAGATTGACAACGGCGACTGCGCATGAACAGGCGCCTACTGACGCCACAAAAAGCGGAGCACGGAATCGGCTTGCTCAGTTCGGCAGCGGTGCTGCGGCGGCAACACACCTCAAAACGTATTCCTGCTTTTACAGCTGACAGCGCAGCGACACCTGCCCTGACCGGGCCGTCTACCGGGCCGGGCCATCTATGCATCTTTTGGCTCTGCTACGCATCAGGAGCTCGACAACGTTGACTGTACATCAACAGGCGCCTGCTGAAGCCACAAAAAGCGGGGCACGGAATCGGCTTGCTCAGTTCGGGAGCGGTGCAGCGGCGGGCACACCCCTCAAAACGTATTCCTGCTTTTGCAGCTGACAGAGCAGTGACACCTACCCTGACCGGACTGTCTACCGGGCCGGGCCATCTACGCATCTTCTGGTCTCTTCTGGCTCTGCTGCGCATCAGGAGCTCGCCAACGACGACTGCGCATCAACCGGCGCCTGCTGACGCCATAAAAGGCGGGGTACAAAATCGGCTTGCTCAGTTCGGGAGCGGTGCAGCGGCGGGCACACCCCTCAAAACATATTCCTGCTTTTCCAGCTGACAGCGCAGTGACACCTACCCTGACCGGACTGTCTACCGGATCGGGCCATCAACGCATCTTCTGGCTCGGCTTCGCATCAGGAGCTCGACAACGACGACTGCGCATCAACAGGCGCCTGCTGAAGCCACAAAAAGCGGGGCACGGAATCGACTTGCTCAGTTCGGCAACGGAGTAGCGGCGGGCACACACCTCAAAACGTATTCCTGCTTTTGCAGCTGACAGCGCAGTGACACCTACCCCGACCGGACTGTCTATCGGGCAGGGCCATCTACGCATCTTCTGGTGTCTTCAGGCTCTGCTGCGCATCAGGAGCTCGACAACGACGAGTGCGCATCAACAGGCGCCTGCTGACGCCATAAAAAGCGGGGCACAAAATCGGCTTGCTCAGTTCGGGAGCGGTGCAGCGGCGGGCACACACCTCAAAACGTATTCCTCCTTTGCAGCTGACAGCGCTGTGACACCTACCCTGACCGGACTGTCTACCGGGCCGGGCAATCTACGCATCTTCTGGCTCTGCTGCGCATCAGGAGCTCGACAACATTGACTGTGCATCGACAGGCGCCTGCTGACGCCATAAAATGCGGAGCACGGAATCGACTTGCTCAGTTCGGCAGCGGTGCACCGGCGGGCGCACACCTCAAAACGTATTCCTGCTTTTTCAGCTGACAGCGCAGTGACAGCTACCCTGACCGGACTGTCTACCGGGTCGGGCCATCTATGCATCATCTGGCTCTGCTACGCATCAGGAGCTCGACAACGTCGACTGTGCATCGACAGGCGCCTGCTGACGCCACAAAATGCGGAGCACGGAATCGGCTTGCTCAGTTCGGCAGCGGAGCAGCGGCGGGCACACACCTCAAAACGTTTTCCTGCTTTTGCAGCGTACAGTGCAGTGACACCTACCCTGACCGGACTGTCTACCGGGCCAGGCAATCTACGCATCTTCTGGTATCTTCTGGCTCTGCTGCGCATCAAGAGCTCGACAACGACGACTGCGCATGAAAAGGCGCCTGCTGACGCCATAAAAAGCGGGGCACGGAATCGGCTTGCTCAGCTCGGGAGCGGTGCAGCGGTGGGCACACACCTCAAAACGTATTCCTGCTTTTTGAGCTGACAGCGCAGTGACACCTACCCTAACCGGACTGTCTACCGGGCCGGGCCATCTACACATCTTCTGGCGTCTTCTGGATCTGCTGCGCATCAGGAGCTCGACAACGACGACTGCGCATCAACAGGCGCCTGCTGACGCCATAAAAAGCGGGGCATGGAATCGGCTTGCTCAGTTCGGCAGCGATGCAGCGGCGGGCACACACCTCAAAACGTACTCCTGCTTTTGCAGCTGACAGCGCAGTGACACCTACCCTGACCGGACTGTCTACCGGGTCGGGCCATAAACGCATCTTCTGGCTCTGCTGCGCATCAGGAGATTGACCACGACGACTGCGCGTCAACAGGCGCCTGATGACGCCACAAAAAGCGGGGCACGTAATCGGCTTGCTCAGTTCGGCAGCGGAGCAGCGGCGGGCACACACCTCAAAACGTTTTCCTGCTTTTGCAGCTGACAGTGCAGTGACACCTACCCTGACCGGACTGTCTACCGGGCCGGGCAATCTACGCATCTTCTGGCTCTGCTGCGCATCAGGAGCTCGACAACATTGACGAGGCACGGAATCGGCTTGCTCAGTTCGGGAGCGGTGAAGCGGCGGGCACACACCTCAAAACGTACTCCTGCTTTTGCAGCTGACAGCGCAGTGACACCTACCCTGACCGGACTGTCTACCGGGTCGGGCCATAAACGCACCTTCTGGCTCTGCTGCGCATCAGGAGATTGACAACGACGACTGCGCGTCAACAGGCGCCTGATGACGCCACAAAAAGCGGGGCACGTAATCGGCTTGCTCAGTTCGGCAGCGGAGCAGCGGCGGGCACACACCTCAAAACGTTTTCCTGCTTTTGCAGCTGACAGTGCAGTGACACCTACCCTGACCGGGCTGTCTACCGGGCCGGGCCATCTACGCATCTTCTGGTCTCTTCTGGCTCTGCTTCGCATCAGGAGGTCGCCAACGACGACTGCGCATCAACCGGCGCCTGCTGACGCCATAAAAAGCGGGGCACAAAATCGGCTTGCTCAGTTCGGCAGCGGTGCAGCGGCGGGCACACACCTCAAAACGTATTCCTGCTTTTACGGCTGACAGCGCAGTGACACCTGCCCTGACCGGGCCGTCTACCGGGCCGGGCCATCTATGCATCTTCTGGCTCTGCTACGCATCAGGAGCTCGACAACGTTGACTGTGCATCAACAGGCGCCTGATGAAGCCACAAAAAGCGGGGCACGGAATTGGCTTGCTCAGTTCGGGAGCGGTGCAGCGGCGGGCACACCCCTCAAAACGTATTCCTGCTTTTGCAGCTGACAGCGCTGTGACACCTACCCTGACCGGACTGTCTACCGGGCCGGGCAATCTACGCATCTTCTTGCTCTGCTGCGCATCAGGAGCTCGACAACATTGACTGTGCATCGACAGGCGCCTGCTGACGCCATAAAATGCGGAGCACGGAATCGACTTGCTCAGTTCGGGAGCGGTGCACCGGCGGGCGCACACCTCAAAACGTATTCCTGCTTTTTCAGCTGACATCGCAGTGACAGCTACCCTGACCGGACTGTCTACCGGGTCGGGCCATCTATGCATCTTCTGGCTCTGCTACGCATCAGGAGCTCGACAACGTTGACTGTGCATCGACAGGCGCCTGCTGACGCCACAAAATGCGGAGCACGGAATCGGCTTGCTCAGTTCGGCAGCGGAGCAGCGGCGGGCACACACCTCAAAACGTTTTCCTGCTTTTGCAGCGTACAGTGCAGTGACACCTACCCTGACCGGACTGTCTACCGGGCCAGGCAATCTACGCATCTTCTGGTATCTTCTGGCTCTGCTGCGCATCAAGAGCTCGACAACGACGACTGCGCATGAAAAGGCGCCTGTTGACGCCATAAAAAGCGGGGCACGGAATCGGCTTGCTCAGCTCGGGAGCGGTGCAGCGGTGGGCACACACCTCAAAACGTACTCCTGCTTTTGCAGCTGACAGCGCAGTGACACCTACCCTGACCGGACTGTCTACCGGGTCGGGCCATAAACGCACCTTCTGGCTCTGCTGCGCATCAGGAGATTGACAACGACGACTGCGCGTCAACAGGCGCCTGATGACGCCACAAAAAGCGGGGCACGTAATCGGCTTGCTCAGTTCGGCAGCGGAGCAGCGGCGGGCACACACCTCAAAACGTTTTCCTGCTTTTGCAGCTGACAGTGCAGTGACACCTACCCTGACCGGACTGTCTACCGGGCCGGGCAATCTACGCATCTTCTGGCTCTGCTGCGCATCAGGAGCTCGACAACATTGACGAGGCACGGAATCGGCTTGCTCAGTTCGGGAGCGGTGAAGCGGCGGGCACACACCTCAAAACGTACTCCTGCTTTTGCAGCTGACAGCGCAGTGACACCTACCCTGACCGGACTGTCTACCGGGTCGGGCCATAAACGCACCTTCTGGCTCTGCTGCGCATCAGGAGATTGACAACGACGACTGCGCGTCAACAGGCGCCTGATGACGCCACAAAAAGCGGGGCACGTAATCGGCTTGCTCAGTTCGGCAGCGGAGCAGCGGCGGGCACACACCTCAAAACGTTTTCCTGCTTTTGCAGCTGACAGCGCAGTGACACCTAACCTGACCGGACTGTCTACCATCTACGCATCTTCTGGCTCTGCGGCGCATCAGGAGCTCGACAACGTTGACTGTGCACCGACAGGCGCCTCCTGACGCTATAAAAAGCGGGGCATGGAATCGGCTTGCTCAGTTCGGCAGCGCTGCACCTGCGGGCATACACCATAAATCGCATTCCTGCTTTTCCATCTGACAGCGCAGTGACACCTACCATGACCGGAATGTCTACCAGGCCGGGGCATCTGCGCATCTTCTGGTATCTTCTGCCTCTGCTGCGTATCAGGAGCTCGACAACGTTTACTGTGCATCGACAGGCGCCTCCTGACGCCATAAAAAGCGGAGCACGGAATCGGCTTGCTCAGTTAGGCAGCGGTGCAGCGGCAGGCACACACCTCAAAACGTATTCCTGCTTTTGCAGCTGACAGCGCAGTGACACCTACCCTGACCGGACTGTCTACCGGGCCGGGCAATCTACGCGTCTTCTGGCTCTGCTGCGCATCAGGCGCTCGACAACATTGACGAGGCACGGAATCGGCTTGCTCAGTTCGGGAGCGGTGAAGCGGTGGGCACACCCCTCAAAACGTATTCCTGCTTTAGAAGAACGTCAGTTTGGGCTAGATGGTGCATTATTTGAGACAGAAATGGTAATAGCGCTGCAATTAGACGTACACAAGAAAGACTGACACAGGACATGCGCTAACTTCATCTGATTTTATTCACTGCAGAGCCAGCAAATATATGGAAAATTCAAGGCATGCGCAAACAACACCTACACAACAGGCATCAACAAAACCTTTTCAAGAATGAGATATCATATCTTGAACGGTTTTGTTGATGCCTGTTGTGTAGGTGTTGTTTGCGCATGCCTTGAATTTTCCATATATTTGCTGGCTCTGCAGTGAATAAAATCAGATGAAGTTAGCGCATGTCCTGTGTCAGTCTTTCTTGTGTACGTCTAATTGCAGCGCGATTACCATTTCCGTATTCCTGCTTTTGCAGCTGACAGAGCAGTGACACCTACCCTGACCGGACTGTCTACCGGGCCGGGCCATCTACGCATCTTCTGGTCTCTTCTGGCTCTGCTGCGCATCAGGAGCTCGCCAACGACGACTGCGCATCAACCGGCGCCTGCTGACGCCATAAAAAGCGGGGCACAAACTCGGCTTGCTCAGTTCGGCAGCGGTGCAGCGGCGGGCACACACCTCAAAACTTATTCCTGCTTTTACAGCTGACAGCGCAGTGACACCTGCCCTGACCGGGCCGTCTACCGGGCCGGGCCATCTATGCATCTTCTGGCTCTGCTACGCATCAGGAGCTCGACAACGTTGACTGTGCATCAACAGGCGCCTGCTGAAACCACAAAATGCGGGGCACGGAATCGGCTTGCTTAGTTCGGGAGCGGTGCAGCGGCGGGCACACCCCTCAAAACGTATTCCTGCTTTTGCAGCTGACAGAGCAGTGAAACCTACCCCGACCGGACTGTCTACCGTGCCGGACCATCTACGCATCTTCTGGTGTCTTCTGGCTCTGCTGCGAATCAGGAGCTCGACAATGACGACTGCGCATCAACAGGCGCTTCTGACGCCATAAAAATAGGGGCACGGAATCGGCTTGCTCAGCTCGGCAGCGGTGCAGCGCGCGCACACACCTCAAATATATTCCTGCTTTTGCAGCTGACAGCGCAGTGACACCTACCCTGACAGGACTGTCTACCGGGCCAGGCCATCTATGCATCTTCTGGCTCTGCTACGCATCAGGAGCTCGACAACGTTGACTGTGCATCGACAGGCGCCTGCTGACGCCACAAAAAGCGGAGCACGGAATCGGCTTGCTCAGTTCGGCAGCGGTGCAGCGGCGGCCACACACCTCAAAACGTATTCCTGCTTTTAAAGCTGACTGCGCAGTGACACGTACCCTGACCGGACTGTCTACCGGGCCGGGCCATCTACGCATCTTCTGGTATCTTCTGGCTCTGCTGCGCATCAGGAGCTCGACAACGACGACTGCGCATCAAAAGGCGCCTGCTGACGCCATAAAAAGCGGGGCACGGAATTGGCTTGCTCAGTTCGGGAGCGGTGCAGCGGCGGGCACACCCCTCAAAACGTATTCCTGCTTTTGCAGCTGACAGCGCTGTGACACCTACCCTGACCGGACTGTCTACCGGGCCGGGCAATCTACGCATCTTCTTGCTCTGCTGCGCATCAGGAGCTCGACAACATTGACTGTGCATCGACAGGCGCCTGCTGACGCCATAAAATGCGGAGCACGGAATCGACTTGCTCAGTTCGGCAGCGGTGCAGCGGCGGGCACACACCTCAAAACGTATTCCTGCTTTTACGGCTGACAGCGCAGTGACACCTGCCCTGACCGGGCCGTCTACCGGGCCGGGCCATCTATGCATCTTCTGGCTCTGCTACGCATCAGGAGCTCGACAACGTTGACTGTGCATCAACAGGCGCCTGATGAAGCCACAAAAAGCGGGGCACGGAATTGGCTTGCTCAGTTCGGGAGCGGTGCAGCGGCGGGCACACCCCTCAAAACGTATTCCTGCTTTTGCAGCTGACAGAGCAGTGACACCTACCCTGACCGGACTGTCTACTGGGCCGGGCCATCTACGCATCTTCTGGCTCGGCTTCGCAATCAGGTGCTCGACAACGACGACTGCGCATCAACAGGCGCCTGCTGAAGCCACAAAAAGCGGGGCACGGAATCGACTTGCTCAGTTCGCCAACGGAGCAGCGGCGGGCACACACCTCAAAACGTATTCCTGCTTTTGCAGCTGACAGCGCAGTGACACCTGCCCTGACCGGACTGTCTACCGGGCCGGGCAATCTACGCTTCTGGCTCTGCTGCGCATCAGGAGCTCGACAACATTGACTGTGCATCGACAGGCGCCTGCTGACGCCATAAAATGCGGAGCATGGAATCGACTTGATCAGTTCGGCAGCGGTGCACCGGCGGGCACACACCTCAAAACGTATTCCTGCTTTTTCAGCTGACAGCGCAGTGACAGCTACCCTGACCGGACTGTCTACCGGGTCGGGCCATAAACGCATCTTCTGGCTCTGCTGCGCATCAGGAGATTGACAACGGCGACTGCGCATGAACAGGCGCCTACTGACTCCACAAAAAGCGGAGCACGGAATCGGCTTGCTCAGTTCGGCAGCGGTGCTGCGGCGGCAACACACCTCAAAACGTATTCCTGCTTTTACAGCTGACAGCGCAGCGACACCTGCCCTGACCGGGCCGTCTACCGGGCCGGGCCATCTATGCATCTTTTGGCTCTGCTACGCATCAGGAGCTCGACAACGTTGACTGTACATCAACAGGCGCCTGCTGAAGCCACAAAAAGCGGGGCACGGAATCGGCTTGCTCAGTTCGGGAGCGGTGCAGCGGCGGGCACACCCCTCAAAACGTATTCCTGCTTTTGCAGCTGACAGCGCAGTGACACCTACCCCGACCGGACTGTCTATCGGGCAGGGCCATCTACGCATCTTCTGGTGTCTTCAGGCTCTGCTGCGCATCAGGAGCTCGACAACGTTGTCTGTGCATCGACAGGCGCCTGCTGACGCCATAAAATGCGGAGCACGGAATCTGCTTGCTCAGTTCGGCAGCGGTGCACCGGGGGCACACACCTCAAAACGTATTCCTGCTTTTGCAGCTGACAGCGCAGTGACAGCTACCCTGACCGGACTGTCTACAGGGTCGGGCCATAAACGCATCTTCTGGCTCTGCTGCGCATCAGGAGATTCACAACGACGACTGCGCATCAACAGGCGCCTGCTGATGCCACAAAAAGTGGAGCACGGAATCGTCTTGCTCAGTTCGGCAGCGGTGCAGCGGCGGCTACACACCTCAAAACGTATTCCTGCTTTTAAAACTGACTGCGCAGTGACACCTACCCTGACCGGACTGTCTACCGGGCCGGGCCATCTACGCATCTTCTGGTATCCTCTGGCTCTGCTGCGCATCAGGAGCTCGACAACGACGACTGCGCATCAAAAGGCTTCTGCTGACGCCATAAAAAGCGGGGCACGGAATCGGCTTGCTCAGCTCGGGAGCGGTGCAGCGGCGGGCACACACCTCAAAACGTTTTCCTGCTTTTGCAGCTGACAGTGCAGTGACACCTACCCTGACCGGACTGTCTATCAGGCAGGGCCATCTACGCATCTTCTGGTATCTTCAGGCTCTGCTGCGCATCAGGAGCTCGACAACGACGAGTGCGCATCAACAGGCGCCTGCTGACGCCATAAAAAGCGGGGCACAAAATCGGCATGCTCATTTCGGGAGCGGTGCAGCGGCGGGCACACACCTCAAAACGTATTCCTCCTTTGCAGCTGACAGCGCTGTGACACCTACCCTGACCGGACTGTCTACCGGGCCGGGCAATCTACGCATCTTCTGGCTCTGCTGCGCATCAGGAGCTCGACAACATTGACTGTGCATCGACAGGCGCCTGCCGACGCCATAAAATGCGGAGCACGGAATCGACTTGCTCAGTTCGGCAGCGGTGCACCGGTGGGCACACACCTCAAAACGTATTCCTGCTTTTTCAGCTGACAGCGCAGTGACAGCTACCCTGACCGGACTGTCTACCGGGTCGGGCCATAAACGCATCTTCTGGCTCTGCTGCGCATCAGGAGATTGACAACGGCGACTGCGCATGAACAGGCGCCTACTGACGCCACAAAAAGCGGAGCACGGAATCGGCTTGCTCAGTTCGGCAGCGGTGCTGCGGCGGCAACACACCTCAAAACGTATTCCTGCTTTTACAGCTGACAGCGCAGTGACACCTGCCCTGACCGGGCCGTCTACCGGGCCGGGCCATCTATGCATCTTTTGGCTCTGCTACGCATCAGGAGCTCGACAACGTTGACTGTACATCAACAGACGCCTGCTGAAGCCACAAAAAGCGGGGCACGGAATCGGCTTGCTCAGTTCGGGAGCGGTGCAGCGGCGGGCACACCCCTCAAAACGTATTCCTGCTTTTGCAGCTGACAGAGCAGTGACACCTACCCTGACCGGACTGTCTACCGGGCCGGGCCATCTACGCATCTTCTGGTCTCTTCTGGCTCTGCTGCGCATCAGAAGCTCGCCAACGACGACTGCGCATCAACCGGCGCCTGCTGACGCCATAAAAAGCGGGGCACAAAATCGGCTTGCTCAGTTCGGGAGCGGTGCAGCGGCGGGCACACCCCTCAAAACATATTCCTGCTTTTCCAGCTGACAGCGCAGGGACACCTACCCTGACCGGACTGTCTACCGGATCGGGCCATCAACGCATCTTCTGGCTCGGCTTCGCATCAGGAGCTCGACAACGACGACTGCGCATCAACAGGCGCCTGCTGAAGCCACAAAAAGCGGGGCACGGAATCGACTTGCTCAGTTCGCCAACGGAGCAGCGGCGGGCACACACCTCAAAACGTATTCCTGCTTTTGCAGCTGACAGCGCAGTGACACCTGCCCTGACCGGACTGTCTACCGGGCCGGGCAATCTACGCATCTTCTGGCTCTGCTGCGCATCAGGAGCTCGACAACATTGACTGTGCATCGACAGGCGCCTGCTGACGCCATAAAATGCGGAGCACGGAATCGACTTGCTCAGTTCGGCAGCGGTGCACCGGCGGGCACACACCTCAAAACGTATTGCTGCTTTTTCAGCTGACAGCGCAGTGACAGCTACCCTGACCGGACTGTCTACCGGGTCGGGCCATAAACGCATCTTCTGGCTCTGCTGCGCATCAGGAGATTGACAACGGCGACTGCGCATGAACAGGCGCCTACTGACGCCACAAAAAGCGGAGCACGGAATCGGCTTGCTCAGTTCGGCAGCGGTGCTGCGGCGGCAACACACCTCAAAACGTATTCCTGCTTTTACAGCTGACAGCGCAGCGACACCTGCCCTGACCGGGCCGTCTACCGGGCCGGGCCATCTATGCATCTTTTGGCTCTGCTACGCATCAGGAGCTCGACAACGTTGACTGTACATCAACAGGCGCCTGCTGAAGCCACAAAAAGCGGGGCACGGAATCGGCTTGCTCAGTTCGGGAGCGGTGCAGCGGCGGGCACACCCCTCAAAACGTATTCCTGCTTTTGCAGCTGACAGAGCAGTGACACCTACCCTGACCGGACTGTCTACCGGGCCGGGCCATCTACGCATCTTCTGGTCTCTTCTGGCTCTGCTGCGCATCAGGAGCTCGCCAACGACGACTGCGCATCAACCGGCGCCTGCTTACGCCATAAAAAGCGGGGTACAAAATCGGCTTGCTCAGTTCGGGAGCGGTGCAGCGGCGGGCACACCCCTCAAAACATATTCCTGCTTTTCCAGCTGACAGCGCAGTGACACCTACCCTGACCGGACTGTCTACCGGATCGGGCCATCAACGCATCTTCTGGCTCGGCTTCGCATCAGGAGCTCGACAACGACGACTGCGCATCAACAGGCGCCTGCTGAAGCCACAAAAAGCGGGGCACGGAATCGACTTGCTCAGTTCGGCAACGGAGTAGCGGCGGGCACACACCTCAAAACGTATTCCTGCTTTTGCAGCTGACAGCGCAGTGACACCTACCCCGACCGGACTGTCTATCGGGCAGGGCCATCTACGCATCTTCTGGTGTCTTCAGGCTCTGCTGCGCATCAGGAGCTCGACAACGACGAGTGCGCATCAACAGGCGCCTGCTGACGCCATAAAAAGCGGGGCACAAAATCGGCTTGCTCAGTTCGGGAGCGGTGCAGCGGCGGGCACACACCTCAAAACGTATTCCTCCTTTGCAGCTGACAGCGCTGTGACACCTACCCTGACCGGACTGTCTACCGGGCCGGGCAATCTACGCATCTTCTGGCTCTGCTGCGCATCAGGAGCTCGACAACCTTGACTGTGCATCGACAGGCGCCTGCTGACGCCATAAAATGCGGAGCACGGAATCGACTTGCTCAGTTCGGCAGCGGTGCACCGGCGGGCGCACACCTCAAAACGTATTCCTGCTTTTTCAGCTGACAGCGCAGTGACAGCTACCCTGACCGGACTGTCTACCGGGTCGGGCCATCTATGCATCTTCTGGCTCTGCTACGCATCAGGAGCTCGACAACGTTGACTGTGCATCGACAGGCGCCTGCTGACGCCACAAAATGCGGAGCACGGAATCGGCTTGCTCAGTTCGGCAGCGGAGCAGCGGCGGGCACACACCTCAAAACGTTTTCCTGCTTTTGCAGCGTACAGTGCAGTGACACCTACCCTGACCGGACTGTCTACCGGGCCAGGCAATCTACGCATCTTCTGGTATCTTCTGGCTCTGCTGCGCATCAAGAGCTCGACAACGACGACTGCGCATGAAAAGGCGCCTGCTGACGCCATAAAAAGCGGGGCACGGAATCGGCTTGCTCAGCTCGGGAGCGGTGCAGCGGTGGGCACACACCTCAAAACGTATTCCTGCTTTTTGAGCTGACAGCGCAGTGACACCTACCCTAACCGGACTGTCTACCGGGCCGGGCCATCTACACATCTTCTTGTGTCTTCTGGATCTGCTGCGCATCAGGAGCTCGACAACGACGACTGCGCATCAACAGGCGCCTGCTGACGCCATAAAAAGCGGGGCATGGAATCGGCTTGCTCAGTTCGGCAGCGATGCAGCGGCGGGCACAAACCTCAAAACGTACTCCTGCTTTTGCAGCTGACAGCGCAGTGACACCTACCCTGACCGGACTGTCTACCGGGTCGGGCCATAAACGCATCTTCTGGCTCTGCTGCGCATCAGGAGATTGACCACGACGACTGCGCGTCAACAGGCGCCTGATGACGCCACAAAAAGCGGGGCACGTAATCGGCTTGCTCAGTTCGGCAGCGGAGCAGCGGCGGGCACACACCTCAAAACGTTTTCCTGCTTTTGCAGCTGACAGTGCAGTGACACCTACCCTGACCGGACTGTCTACCGGGCCGGGCAATCTACGCATCTTCTGGCTCTGCTGCGCATCAGGAGCTCGACAACATTGACGAGGCACGGAATCGGCTTGCTCAGTTCGGGAGCGGTGAAGCGGCGGGCACACACCTCAAAACGTACTCCTGCTTTTGCAGCTGACAGCGCAGTGACACCTACCCTGACCGGACTGTCTACCGGGTCGGGCCATAAACGCACCTTCTGGCTCTGCTGCGCATCAGGAGATTGACAACGACGACTGCGCGTCAACAGGCGCCTGATGACGCCACAAAAAGCGGGGCACGTAATCGGCTTGCTCAGTTCGGCAGCGGAGCAGCGGCGGGCACACACCTCAAAACGTTTTCCTGCTTTTGCAGCTGACAGTGCAGTGACACCTACCCTGACCGGGCTGTCTACCGGGCCGGGCCATCTACGCATCTTCTGGTCTCTTCTGGCTCTGCTTCGCATCAGTAGGTCGCCAACGACGACTGCGCATCAACCGGCGCCTGCTGACGCCATAAAAAGCGGGGCACAAAATCGGCTTGCTCAGTTCGGCAGCGGTGCAGCGGCGGGCACACACCTCAAAACGTATTCCTGCTTTTACGGCTGACAGCGCAGTGACACCTGCCCTGACCGGGCCGTCTACCGGGCCGGGCCATCTATGCATCTTCTGGCTCTGGTACGCATCAGGAGCTCGACAACGTTGACTGTGCATCAACAGGCGCCTGATGAAGCCACAAAAAGCGGGGCACGGAATTGGCTTGCTCAGTTCGGGAGCGGAGCAGCGGCGGGCACACCCCTCAAAACGTATTCCTGCTTTTGCAGCTGACAGCGCTGTGACACCTACCCTGACCGGACTGTCTACCGGGCCGGGCAATCTACGCATCTTCTGGCTCTGCTGCGCATCAGGAGCTCGACAACATTGACTGTGCATCGACAGGCGCCTGCTGACGCCATAAAATGCGGAGCACGGAATCGACTTGCTCAGTTCGGCAGCGGTGCACCGGCGGGCGCACACCTCAAAACGTATTCCTGCTTTTTCAGCTGACAGCGCAGTGACAGCTACCCTGACCGGACTGTCTACCGGGTCGGGCCATCTATGCATCTTCTGGCTCTGCTACGCATCAGGAGCTCGACAACGTTGACTGTGCATCGACAGGCGCCTGCTGACGCCACAAAATGCGGAGCACGGAATCGGCTTGCTCAGTTCGGCAGCGGAGCAGCGGCGGGCACACACCTCAAAACGTTTTCCTGCTTTTGCAGCGTACAGTGCAGTGACACCTACCCTGACCGGACTGTCTACCGGGCCAGGCAATCTACGCATCTTCTGGTATCTTCTGGCTCTGCTGCGCATCAAGAGCTCGACAACGACGACTGCGCATGAAAAGGCGCCTGCTGACGCCATAAAAAGCGGGGCACGGAATCGGCTTGCTCAGCTCGGGAGCGGTGCAGCGGTGGGCACACACCTCAAAACGTACTCCTGCTTTTGCAGCTGACAGCGGAGTGACACCTACCCTGACCGGACTGTCTACCGGGTCGGGCCATAAACGCATCTTCTGGCTCTGCTGCGCATCAGGAGATTGACAACGACGACTGCGCGTCAACAGGCGCCTGATGACGCCACAAAAAGCGGGGCACGTAATCGGCTTGCTCAGTTCGGCAGCGGAGCAGCGGCGGGCACACACCTCAAAACGTTTTCCTGCTTTTGCAGCTGACAGTGCAGTGACACCTACCCTGACCGGACTGTCTACCGGGCCGGGCAATCTACGCATCTTCTGGCTCTGCTGCGCATCAGGAGCTCGACAACATTGACGAGGCACGGAATCGGTTTGCTCAGTTCGGGAGCGGTGAAGCGGCGGGCACACACCTCAAAACGTACTCGTGCTTTTGCAGCTGACAGCGCAGTGACACCTACCCTGACCGGACTGTCTACCGGGTCGGGCCATAAACGCACCTTCTGGCTCTGCTGCGCATCAGGAGATTGACAACGACGACTGCGCATCAACCGGCGCCTGCTGACGCCATAAAAAGCGGGGCTCAAAATCGGCTTGCTCAGTTCGGCAGCGGTGCAGCGGCGGGCACACACCTCAAAACGTATTCCTGCTTTTACGGCTGACAGCGCAGTGACACCTGCCCTGACCGGGCCGTCTACCGGGCCGGGCCATCTATGCATCTTCTGGCTCTGCTACGCATCAGGAGCTCGACAACGTTGACTGTGCATCAACAGGCGCCTGATGAAGCCACAAAAAGCGGGGCACGGAATTGGCTTGCTCAGTTCGGGAGCGGTGCAGCGGCGGGCACACCCCTCAAAACGTATTCCTGCTTTTGCAGCTGACAGAGCAGTGACACCTACCCTGACCGGACTGTCTACTGGGCCGGGCCATCTACGCATCTTCTGGCTCGGCTTCGCAATCAGGTGCTCGACAACGACGACTGCGCATCAACAGGCGCCTGCTGAAGCCACAAAACGCGGGGCACGGAATCGACTTGCTCAGTTCGCCAACGGAGCAGCGGCGGGCACACACCTCAAAACGTATTCCTGCTTTTGCAGCTGACAGCGCAGTGACACCTGCCCTGACCGGACTGTCTACCGGGCCGGGCAATCTACGCATCTTCTGGCTCTGCTGCGCATCAGGAGCTCGACAACATTGACTGTGCATCGACAGGCGCCTGCTGACGCCATAAAATGCGGAGCACAGAATCGACTTGCTCAGTTCGGCAGCGGTGCACCGGCGGGCACACACCTCAAAACGTATTCCTGCTTTTTCAGCTGACAGCGCAGTGACAGCTACCCTGACCGGACTGTCTACCGGGTCGGGCCATAAACGCATCTTCTGGCTCTTCTGCGCATCAGGAGATTGACAACGGCGACTGCGCATGAACAGGCGCCTACTGACGCCACAAAAAGCGGAGCACGGAATCGGCTTGCTCAGTTCGGCAGCGGTGCTGCGGCGGCAACACACCTCAAAACGTATTCCTGCTTTTACAGCTGACAGCGCAGCGACACCTGCCCTGACCGGGCCGTCTACCGGGCCGGGCCATCTATGCATCTTTTGGCTCTGCTACGCATCAGGAGCTCGACAACGTTGACTGTACATCAACAGGCGCCTGCTGAAGCCACAAAAAGCGGGGCACGGAATCGGCTTGCTCAGTTCGGGAGCGGTGCAGCGGCGGGCACACCCCTCAAAACGTATTCCTGCTTTTGCAGCTGACAGAGCAGTGACACCTACCCTGACCGGACTGTCTACCGGGCCGGGCCATCTACGCATCTTCTGGTCTCTTCTGGCTCTGCTGCGCATCAGGAGCTCGCCAACGACGACTGCGCATCAACCGGCGCCTGCTGACGCCATAAAAAGCGGGGTACAAAATCGGCTTGCTCAGTTCGGGAGCGGTGCAGCGGCGGGCACACCCCTCAAAACATATTCCTGCTTTTCCAGCTGACAGCGCAGTGACACCTACCCTGACCGGACTGTCTACCGGATCGGGCCATCAACGCATCTTCTGGCTCGGCTTCGCATCAGGAGCTCGACAACGACGACTGCGCATCAACAGGCGCCTGCTGAAGCCACAAAAAGCGGGGCACGGAATCGACTTGCTCAGTTCGGCAACGGAGTAGCGGCGGGCACACACCTCAAAACGTATTCCTGCTTTTGCAGCTGACAGCGCAGTGACACCTACCCCGACCGGACTGTCTATCGGGCAGGGCCATCTACGCATCTTCTGGTGTCTTCAGGCTCTGCTGCGCATCAGGAGCTCGACAACGACGAGTGCGCATCAACAGGCGCCTGCTGACGCCATAAAAAGCGGGGCACAAAATCGGCTTGCTCAGTTCGGGAGCGGTGCAGCGGCGGGCACACACCTCAAAACGTATTCCTCCTTTGCAGCTGACAGCGCTGTGACACCTACCCTGACCGGACTGTCTACCGGGCCGGGCAATCTACGCATCTTCTGGCTCTGCTGCGCATCAGGAGCTCGACAACATTGACTGTGCATCGACAGGCGCCTGCTGACGCCATAAAATGCGGAGATCGGAATCGACTTGCTCAGTTCGGCAGCGGTGCACCGGCGGGCGCACACCTCAAAACGTATTCCTGCTTTTTCAGCTGACAGCGCAGTGACAGCTACCCTGACCGGACTGTCTACCGGGTCGGGCCATCTATGCATCTTCTGGCTCTGCTACGCATCAGGAGCTCGACAACGTTGACTGTGCATCGACAGGCGCCTGCTGACGCCACAAAATGCGGAGCACGGAATCGGCTTGCTCAGTTCGGCAGCGGAGCAGCGGCGGGCACACACCTCAAAACGTTTTCCTGCTTTTGCAGCGTACAGTGCAGTGACACCTACCCTGACCGGACTGTCTACCGGGCCAGGCAATCTACGCATCTTCTGGTATCTTCTGGCTCTGCTGCGCATCAAGAGCTCGACAACGACGACTGCGCATGACAAGGCGCCTGCTAACGCCATAAAAAGCGGGGCACGGAATCGGCTTGCTCAGCTCGGGAGCGGTGCAGCGGTGGGCACACACCTCAAAACGTATTCCTGCTTTTTGAGCTGACAGCGCAGTGACACCTACCCTAACCGGACTGTCTACCGGGCCGGGCCATCTACACATCTTCTGGTGTCTTCTGGATCTGCTGCGCATCAGGAGCTCGACAACGACGACTGCGCATCAACAGGCGCCTGCTGACGCCATAAAAAGCGGGGCATGGAATCGGCTTGCTCAGTTCGGCAGCGATGCAGCGGCGGGCACACACCTCAAAACGTACTCCTGCTTTTGCAGCTGACAGCGCAGTGACACCTACCCTGACCGGACTGTCTACCGGGTCGGGCCATAAACGCATCTTCTGGCTCTGCTGCGCATCAGGAGATTGACCACGACGACTGCGCGTCAACAGGCGCCTGATGACGCCACAAAAAGCGGGGCACGTAATCGGCTTGCTCAGCTCGGCAGCGGAGCAGCGGCGGGCACACACCTCAAAACGTTTTCCTGCTTTTGCAGCTGACAGTGCAGTGACACCTACCCTGACCGGACTGTCTACCGGGCCGGGCAATCTACGGATCTTCTGGCTCTGCTGCGCATCAGGAGCTCGACAACATTGACGAGGCACGGAATCGGCTTGCTCAGTTCGGGAGCGGTGAAGCGGCGGGCACACACCTCAAAAAGTACTCCTGCTTTTGCAGCTGACAGCGCAGTGACACCTACCCTGACCGGACTGTCTACCGGGTCGGGCCATAAACGCACCTTCTGGCTCTGCTGCGCATCAGGAGATTGACAACGACGACTGCGCGTCAACAGGCGCCTGATGACGCCACAAAAAGCGGGGCACGTAATCGGCTTGCTCAGTTCGGCAGCGGAGCAGCGGCGGGCACACACCTCAGAACGTTTTCCTGCTTTTGCAGCTGACAGTGCAGTGACACCTGCCCTGACCGGGCCGTCTACCGGGCCGGGCCATCTATGCATCTTCTGGCTCTGCTACGCATCAGGAGCTCGACAACGTTGACTGTGCATCAAAAGGCGCCTGATGAAGCCACAAAAAGCGGGGCACGGAATTGGCTTGCTCAGTTCGGGAGCGGTGCAGCGGCGGGCACACCCCTCAAAACGTATTCCTGCTTTTGCAGCTGACAGCGCTGTGACACCTACCCTGACCGGACTGTCTACCGGGCCGGGCAATCTACGCATCTTCTGGCTCTGCTGCGCATCAGGAGCTCGACAACATTGACTGTGCATCGACAGGCGCCTGCTGACGCCATAAAATGCGGAGCACGGAATCGACTTGCTCAGTTCGGCAGCGGTGCACCGGCGGGCGCACACCTCAAAACGTATTCCTGCTTTTTCAGCTGACAGAGCAGTGACAGCTACCCTGACCGGACTGTCTACCGGGTCGGGCCATCTATGCATCTTCTGGCTCTGCTACGCATCAGGAGCTCGACAACGTTGACTGTGCATCGACAGGCGCCTGCTGACGCCACAAAATGCGGAGCACGGAATCGGCTTGCTCAGTTCGGCAGCGGAGCAGCGGCGGGCACACACCTCAAAACGTTTTCCTGCTTTTGCAGCGTACAGTGCAGTGACACCTACCCTGACCGGACTGTCTACCGGGCCAGGCAATCTACGCATCTTCTGGTATCTTCTGGCTCTGCTGCGCATCAAGAGCTCGACAACGACGACTGCGCATGAAAAGGCGCCTGCTGACGCCATAAAAAGCGGGGCACGGAATCGGCTTGCTCAGCTCGGGAGCGGTGCAGCGGTGGGCACGCACCTCAAAACGTATTCCTGTTTTTCAGCTGACAGCGCAGTGACACCTACCCTAACCGGACTGTCTACCGGGCCGGGCCATCTACACATCTTCTGGTGTCTTCTGGATCTGCTGCGCATCAGGAGCTCGACAACGACGACTGCGCATCAACAGGCGCCTGCTGACGCCATAAAAAGCGGGGCATGGAATCGGCTTGCTCAGTTCGGCAGCGATGCAGCGGCGGGCACACACCTCAAAACGTACTCCTGCTTTTGCAGCTGACAGCGCAGTGACACCTACCCTGACCGGACTGTCTACCGGGCCGGGCAATCTACGCATCTTCTGGCTCTGCTGCGCACCAGGAGCACGACAACATTGACGAGGCACGGAATCGGCTTGCTCAGTTCGGGAGCGGTGAAGCGGCGGGCACACACCTCAAAACGTACTCCTGCTTTTGCAGCTGACAGCGCAGTGACACCTACCCTGACCGGACTGTCTACCGGGTCGGGCCATAAACGCACCTTCTGGCTCTGCTGCGCATCAGGAGATTGACAACGACGACTGCGCGTCAACAGGCGCCTGATGACGCCACAAAAAGCGGGGCACGTAATCGGCTTGCTCAGTTCGGCAGCGGAGCAGCGGCGGGCACACACCTCAAAACGTTTTCCTGCTTTTGCAGCTGACAGTGCAGTGACACCTACCCTGACCGGGCTGTCTACCGGGCCGGGCCATCTACGCATCTTCTGGTCTCTTCTGGCTCTGCTTCGCATCAGGAGGTCGCCAACGACGACTGCGCATCAACCGGCGCCTGCTGACGCCATAAAAAGCGGGGCTCAAAATCGGCTTGCTCAGTTCGGCAGCGGTGCAGCGGCGGGCACACACCTCAAAACGTATTCCTGCTTTTACGGCTGACAGCGCAGTGACACCTGCCCTGACCGGGCCGTCTACCGGGCCGGGCCATCTATGCATCTTCTGGCTCTGCTACGCATCAGGAGCTCGACAACGTTGACTGTGCATCAACAGGCGCCTGATGAAGCCACAAAAAGCGGGGCACGGAATTGGCTTGCTCAGTTCGGGAGCGGTGCAGCGGCGGGCACACCCCTCAAAACGTATTCCTGCTTTTGCAGCTGACAGAGCAGTGACACCTACCCTGACCGGACTGTCTACTGGGCCGGGCCATCTACGCATCTTCTGGCTCGGCTTCGCAATCAGGTGCTCGACAACGACGACTGCGCATCAACAGGCGCCTGCTGAAGCCACAAAAAGCGGGGCACGGAATCGACTTGCTCAGTTCGGCAGCGGAGCAGCGGCGGGCACACACCTCAAAACGTATTCCTGCTTTTGCAGCTGACAGCGCAGTGACAACTACCCTGACCGGACTGTCTACCGGGTCGGGCCATCAACGCATCTTCTGGTATTTTCTAGATCTGCTGCGCATCAGGAGCTCAACAACGACGACTGCGCATCAACAGGCGCCTGCTGACGCCATAAATAGCGGGCACGGATTCGGCTTGCTCACTTCGGGAGCGGTGCAGCGGCGGGCACACGCCTCAAAACTTATTCCTGCTTTTGCAGCTGACAGTGCAGTGACACCTACCCTGACCGGACTGTCTATCGGGCAGGGCCATCTACGCATCTTCTGGTATCTTCAGGCTCTGCTGCGCATCAGGAGCTCGACAACAATGACTGTGCATCGACAGGCGCCTGCTGACGCCACAAAATGCGGAGCACGGAATCGGCTTGCTCAGTTCGGCAGCGGTGCACCGGCGGGCACACACCTCAAAACGTATTTCTGCTTTTGCAGCTGACAGCGCAGTGACAGCAACCCTGACCAGACTGTCTACCGGGTCGGGCCATAAACGCATCTTCTGGCTCTGCTGCGCATCAGGAGATTGACAACGGCGACTGCGCATCAACAGGCGCCTGCTGACGCCACAAAAAGCGGAGCACGGAATCGGCTTGCTCAGTTCGGCAGCGGTGCTGCGGCGGCAACACACCTCAAAACGTATTCCTGCTTTTAAAGCTGACTGCGCAGTGACACCTACCCTGACCGGACTGTCTACCGGGCCGGGCCATCTACGCATCTTCTGGTGTCTTCTGGCTCTGCTGCGAATCAGGAGCTCGACAATGACGACAGCGCATCAACAGGCGCTTCTGACGCCATAAAAAGCGGGGCACAGAATCGGCTTGCTCAGTTCGGCAGCGGTGCAGCGGTGGGCACACACCTCAAAACGTCTTCCTGCTTTTGCAGCTGACAGCGCAGTGACACCTATTCTGACCGGACTGTCTACTGGGCCGGGCCATCTACGCATCTTCTGGTGTCTTCTGGCTCTGCTGCGAATCAGGAGCTCGACAACGACGACCGCGCATCAACAGGCGCCTGCTGACGCCATCAAAAGCCGGGCACGGAATCGGCTTGCTCAGCTCGGCAGCGGTGCAGCGGCGGGCACACACCTCAAAATGTATTCCTGCTTTTGCAGCCGACAGCGCAGTGACACCTGCCCTGACCGGACTGTCTACCGGGCCGGGCCATCTATGCATCTTCTGGCTCTGCTACGCATCAGAACTCGACAACGTTGACTGTGCATCGACAGGCGCCTGCTGACGCCCTAGAAAGCTGGGCACCTAATCGGCTTGGTCATTTCGGCCGCAGTGCACCGGCGGGCACACACCAAAAAACGTATTCCTGCTTTTGCAGCTGACAGCGCAGTGACACCTAACCTGAACGGACTGTCTACCATCTACGCATCTTCTGGCTCTGCTGCGCATCAGGAGCTCGACAACGTTGACTGTGCACCGACAGGCGCCTCCTGACGCTATAAAAAGCGGGGCACGGAATCGGCTTGCTCAGTTCGGCAGCGCTGCACCTGCGGGCATACACCTTAAAACCTATTCCTGCGTTTCCATCTGACAGCGCAGTGACACCTACCATGACCGGAATGTCTACCAGGGAGGGCCATCTGCGCTTCTTCTGGTATCTTCTGGCTCTGCTGCGTATCAGGAGCTCGACACCGTTGACTGTGCATCGACAGGCGCCTGCTGACGCCATAAAAAGCGGAGCACGGAATCGGCTTGCTCAGTTAGGCAGCGGTGCAGCGGCAGGCACACACCTCAAAACGAATTCCTGCTTTTGCAGCTGACAGCGCAGTGACACCTACCCTAACCGGACTGTCTACCGGGCCGGGCCATCTACGCATCTTCTGGTATCTTCTGGCTCTGCTGCGCATCAGGAGCTCGACAACGACGACTGCGCATCAAAAGGCGCCTGCTGACGCCATAAAAAGCGGGGCACGGAATCGGCGTGCTCAGTTCGGCAGCGATGCAGCGGCGGGCACACACCTCAAAACGTATTCCTGCGTTTGCAGCTGACAGCGCAGTGACACCTACCCTGACCGGACTGTCTACCGGGTAGGGCCATAAACGCATCTTCTGGCTCTGCTGCGCATCAGGAGATTGACAACGACGACTGCGCATCAACAGGCGCCTGCTGACGCCACAAAAAGTGGGGCACGTAATCGGCTTGCTCAGTTCAGCATCGGAGCAGCGGCGGGCACACACCTCAAAACGTTTTCCTGCTTTTGCAGCTGACAGTGCAGTGACACCTACCCTGACCGGACTGTCTATCGGGCAGGGCCATCTACGCATCTTCTGCTATCTTCAAGCTCTGCTGCGCATCAGGAGCTCGACAACGACGACTGCGCATCAACCGGCGCCTGCTGACGCCATAAAAGAGGGGCACAAAATCGGCTTGCTCAGTTCGGGAGCGGTGCAGCGGCGGGCGCACATCTCAAAACGTATTCCTGCTTTTGCAGCTGACAGCGCAGTGACACCTACCCTGACCGGACTGTCTACTGTGTCGGGCCATAAACGCATCTTCTGGCTCTGCTGCGCATCAGAGATTGACAACGACGACTGCGCATCAACAGGCGCCTGCTGACGCCACAAAAAGCGGAGCACGGAATCGACTTGCTGAGTTCGGCAGCGGTGCTGCGGCGGCAACACACCTCAAAACGTATTCCTGCTTTTAAAGCTGAGTGCGCAGCGACACCTACCCTGACCGGACTGTCTACCGGGCCGGGCCATCTACGCATCTTCTGGTATCTTCTGGCTCTGCTGCGCATCAGGAGCTCGACAACGACGAGTGCGCATCAACAGGCGCCTGCTGACGCCATAAAAAGCGGGGCACAAAATCGGCTTGCTCAGTTCGGGAGCGGTGCAGCGGCGGGCACACACCTCAAAACGTATTCCTCCTTTGCAGCTGACAGCGCTTTGACACCTACCCTGACCGGACTGTCTACCGGGCCGGGCAATCTACGCATCTTCTGGCTCTGCTGCGCATCAGGAGCTCGACAACATTGACTGTGCATCGACAGGCGCCTGCTGACGCCATAAAATGCGGAGCACGGAATCGACTTGCTCAGTTCGGCAGCGGTGCACCGGCGGGCGCACACCTCAAAACGTATTCCTGCTTTTGCAGCTGACAGCGCACTGACACCTACCCCGACCGGACTGTCTACCGGGCCGGGCCATCTACGCATCTTCTGGTGTCTTCTGGCTCTGCTGCGAATCAGGAGCTCGACAACGACGACCGCGCATCAACAGGCGCCTGCTGACGCCATCAAAAGCGGGGCACGGAATCGGCTTGCTCAGCTCGGCAGCGGTGCAGCGGCGGGCACACACCTTAAAATGTATTCCTGCTTTTGCAGCTGACAGCGCAGTGACACCTACCCTGACCTGACTGTCTACCGGGCCGGGCCATCTATGCATCTTCTGGCTCTGGTACGCATGAGGAGCTCCACAACGTTGACTGTGCATCGACAAGCGCCTGCTGACGCCCTAAAAAGCGGGGCACCTAATCGGCTGGGTCATTTCGGCCGCGGTGCACCGGCGGGCACACACCATAAAACGTATTCCTGCTTTTGCAGCTGTCAGCGCAGTGACACCTAACCTGACCGGACTGTCTACCATCTACGCATCTTCTGGCTATGCTGCGCATCAGGAGCTCGACAACGTTGACTGTGCACCGACAGGCGCCTCCTGACGCTATAAAAAGCGGGGCACAGAATCGGCTTGCTCAGTTCGGCAGCGCTGCACCTGCGGGCATACACCATAAAACGTATTCCTGCTTTCCCATCTGACAGCGCAGTGACACCTACCATGACCGGAATGTCTACCAGGCCGGGCCATCTGCGCATCTTCTGGTATCTTCTGGCTCTGCTGCGTATCAGGAGCTCGACAACGTTGACTGTGCATCGACAGGCGCCTCCTGACGCCATAAAAAGCGGAGCACGAAATCGGCTTGCTCAGTTAGGCAGCGGTGCAGCGGCAGGCACACACCTCGAAACGTATTCCTGCTTTTGCAGCTGACAGCGCAGTGACACCTACCCTGACCGGACTGTCTACTGGGCCGGGCCATCTACCCATCTTCTGGTATCTTCTGGCTCTGCTGCGAATCAGGAGCTCGACAACGACGACCGCGCATCAACAGGCGCCTGCTGACGCCACAAAAAGCGGGGCACGTCAATGTCAAAGTCAAAGTCAAAGTCATTTTATTCAGGCAGCAGTAATAGGTGCCTAGGAGGCAGGCATAAAAGCAAATTAATGCCTGACTCAGTGTCGGCCCCCTTCCCCCCTTCCCAAACACATTACTCAACAGCAGGTACAGTCACATCGTTGAACAAAGTTTCGATCAACATAAAAGGAACACATTAATACAGCATAGCATGCAGGGCTAAGTCATACTGCGAGGAAACAAACAGCCAATATAAATCGCATGCAATAATAGGCAGAGAAAATAAACAAGCGGGAACAATAAAACATTCACAACAAAAACCATCTGGTGTCTACTTGGAACCCAGAAAAAAAAGGAAATAGTCAAAATTGTGTGCTAAGAAAAAATGTGTTAATGTTTCTGTTAAAGGCTAGAGCTGAAGAACTGTCAGTAATAATATTCATAACCATGGCGTGCTTATTCAAGAAGTCAGGAATCTGATATGTTAACTTTTGTGTTCCGTAGTTTGTACGAATCCTGTCTCTGTTATAAATGGTATGCCGGAGATTATACATGTTTCTCTATGAAGATATTTCTCTGTGAACGATGATGCATTCTGTTTGATTTGAGTGTATATAGGTACTGCTAGTTTTTTACATAGGATGTTTGTGATAGTCAGGATTCGGTGTTTTTGGAATAACGGTGCTGTATGAGTTCGGCGTGGGACATTTTCTATTTGGCGCAGAAAATGTTTTTGTAGTACATGTAGGTTTTCTAAATTTGTTTTTGTGGTCGTACCCCATTCAAGAAGACAGTAGTGCAGACGGGAGTGTATAAAGCATAATACAATTGCTTTTTTAACCATGGTGGTAGCAAATCCTTTAGTTTATAGGTGAGCCCAATCGTTCTTGAGATATCTGTACGAACTTTTGCGACATGTGCGGACCAGTTTAGGTGTTCCTGAAAGATTACACCTAGAAATTTATGTGATGCAACGCGTTCGATCTGTTCATTGCCGAAGCGCAGAAGAATGTATGACATACATTTATTTTTTGGTCGAAATACAATATATTTTGTTTTGTTCGTGTTTAGGGCTAGTTTATTTACGTCGAGCCATACCGATAGGTTACACAGCCAGACATTCGCCTGCCTCTCAATATCTACAATATTCGCACCTGAAAAAAAGGCGTTAGTGTCATCAGCATACAGGATAATTTGCGGGGTTAGTGGAATATTTACAATATCATTGATATATAACAGAAACAATAATGGACCAAGTATAGACCCTTGTGGTATCCCATATGCGATAACACCAATATCTGACTGCGCTTTGCCTACCGCTGTGTACTGAAATCTGTTTGACAGGTAACTCTTAATTAAGTCGAGAGCAACGCCTCTAATTCCGTAGTTGGGTAACTTTTGCAATAAGATTTCATGTTTGATAGAGTCGAATGCTTTTTTGAAATCAAGAAACAATCCTACTGTGTACAATTTATGCTCAAAGTTATCTATTATTTGATCTTTAATATATAGAAGGGTCGTCTCCGTTGACTTACATTTTTGGAACCCATACTGTTGTTCTACTATGACGTCGTTTTGCTGGAAGTAGTTTAGAAGGCGTGTATTTATAACTTGTTCTATTATTTTAGAAAAGATTGGCAAGACCGAGATAGGTCTGTAGTTATTAAGGCTACATTTATCACCTCCTTTATGAACAACGGATACTCTTGCGATTTTCAGTTTATCAGGAAAGACACCCGAACTTAGGATCAAATTGCATATATGCGACAAAGGGCGGCTAAATAGATGTGCAACTGATTTTATTGGTTGCGCTTTCAAGTTATCCACTCCGCAAGCACTACTGTTACTTATCTTTTTTAGTAGCGTAAATATTTCTGCCTCTGTAGTAGGAGTCAAATAAATTGAACCCGCAACAGCCGAACCCATATATGATTTGCAGTCAAGGTTAGAGCTATCCGCGTTGTTCGTATTAAATGCTCCTGCGTTTAGGAAGTGTTTGTTGAATTTATTTGCTAGCGAGGTTCCCGTATAAGTTGTGCCTTCAATATTCAATTCCTTGAGTTCTTTCTTCTGAGTATTTGACATGAGATGGTTTGCGGTTTGCCACATTTTTTTGGGTTGTTGATGACACCTGCAAACTTGTTTTCGTAGTAGGAATGGCGCGCTTTTTTAATGTCATGTCCTAGTTTGTTTCTTATTTTCTTATATTGATTTAAGTAGTCCAGAGCTCTAGTTCTGATAAATAGAGCGAAAAGTCTATCACGTTCCTTGATTCTGTTTAAAAGTGTTCTGTTAATCCACGGCTTTCTTACTTTCCTAGATTTCCTGAATTCTAATACTGGAAATGATTGTTTATAAGTGTTCTCAACTTTTTCTGAAAATAAATTGTACGCCATTACTGGGTCCTCTGAACAGTAAACGTCATCCCAATTTGTTTGCGCTGTTAGTCTTTCAAATATCTTAATTATTTCTTCATTAATAACCGTGTACTGAATCCACGTGCGCGAGGGTCGTGCCGTGTGTTGTGTAAGGTGTGTTAGAAAAATAAAGATCGGTAGATGGTCGCTCAGGTCCGCTAATAAAACACCAGATTCAATATCGGCTGAGCTACAGTTCGTGAAACAAAGATCTAACAAGGTTCCAGAATTGTTTGTTACTCTTGTTGGCACATAAATTACATTTTCATACCCGTATAAAAGGAACACATCAGTAAGTTTTTGATTATTCAAATCAGGACAAAGAATGTCTACATTGAAATCACCAAGGAAAACAACAGATGAGCTATATTGTATGCAGCACTCCAACATTTCTTCAAGAAATTCAAAAAACATAGAGAGTGTTCCAGATGGAGGTCGGTATACTACCACACATACTATGCTCTCGCACTTTATCATAACCGTCTCAAAATGAGGACTAATTCGGCAATATTTTGAGATAACACTGCAACTTAAATTTTCCTTGACATAAACGGTCACGCCTCCGCCTCTTGTATTAGTACGAAAAATTGACGTATGTTTGTACTCGCTAAATTCAATAACATTCATTTTATTGGAAAACCAGGTCTCAGTGAAAGCGAACAAGTCAAACCGATGATTTAACGAGTCCAGAAGCATATCCCACGCGTCCTTTTTTGTTCGTAGGCTTTGAGCATTTAGGAAATAAACAGCGTCATGATAGCCGCCTTTAGAAATGCAGTTTGTCATTGGCATAAAGCCAGTAAGCAAGCAACTCTTGGCCCATCAAAATCCTTACCGTATTTTCTGTAGATCATCGACAGAAGCGATCCTGATAATCTTGCTACGAGGGGCCCGACGCACAAACAGCTTTCCGTTCTTAACCCAGGCAAACTCGTATTCCTTTTCTTTCGCCTTCGACTTCATTCTCCACAACAAGTCCTTATTTTGTGCTGTAAGATTCTCGTTTAAGAATATCTTTGACTGTTTGTCCTTCAGTTCATTCTTCTTGCTTAGCCACTTGTCCCTAGTCACACGAGATGAAAAGCGAACTAGCACAGGTGCTATCCTTTCCGAAGCGTCTTTATTGCCCCTGAGTGGAAGTCGATGCACTGCCTCAACGTCGGCCTCGGAAAGTCGAGCAATCTTAAGTTCATCGGCCAGAAGGTTAATTTTGTCTAAAAGCTTTTCGTCGGTATGCTGAGGCAGTCAATGTATTTCCATATTCTGCTGTCTGCTATACTGCTCGAGATTGTTGATCTCTTGCCTCAGTTTCTTTGTTTCTTGGTCATCAACTTTTTCTTCAAGTTTTTCCACGCGTTTCTTTAAGCCAGTTATGTCTGCACTTTGAGTTTCCATGCGCGTGAGGACTTCATCGTATTTATCAGACATTGCTTTTACTGAGCTCTCAATGCAGCCCACGGTGGTCATAATAGCCTCAATGTTGTCTAATTTCAACTTCATTTCCAGTACAGTAGCAAGCTTGCTCTGTATGTCAGCAATTTCTTTTGCCAAGTCTAGGCCGGCCTCTTTCTGCTTTGTTGTGCCCTGACTACTACCACGGGCTTGTGAAGTTTTGCAAGTGGCGCACTTCCATGTTTTTTTTTGCGATCTCCGATTTTTTCTTGTAGCTGTCCTGATTTACTCCTGAGCAGGCGCCTATGTGATAATTATACTCACAATCCGCGCACGACAAGAACACTTCATCGTCAGAAAGTTTTTCATGACATGAAGGACATTCATCAGACATTTCTAGCCTGACGCACTCAGACTCAGACTGTTTAGACTGATGCACTCAGCACACAGCAGCAGCGGCGGCCGACACCATACACAACTGACGGAAAACTTAAGCAAGAGCAGTCCAAAAAGGGTCGACCAACCTGCGCAAGTTGTCGAGAGATTAACTTCCAGGCATGAAGGCAATCGGCGTCACCGCTGCCGCTGCTGCTGGGTGAGTGTAGATTCCTTCGGTAGCAGGCCTCTTTTGTAGGAATCCGTCGAGGGCGTTTCCTCGTTCCTGACGGCCGTGGGGTGCTTTCGATAGATGTGCGCAGCTCGTGTACGATGGTAGCAGTTCCTGCGCAAGTTGTCGAGAGATTAACTTCCAGGCATGAAGGCAATCGGCGTCACCGCTGCCGCTGCTGCTGGGTGAGTGTCGGCTTGCTCAGTTCGGCAGCGGAGCAGCGGCGGGCACACACCTCAAAACGTTTTCCTCCTTTGCCGCTGACAGTGCAGTGATACCTGCCCTGACCGGACTGTCTATCGGGCAGGGCCATCTACGCATCTTCTGGTATCTTCAGGCTCTGATGCGCATCAGGAGCTCGACAACGACGACTGCGCATCAACCGGCGCCTGCTGACACCATAAAAAGCGGGGCACAAAATCGGCTTGCTCAGTTCGGGAGCGGTGCAGCGGCGGGCACACACCTCAAAACGTATTCCTCCTTTGCAGCTGACAGAGCAGTGACACCTACCCTGACCGGACTGTCTACCGTGTCGGGCCATAAACGCATATTCTGGCTCTACTGCGCATCAGGAGATTTACAACTACGACTGCGCATCAACAGGCGGCTGCTGACGCCACAAAAAGCGGAGCACGGAATCGGCTTGCTCAGTTCGGCAGCGGTGCAGCGGCGGCCACACACCTCAAAACGTTTTCCTGCTTTTGCAGCTGAGAGCGCAGTGACACCTACCCTAACCGGACTGTCTACCGGGCCGGGCCATCTACACATCTGCTGGTGTCTTCTGGCTCTGCTGCGCATCAGGAGCTCGACAACGACGACAGCGCATCAACCGGCGCCTGCTGACGCCATAAAAAACGGGGCACAAAATCGGCTTGCTCAGTTCGGGCGCGGTGCAGCGGCGGGCACACACCTCAAAACGTATTCCTCCTTTGCAGCTGACAGCGCAGTGACACCTACCGTGACCGGACTGTCTACCGGGTCGGGCCATAAACGCATCTTCTGGCTCTGCTGCGCATCAGGAGCTCGACAACGACGACTGCGCATCAACAGGCGCCTGCTGACGCCACAAAAAGCGGGGCACGTAATCGGCTTGCTCAGTTCGGCAGCGGAGCAGCGGCGGGCACACACCTCAAAACGTTTTCCTGCTTTTGCAGCTGACAGTGCAGTGACACCTACCCTGACCGGACTGTCTATCGGGCAGGGCCATCTACGCATCTTCTGGTATCTTCAGGCTCTGTTGCGCATCAGGAGCTCGACAACGACGACTGCGCATCAACCAGCGCCTGCTGACGCCATAAAAAGCGGGGCACAAAATCGGCTTACTCAGTTCGGGAGCGGTGCAGCGGCGGGCACACACCTCAAAACGTATTCCTCCTTTTGCAGCTGACAGCGCAGTGACACCTACCCTGACCGGACTGTCTACCGGGCCGGGCCATCTATGCATCTTCTGGTATCTTCTGGCTCGGCTTCGCATCAGGAGCTCGACAACGACGACTGCGCATCAACAGGCGCCTGCTGAAGCCACAAAAAGCGGGGCACGGAATCGACTTGCTCAGTTCGGCAGCGGAGCAGCGGCGGGCACACACCTCAAAACGTATTCCTGCTTTTGCGGCTGACAGCGCAGTGACACCTACCCCAACCGGACTGTCTATCGGGCAGGGCCATCTACGCATATTCTGGTATCTGCTAGCTGTGCTGCGCATTATGAGCTCAACAACGACGACTGCGCATCAACAGGCGCCTGCTGACGCCATAAAAAGCGGGCACGGAATCGGCTTGCTCACTTCGGGAGCGGTGCAGCGGCGGGCACACACGTCAAAACGTATTCCTGCTTTTGCAGCTGACAGCGCAGTGACACCTACCCCGACCGGATTGTCTACCGGGCCGGGCCATCTACGCATCTTCTGGTGTCTTCTGGCTCTGCTGCGAATCAGGAGCTCGACAATGACGACAGCGCATCAACAGGCGCTTCTGACGCCATAAAAAGCGGGGCACAGAATCGGATTGCTCAGTTCGGCAGCGGTGGGCACACACCTCAAAACGTCTTCCTGCTTTTGCAGCTGACAGCGCAGTGACACCTTTTCTGACCGGACTGTCTACTGGGCCGGGCCATCTACGCATCTTCTGGTGTCTTCTGGCTCTGCTGCGAATCAGGAGCTCGACAACGACGACCGCGCATCAACAGGCGCCTGCTGACGCCATAAAAAGCGGGGCATGGAATCGGCTTGCTCAGTTCGGCAGCGATGCAGCCGCGAGCACACACCTCAAAACGTATTCCTGCTTTTGCAGCTGACAGCGCAGTGACACCTACCCTGACCGGACTGTAGACCGGGTCGGGCCATAAACGCATCTTCTGGCTCTGCTGCGCATCAGGAGCTCGACAACGACGACTGCGCATCAACAGGCGCCTGCTGACGCCACAAAAAGTGGGACACGTAATCGGCTTGCTCAGTTCGGCAGCGGAGCAGCGGCGGGCACACACCTCAAAACGTTTTCCTGCTTTTGCAGCTGACAGTGCAGTGACACCTACCCTGACCGGACTGTCTATCGGGCAGGGCCATCTACGCATCTTCTGGTATCTTCAGGCTCTGCTGCGCATCAGGAGCTCGACAACGACGACTGCGCATCAACCAGCGCCTGCTGACGCCATAAAAAGGGGGCACAAAATCGGCTTACTCAGTTCGGGAGCGGTGCAGCGGCGGGCACACACCTCAAAACGTATTCCTCCTTTTGCAGCTGACAGCGCAGTGACACCTACCCTGACCGGACTGTCTACCGGGCCGGGCCATCTATGCATCTTCTGGTATCTTCTGGCTCGGCTTCGCATCAGGAGCTCGACAACGACGACTGCCCATCAACAGGCGCCTGCTGAAGCCACAAAAAGCGGGGCACGGAATCGACTTGCTCAGTTCGGCAGCGGAGCAGCGGCGTTCACACACCTCAAAACGTATTCCTGCTTTTGCAGCTGACAGCGCAGTGACACCTACCCCAACCGGACTGCCTATCGGGCAGGGCCATCTACGCATCTTCTGGTATCTTCTAGCTCTGCTGCGCATTATGAGCTCAACAACGACGACTGCGCATCAACAGGCGCCTGCTGACGCCATAAAAAGCGGGCACGGAATCGGCTTGCTCACTTCGGGAGCGGTGCAGCGGCGGGCACACACGTCAAAACGTATTCCTGCTTTTGCAGCTGACAGCGCAGTGACACCTACCCCGACCGGACTGTCTACAGGGCCGGGCCATCTACGCATCTTCTGGTGTCTTCTGGCTCTGCTGCGAATCAGGAGCTCGACAACGACGACCGCGCATCAACAGGCGCCTGCTGACGCCATCACAAGCGGGGCACGGAATCGGCTTGCTCAGCTCGGCAGCGGTGCAGCGGCGGGCACACACCTCAAAATGTATTCCTGCTTTTGCAGCTGACTGCGCAGTGACACCTACCCTGACCGGACTCTCTACCGGGCCAGGCCATCTATGCATCTTCTGGCTCTGCTGCGCATCAGGAGATTGACAACGACGACTGCGCATCAACAGGCGCCTGCTGACGCCATAAAAAGCGGGGCACGGAATCGGCTTGCTCAGCTCGGGAGCGGTGCAGCGGTGGGCACACGCGTCAAAACGTATTTATGCTTTTGCAGCTGACAGCGCAGTGACACCTACCCTAACCGGACTGTCTACCGGGCCGGGCCATCTACACATCTTCTGGTGTCTTCTGGCTCTGCTGCGCATCAGGAGCTCGACAACGACGACTGCGCATCAACAGGCGCCTGCTGACGCCATAAAAAGCGGGGCACAGAATCATCTTGCTCAGTTCGGCAGCGGTGCAGCGGCGGGCACACACCTCAAAACGTATTCTTGCTTTTGCAGCTTACAGCGCAGTGACACCTACCCTAACCGGACTGTCTACCGGGCCGGGCCATCTCCACATCTTCTGGTGTCTTCTGGCTCTGCTGCGCATCAGGAGCTCGACAGCGACGACTGCGCATCAACAGGCGCCTGCTGACGCCACAAAAAGCGGGGCACGTAATCGGCTTGCTCAGTTCGGCAGCGGAGCAGCGGCGGGCACACACCTCAAAACGTTTTCCTGCTTTTGCAGCTGACAGTGCAGTGACACCTACCCTGACCGGACTGTCTATCGGGCAGGGCCATCTACGCATCTTCTGGTATCTTCAGGCTCTGCTGCGCATCAGGAGCTCGACAACGACGACTGCGCATCAACCAGCGCCTGCTGACGCCATAAAAAGCGGGGCAGAAAATCGGCTTACTCAGTTCGGGAGCGGTGCAGCGGCGGGCACACACCTCAAAACTTATTCCTCCTTTTGCAGCTGACAGCGCAGTGACACCTACCCTGACCGGACTGTCTACCGGGCCGGGCCATCTATGCATCTTCTGGTATCTTCTGGCTCGGCTTCGCATCAGGAGCTCGACAACGACGACTGCGCATCAACAGGCGCCTGCTGAAGCCACAAGAAGCGGGGCACGGAATCGACTTGCTCAGTTCGGCAGCGGAGCAGCGGCGGGCACACACCTCAAAACGTATTCCTGCTTTTGCAGCTGACAGCGCAGTGACACCTACCCCAACCGGACTGTCTATCGGGCAGGGCCATCTACGCATCTTCTGGTGTCTTCTGGCTCTGCTGCGAATCAGGAGCTCGACAATGACGACAGCGCATCAACAGGCGCTTCTGACGCCATAAAAAGCGGGGCACAGAATCGGATTGCTCAGTTCGGCAGCGGTGGGCACACACCTCGAAACTTCTTCCTGCTTTTGCAGCTGACAGCGCAGTGACACCTTTTCTGACCATACTGTCTACTGGACCGGGCCATCTACGCATCTTCTGGTGTCTTCTGGCTCTGCTGCGAATCAGGAGCTCGACAACGACGACCGCGCATCAACAGGCGCCTGCTGACGCCATCAAAAGCGGGGCACGGAATCGGCTTGCTCAGCTCGGCAGCGGTGCAGCGGCGGGCACACACCTCAAAATGTATTCCTGCTTTTGCAGCTGACAGCGCAGTGACACCTACCCTGACCGGACTCTCTACCGGGCCAGGCCATCTATGCATCTTCTGGCTCTGCTACGCATCAGGAGCTCGACAACGTTGACTGTGCATCGACAGGCGCCTGCTGACGCCATAAAATCCGGAGCACGGAATCGGCTTGCTCAGTTCGGCAGCGGTGCACCGGCGGGCACACACCTCAAAACGTATTCCTGGTTTTGCAGCTGACAGCGCAGTGACAGCTACCCTGACCGGACTGTCTACCGGGTCGGGCCATAAACGCGTCTTCTGGCTCTGCTGCGCATCAGGAGATTGACAACGACGACTGCGCATCAACAGGCGCCTGCTGACGCCATAAAAAGCGGGGCACGGAATCGGCTTGCTCAGCTCGGGAGCGGTGCAGCGGCGGGCACACACCTCAAAACGTTTTCCTGCTTTTGCAGCTGACAGTGCAGTGACACCTACCCTGACCGGACTGTCTATCGGGTAGGGCCATCTACGCATCTTCTGGTATCTTCAGGCTCTGCTGCGCATCAGGAGCTCGACAACGACGGTTGCGCCTCAACAGGCGCCTGCTGACACCATATAAAGCGGGGCATGGAATCGGCTTGCTCAGTTCGGCAGCGATGCAGCGGCGGGCACACACCTCAAAACGTATTCCCGCTTTTGCAGCTGACAGCGCAGTGACACCTACCCTGACCGGACTGTCTACCGGGTCGGGCCATAAACGCATCTTCTGGCTCTGCTGCGCATGAGGAGCTCGACAACGACGACTGCGCATCAACAGGCGCGTGCTGACGCCATAAAAAGCGGGGCACGGAATCGGCTTGCTCAGCTCGGGAGCCGTGCAGCGGCGGGCACACACCTCAAAACGTATTCCTGCTTTTGCAGCTGAGAGCGCAGTGACACCTACCCTAACCGGACTGTCTACCGGGCCGGGCCATCTACACATCTTCTGGTGTCTTCTGGCTCTGCTGCGCATCAGGAGCTCGACAACGACGACTGCGCATCAACCGGCGCCTGCTGAGGCCATAAAAAACGGGGCACAAAATCGGCTTGCTCAGTTCGGGAGCGGTGCAGCGGCGGGCACACACCTCAAAACGTATTCCTCCTTTGCAGCTGACAGCGCAGTGACACCTACCCTGACCGGACTGTCTACCGGGTCGGGCCATAAACGCATCTTCTGGCTCTGCTGCGCATCAGGAGCTCGACAACGACGACTGCGCATCAACAGGCGCCTGCTGACGCCACAAAAAGCGGGGCACGTAATCGGCTTGCTCAGTTCGGCAGTGGAGCAGCGGCGGGCACACACCTCAAAACGTTTTCCTGCTTTTGCAGCTGACAGTGCAGTGACACCTACCCTGACCGGACTGTCTATCGGGCAGGGCCATCTACGCAACTTCTGGTATCTTCAGGCTCTGCTGCGCATAAGGAGCTGGACAACGACGACTGCGCATCAACCAGCGCCTGCTGACGCCATAAAAAGCGGGACACAAAATCGGCTTACTCAGTTCGGGAGCGGTGCAGCGGCGGGCACACACCTCAAAACGTATTCCTCCTTTTGCAGCTGACAGCGCAGTGACACCTACCCTGACCGGACTGTCTACCGGGCCGGGCCATCTATGCATCTTCTGGTATCTTCTGGCTCGGCTTCGCATCAGGAGCTCGACAACGACGACTGCGCATCAACAGGCGCCTGCTGAAGCCACAAAAAGCGGGGCACGGAATCGACTCGCTCAGTTCGGCAGCGGAGCAGCTGCGGGCACACACCTCAAAACGTACTCCTGCTTTTGCAGCTGACAGCGCAGTGACACCTACCCCAACCGGACTGTCTATCGGGCAGGGCCATCTACGCATATTCTGGTATCTGCTAGCTGTGCTGCGCATTATGAGCTCAACAACGACGACTGCGCATCAACAGGCGCCTGCTGACGCCATAAAAAGCGGGCACGGAATCGGCTTGCTCACTTCGGGAGCGGTGCAGCGGCGGGCACACACGTCAAAACGTATTCCTGCTTTTGCAGCTGAGAGCGCAGTGACACCTACCCCGACCGGATTGTCTACCGGGCCGGGCCATCTACGCATCTTCTGGTGTCTTCTGGCAATGCTGCGAATCAGGAGCTCGACAATGACGACAGCGCCTCAACAGGCGCCTGCTGACACCATAAAAAGCTGGGCATGGAATCGGCTTGCTCAGTTCGGCAGCGATGCAGCGGCGGGCACACACCTCAAAACGTATTCCTGCTTTTGCAGCTGACAGCGCAGTGACACCTACCCTGACCGGACTGTCTACCGGGTCGGGCCATAAACGCATCTTCTGGCTCTGCTGCGCATGAGGAGCTCGACAACGACGACTGCGCATCAACAGGCGCCTGCTGACGCCATAAAAAGCGGGGCACGGAATCGGCTTGCTCAGCTCGGGAGCCGTGCAGCGGCGGGCACACACCTCAAAACGTATTCCTGCTTTTGCAGCTGAGAGCGCAGTGACACCTACCCTAACCGGACTGTCTACCGGGCCGGGCAATCTACACATCTTCTGGTGTCTTCTGGCTCTGCTGCGCATCAGGAGCTCGACAACGACGACTGCGCATCAACCGGCGCCTGCTGAGGCCATAAAAAACGGGGCACAAAATCGGCTTGCTCAGTTCGGGAGCGGTGCAGCGGCGGGCACACACCTCAAAACGTATTCCTCCTTTGCAGCTGACAGCGCAGTGACACCTACCCTGACCGGACTGTCTACCGGGTCGGGCCATAAACGCATCTTCTGGCTCTACTGCGCATCAGGAGATTTACAACGACGACTGCGCATCAACAGGCGGCTGCTGACGCCACAAAAAGCGGAGCACGGAATCGGCTTGCTCAGTTCGGCAGCGGTGCAGCGGCGGCCACACACCTCAAAACGTATTCCTGCTTTTAAAGCTGACTGCGCAGTGACACCTACCCTGACCGGACTGTCTGCCGGGCCGGGCCATCTACGCATCTTCTGGTATCTTCTGGCTCTGCTGCGCATCAGAAGCTCGACAACGACGACTGCGCATCAAAAGGCGCCTGCTGACGCCATAAAAAGCGGGGCACGGAATCGGCTTGCTCAGCTCGGGAGCGGTGCAGCGGCGGGCACACACCTCAAAACGTATTCCTGCTTTTGCAGCTGACAGCGCAGTGACACCTACCCTAACCGGACTGTCTACCGGGCCGGGCCATCTACACATCTTCTGGTGTCTTCTTGCTCTGCTGCGCATCAGGAGCTCGACAACGACGACTGCGCATCAACAGGCGCCTGCTGACGCCATAAAAAGCGGGGCATGGAATCGGCTTGCTCAGTTCGGCAGCGGTGCAGCGGCGGGCACACACCTCAAAATGTATTCCTGCTTTTGCAGCTGACAGCGCAGTGACACCTACCCTGACCGGACTCTCTACCGGGCCAGGCCATCTATGCATCTTCTGGCTCTGCTGCGCATCAGGAGATTGACAACGACGACTGCGCATCAACAGGCGCCTGCTGACGCCATAAAAAGCGGGGCACGGAATCGGCTTGCTCAGCTCGGGAGCGGTGCAGCGGCGGCCACACACCTCAAACGTATTCCTGCTTTTAAAGCTGACTGCGCAGTGACACCTACCCTGACCGGACTGTCTACCGGGCCGGGCCATTCACGCATCTTCTGGTGTCTTCTGGCTCTGCTGCGCATCAGGAGCTCGACAACGACGACTGCGCATCAAAGGCGGCTGCTGACGCCACAAAAAGCGGAGCACGGAATCGGCTTGCTCAGTTCGGCAGCGGTGCAGCGGCGGCCACACACCTCAAAACGTATTCCTGCTTTTGCAGCTGACAGCGCAGTGACACCTACCCTGACCGGACTGTCGACCGGGTCGGGCCATAAACGCATCTTCTGGCTCTGCTGCGCATCAGGAGCTCGACAACGACGACTGCGCATCAACAGGCGCCTGCTGACGCCACAAAAAGTGGGACACGTAATCGGCTTGCTCAGTTCGGCAGCGGAGCAGCGGCGGGCACACAGCTCAAAACGTTTTCCTGCTTTTGCAGCTGACAGTGCAGTGACACCTACCCTGACCGGACTGTCTATCGGGCAGGGCCATCTACGCATCTTCTGGTATCTTCAGGCTCTGCTGCGCATCAGGAGCTCGACAACGACGACTCCGCATCAACCAGCGCCTGCTGACGCCATAAAAAGCGGGGCACAAAATCGGCTTACTCAGTTCGGGAGCGGTGCAGCGGCGGGCACACACCTCAAAACGTATTCCTCCTTTTGCAGCTGACAGCGCAGTGACACCTACATTGACCGGACTGTCTACCGGGCCGGGCCATCTATGCATCTTCTGGTATCTTCTGGCTCGGCTTCGCATCAGGAGCTCGACAACGACGACTGCGCATCAACAGGCGCCTGCTGAAGCCACAAAAAGCGGGGCACGGAATCGACTTGCTCAGTTCGGCAGCGGAGCAGCGGCGTTCACACACCTCAAAACGTATTCCTGCTTTTAAAGCTGACTGCGCAGTGACACCTACCCTGACCGGACTGTCTACCGGGCCGTGCAATTTACGCATCTTCTGGTGTCTTCTGGCTCTGCTGCGCATCAGGAGCTCGACAACGACGACTGCGCATCAAAAGGCGCCTGCTGACGCCATAAAAAGCGGGGCACGGAATCGGCTTGCTCAGCTCGGGAGCGGTGCAGCGGCGGGCACACACGTCAAAACGTATTTATGCTTTTGCAGCTGACAGCGCAGTGACACCTACCCTGACCGGACTCTCTACCGGGCCAGGCCATCTATGCATCTTCTGGCTCTGCTGCGCATCAGGAGATTGACAACGACGACTGCGCATCAACAGGCGCCTGCTGACGCCATAAAAAGCGGGGCACGGAATCGGCTTGCTCAGCTCGGGAGCGGTGCAGCGGCAGCCACACACCTCAAACGTATTCCTGCTTTTAAAGCTGACTGCGCAGTGACACCTACCCTGACCGGACTGTCTACCGGGCCGGGCCATTTACGCATCTTCTGGTGTCTTCTGGCTCTGCTGCGCATCAGGAGCTCGACAACGACGACTGCGCATCAAAAGGCGCCTGCTGACGCCATAAAAAGCGGGGCACGGAATCTGCTTGCTCAGCTCGGGAGCGGTGCAGCGGCGGGCACACACGTCAAAACGTATTTATGCTTTTGCAGCTGACAGCGCAGTGACACCTACCCTAACCGGACTGTCTACCGGGCCGGGCCATCTACACATCTTCTGGTGTCTTCTGGCTCTGCTGCGCATCAGGAGCTCGACAACGACGACTGCGCATCAACAGGCGCCTGCTGACACCATAAAAAGCGGGGCATGGAATCGGCTTGCTCAGTTCGGCAGCGATGCTGCGGCGGGCACACACCTCAAAACGTATTCCTGCTCCTGTAGCTGACAGCGCAGTGACACCTTCCCCGACCGGACTGTCTACCGGGCCGGGCCATCTACGCATCTTGTGGTGTCTTCTGGCTCTGCAGCGAATCAGGAGCTCGACAATGACGACAGCGCATCAACAGGCGCTTCTGACGCCATAAAAAGCGGGGCACAGAATCATCTTGCTCAGTTCGGCAGCGGTGCAGCGGCGGGCACACACCTCAAAACGTATTCTTGCTTTTGCAGCTTACAGCGCAGTGACACCTACCCTAACCGGACTGTCTACCGGGCCGGGCCATCTCCACATCTTCTGGTGTCTTCTGGCTCTGCTGCGCATCAGGAGCTCGACAGCGACGACTGCGCATCAACAGGCGCCTGCTGACGCCACAAAAAGCGGGGCACGTAATCGGCTTGCTCAGTTCGGCAGCGGAGCAGCGGCGGGCACACACCTCAAAACGTTTTCCTGCTTTTGCAGCTGACAGTGCAGTGACACCTACCCTGACCGGACTGTCTATCGGGCAGGGCCATCTACGCATCTTCTGGTATCTTCAAGCTCTGCTGCGCATCAGGAGCTCGACAACGACGACTGCGCATGAACCAGCGCCTGCTGACGCCATAAAAAGCGGGGCACAAAATCGGCTTACTCAGTTCGGGAGCGGTGCAGCGGCGGGCACACACCTCAAAACGTATTCCTCCTTTTGCAGCTGACAGCGCAGTGACACCTACCCTGACCGGACTGTCTACCGGGCCGGGCCATCTATGCATCTTCTGGTATCTTCTAGCTCGGCTTCGCATCAGGAGCTCGACAACGACGACTGCGCATCAACAGGCGCCTGCTGAAGCCACAAAAAGCGGGGCACGGAATCGACTTGCTCAGTTCGGCAGCGGAGCAGCGGCGGGCACACACCTCAAAACGTATTCCTGCTTTTGCAGCTGACAGCGCAGTGACACCTACCCCAACCGGACTGTCTATCGGGCAGGGCCATCTACGCATCTTCTGGTGTCTTCTGGCTCTGCTGCGAATCAGGAGCTCGACAATGACGACAGCGCATCAACAGGCCCTTCTGACGCCATAAAAAGCGGGGCACAGAATCGGATTGCTCAGTTCGGCAGCGGTGGGCACACACCTCAAAACGTCTTCCTGCTTTTGCAGCTGACAGCGCAGTGACACCTTTTCTGACCGTACTGTCTACTGGGCCGGGCCATTCACGCATCTTCTGGTGTCTTCTGGCTCTGCTGCGAATCAGGAGCTCGACAACGACGACCGCGCATCAACAGGCGCCTGCTGACGCCATCAAAAGCGGGGCACGGAATCGGCTTGCTCAGCTCGGCAGCGGTGCAGCGGCGGGCACACACCTCAAAATGTATTCCTGCTTTTGCAGCTGACAGCGCAGTGACACCTACCCTGACCGGACTCTCTACCGGGCCAGGCCATCTATGCATCTTCTGGCTCTGCTACGCATCAGGAGCTCGACAACGTTGACTGCGCATCGACAGGCGCCTGCTGACGCCATAATATCCGGAGCACGGAATCGGCTTGCTCAGTTCGGCAGCGGTGCGCCGGCGGGCACACACCTCAAAACGTATTCCTGGTTTTGCAGCTGACAGCGCAGTGACAGCTACCCTGACCGGACTGTCTACCGGGTTGGGCCATAAACGCGTCTTCTAGCTCTGCTGCGCATCAGGAGATTGACAACGACGACTGCGCATCAACAGGCGCCTGCTGACGCCATAAAAAGCGGGGCACGGAATCGGCTTGCTCAGCTCGGGAGCGGTGCAGCGGCGGGCACACACCTCAAAACGTTTTCCTGCTTTTGCAGCTGACAGTGCAGTGACACCTACCCTGACCGGACAGTCTATCGGGTAGGGCCATCTACGAATCTTCTGGTATCTTCAGGCTCTGCTGCGCATCAGGAGCTCGACAACGACGACTGCGCATCAACAGGCGCCTGCTGATACCATAAAAAGCGGGGCATGGAATCGGCTTGCTCAGTTCGGCAGCGATGCAGCGGCGGGCACACACCTCAAAACGTATTCCTGCTTTTGCAGCTGACAGCGCAGTGACACCTACCCTGACCGGACTGTCTACCGGGTCGGGCCATAAACGCATCTTCTGGCTCTGCTGCGCATGAGGAGCTCGACAACGACGACTGCGCATCAACAGGCGCGTGCTGACGCCATAAAAAGCGGGGCACGGAATCGGCTTGCTCAGCTCGGGAGCCGTGCAGCGGCGGGCACACACCTCAAAACGTATTCCTGCTTTTGCAGCTGAGAGCGCAGTGACACCTACCCTAACCGGACTGTCTACCGGGCCGGGCCATCTACACATCTTCTGGTGTCTTCTGGCTCTGCTGCGCATCAGGAGCTCGACAACGACGACTGCGCATCAACCGGCGCCTGCTGAGGCCATAAAAAACGGGGCACAAAATCGGCTTGCTCAGTTCGGGAGCGGTGCAGCGGCGGGCACACACCTCAAAACGTATTCCTCCTTTGCAGCTGACAGCGCAGTGACACCTACCCTGACCGGACTGTCTACCGGGTCGGGCCATAAACGCATCTTCTGGCTCTGCTGCGCATCAGGAGCTCGACAACGACGACTGCGCATCAACAGGCGCCTGCTGACGCCACAAAAAGTGGGACACGTAATCGGCTTGCTCAGTTCGGCAGCGGAGCAGCGGCGGGCACACAGCTCAAAACGTTTTCCTGCTTTTGCAGCTGACAGTGCAGTGACACCTACCCTGACCGGACTGTCTATCGGGCAGGGCCATCTACGCATCTTCTGGTATCTTCAGGCTCTGCTGCGCATCAGGAGCTCGACAACGACGACTGCGCATCAACCAGCGCCTGCTGACGCGATAAAAAGCGGGGCACAAAATCGGCTTACTCAGTTCGGGAGCGGTGCAGCGGCGGGCACACACCTCAAAACGTATTCCTCCTTTTGCAGCTGACAGCGCAGTGACACCTACCCTGACCGGACTGTCTACCGGGCCGGGCCATCTATGCATCTTCTGGTATCTTCTGGCTCGGCTTCGCATCAGGAGCTCGACAACGACGACTGCGCATCAACAGGCGCCTGCTGAAGCCACAAAAAGCGGGGCACGGTATCGACTTGCTCAGTTCGGCAGCGGAGCAGCGGCGTTCACACACCTCAAAACGTATTCCTGCTTTTAAAGCTGACTGCGCAGTGACACCTACCCTGACCGGACTGTCTACCGGGCCGGGCCATTTACGCATCTTCTGGTGTCTTCTGGCTCTGCTGCGCATCAGGAGCTCGACAACGACGACTGCGCATCAAAAGGCGCCTGCTGACGCCATAAAAAGCGGGGCACGGAATCGGCTTGCTCAGCTCGGGAGCGGTGCAGCGGCGGGCACACACGTCAAAACGTATTTATGCTTTTGCAGCTGACAGCGCAGTGACACCTACCCTGACCGGAATCTCTACCGGGCCAGGCCATCTATGCATCTTCTGGCTCTGCTGCGCATCAGGAGATTGACAACGACGACTGCGCATCAACAGGCGCCTGCTGACGCCATAAAAAGCGGGGCACGGAATCGGCTTGCTCAGCTCGGGAGCGGTGCAGCGGCGGCCACACACCTCAAACGTATTCCTGCTTTTAAAGCTGACTGCGCAGTGACACCTACCCTGACCGGACTGTCTACCGGGCCGGGCCATTTACGCATCTTCTGGTGTCTTCTGGCTCTGCTGCGCATCAGGAGCTCGACAACGACGACTGCGCATCAAAAGGCGCCTGCTGACGCCATAAAAAGCGGGGCACGTTATCGGCTTGCTCAGCTCGGGAGCGGTGCAGCGGCGGGCACACACGTCAAAACGTATTTATGCTTTTGCAGCTGACAGCGCAGTGACACCTACCCTAACCGGACTGTCTACCGGGCCGGGCCATCTACACATCTTCTGGTGTCTTCTGGCTCTGCTGCGCATCAGGAGCTCGACAACGACGACTGCGCATCAACAGGCGCCTGCTGACACCATAAAAAGCGGGGCATGGAATCGGCTTGCTCAGTTCGGCAGCGATGCTGCGGCGGGCACACACCTCAAAACGTATTCCTGCTCCTGTAGCTGACAGCGCAGTGACACCTTCCCCGACCGGACTGTCTACCGGGCCGGGCCATCTACGCATCATGTGGTGTCTTCTGGCTCTGCAGCGAATCAGGAGCTCGACAATGACGACAGCGCATCAACAGGCGCTTCTGACGCCATAAAAAGCGGGGCACAGAATCATCTTGCTCAGTTCGGCAGCGGTGCAGCGGCGGGCACACACCTCAAAACGTATTCTTGCTTTTGCAGCTTACAGCGCAGTGACACCTACCGTAACCGGACTGTCTCCTGGGCCGGGCCATCTCCACATCTTCTGGTGTCTTCTGGCTCTGCTGCGCATCAGGAGCTCGACAGCGCACACTGCGCATCAACAGGCGCCTGCTGACGCCACAAAAAGCGGGGCACGTAATCGGCTTGCTCAGTTCGGCAGCGGAGCAGCGGCGGGCACACACCTCAAAACGTATTCCTGGTTTTGCAGCTGACAGCGCAGTGACAGCTACCCTGACCGGACTGTCTACCGGGTTGGGCCATAAACGCGTCTTCTAGCTCTGCTGCGCATCAGGAGATTGACAACGACGACTGCGCATCAACAGGCGCCTGCTGACGCCATAAAAAGCGGGGCACGGAATCGGCTTGCTCAGCTCGGGAGCGGTGCAGCGGCGGGCACACACTTCAAAACGTTTTCCTGCTTTTGCAGCTGACAGTGCAGTGACACCTACCCTGACCGGACAGTCTATCGTGTAGGGCCATCTACGAATCTTCTGGTATCTTCAGGCTCTGCTGCGCATCAGGAGCTCGACAACGACGACTGCGCATCAACAGGCGCCTGCTGATACCATAAAAAGCGGGGCATGGAATCGGCTTGCTCAGTTCGGCAGCGATGCAGCGGCGGGCACACACCTCAAAACGTATTCCTGCTTTTGCAGCTGACAGCGCAGTGACACCTACCCTGACCGGACTGTCTACCGGGTCGGGCCATAAACGCATCTTCTGGCTCTGCTGCGCATGAGGAGCTCGACAACGACGACTGCGCATCAACAGGCGCCTGCTGACGCCATAAAAAGCGGGGCACGGAATCGCCTTGCTCAGCTCGGGAGCCGTGCAGCGGCGGGCACACACCTCAAAACGTATTCCTGCTTTTGCAGCTGAGAGCGCAGTGACACCTACCCTGACCGGACTGTCTATCGGGCAGGGCCATCTACGCAACTTCTGGTATCTTCAGGCTCTGCTGCGCATAAGGAGCTCGACAACGACGACTGCGCATCAACCAGCGCCTGCTGACGCCATTAAAAGCGGGGCACAAAATCGGCTTACTCAGTTCGGGAGCGGTGCAGCGGCGGGCACACTCCTCAAAACGTATTCCTCCTTTTGCAGCTGACAGCGCAGTGACACCTACCCTGACCGGACTGTCTACCGGGCCGGGCCATCTATGCATCTTCTGGTATCTTCTGGCTCGGCTTCGCATCAGGAGCTCGACAACGACGACTGCGCATCAACAGGCGCCTGCTGAAGCCACAAAAAGCGGGGCACGGAATCGACTCGCTCAGTTCGGCAGCGGAGCAGCGGCGGGCACACACCTCAAAACGTATTCCTGCTTTTGCAGCTGACAGCGCAGTGACACCTACCCCAACCGGACTGTCTATCGGGCAGGGCCATCTACGCATATTCTGGTATCTGCTAGCTGTGCTGCGCATTATGAGCTCAACAACGACGACTGCGCATCAACAGGCGCCTGCTGACGCCATAAAAAGCGGGCACGGAATCGGCTTGCTCACTTCGGGAGCGGTGCAGCGGCGGGCACACACGTCAAAACGTATTCCTGCTTTTGCAGCTGACAGCGCAGTGACACCTACCCCGACCGGATTGTCTACCGGGCCGGGCCATCTACGCATCTTCTGGTGTCTTCTGGCTCTGCTGCGAATCAGGAGCTCGACAATGACGACAGCGCATCAACAGGCGCTTCTGACGCCATAAAAAGCGGGGCACAGAATCGGATTCCTCAGTTCGGCAGCGGTGGGCACACACCTCAAAACGTCTTCCTGCTTTTGCAGCTGACAGCGCAGTGACACCTTTTCTGACCGGACTGTCTACTGGGCCGGGCCATCTAAGCATCTTCTGGTGTCTTCTGGCTCTGCTGCGAATCAGGAGCTCGACAACGACGACCGCGCATCAACAGGCGCCTGCTGACGCCATCAAAAGCGGGGCGCGGAATCGGCTTGCTCAGCTCGGCAGCGGTGCAGCGGCGGGCACACACCTCAAAATGTATTCCTGCTTTTGCAGCTGACAGCGCAGTGACACCTACCCTGACCGGACTCTCTACCGGGCCAGGCCATCTATGCATCTTCTGGCTCTGCTACGCATCAGGAGCTCGACAACGTTGACTGTGCATCGACAGGCGCCTGATGACGCCATAAAATCCGGAGCACGGAATCGGCTTGCTCAGTTCGGCAGCGGTGCACCGGCGGGCACACACCTCAAAACGTATTCCTGGTTTTGCAGCTGACAGCGCAGTGACAGCTACCCTGACCGGACTGTCTAACGGGTCGGGCCATAAACGCGTCTTCTGGCTCTGCTGCGCATCAGGAGATTGACAACGACGACTGCGCATCAACAGGCGCCTGCTGACGCCATAAAAAGCGGGGCACGGAATCGGCTTGCTCAGCTCGGGAGCGGTGCAGCGGCGGGCACACACCTCAAAACGTTTTCCTGCTTTTGCAGCTGACAGTGCAGTGACACCTACCCTGACCGGACTGTCTATCGGGTAGGGCCATCTACGCATCTTCTGGTATCTTCAGGCTCTGCTGCGCATCAGGAGCTCGACAACGACGGTTGCGCCTCAACAGGCGCCTGCTGACACCATATAAAGCGGGGCATGGAATCGGCTTGCTCAGTTCGGCAGCGATGCAGCGGCGGGCACACACCTCAAAACGTATTCCTGCTTTTGCAGCTGACAGCGCAGTGACACCTACCCTGACCGGACTGTCTACCGGGTCGGGCCATAAACGCATCTTCTGGCTCTGCTGCGCATGAGGAGCTCGACAACGACGACTGCGCATCAACAGGCGCCTGCTGACGCCATAAAAAGCGGGGCACGGAATCGGCTTGCTCAGCTCGGGAGCCGTGCAGCGGCGGGCACACACCTCAAAACGTATTCCTGCTTTTGCAGCTGAGAGCGCAGTGACACCTACCCTAACCGGACTGTCTACCGGGCCGGGCAATCTACACATCTTCTGGTGTCTTCTGGCTCTGCTGCGCATCAGGAGCTCGACAACGACGACTGCGCATCGACAGGCGCCTGCTGACGCCATAAAAAGCGGGGCACGGAATCGGCTTGCTCAGCTCGGGAGCGGTGCAGCGGCGGGCACACACCTCAAAACGTATTTATGCTTTTGCAGCTTACAGCGCAGTGACACCTACCCTAACCGGACTGTCTACCGGGCCGGGCCATCTACACAACTTCTGGTGTCTTCTGGCTCTGCTGCGCATCAGGAGCTCGACAACGACGACTGCGCATCAACAGGCGCCTGCTGACGCCATAAAAAGCGGGGCATAGAATCGGCTTGCTCAGTTCGGCAGCGATGCAGCGGCGGGCACACACCTCAAAACGTATTCCTGCTTTTGCAGCTGACAGCGCACTGACACCTACCCTGACCGGACTGTCTACCGGGTGAGGCCATAAACGCATTCTGGCTCTGCTGCGCATCATGAAATTGACAACGACGACTGCGCATCAACAGGCGCCAGCTGACGCCACAAAAAGCGGGGCACGTAATCGGCTTGCTCAGTTCGGCAGCGGAGCAGCGGCGGGCACACACCTCAAAACGTTTTCCTGCTTTTGCAGCTGACAGTGCAGTGACACCTACCCTGACCGTACTGTCTATCGGGTAGGGCCATCTACGCATCTTCTGGTATCTTCAGGCTCTTCTGCGCATGAGGAGCTCGACAACGACTACTGCGCATCAACAGGCGCCTGCTGACGCCATAAAAAGCGGGGCACGGAATCGGCTTGCTCAGCTCGGGAGCCGTGCAGCGGCGAGCACACACCTCAAAACGTATTCCTGCTTTTGCAGCTGAGAGCGCAGTGACACCTACCCTAACCGGACTGTCTACCGGGCCGGGCCATCTACACATCTTCTGGTGTCTTCTGGCTCTGCTGCGCATCAGGAGCTCGACAACGACGACTGCGCATCAACAGGCGCCTGCTGACACCATAAAAAGCGGGGCATGGAATCGGCTTGCTCAGTTCGGCAGCGATGCAGCGGCGGGCACACACCTCAAAACGTATTCCTGCTTTTGCAGCTGACAGCGCAGTGACACCTACCCTAACCGGACTGTCTACCGGGCCGGGCCATCTACACATCTTCTGGTGTCTTCTGGCTCTGCTGCGTATCAGGAGCTCGACAACGACGACTGCGCATCAACAGGCGCCTGCTGACACCATAAAAAGCGGGGCATGGAATCGGCTTGCTCAGTTCGGCAGCGATGCAGCGGCGGGCACACACCTCAAAACGTATTCCTGCTCCTGTAGCTGACAGCGCAGTGACACCTTCCCCGACCGGACTGTCTACCGGGCCGGGCCATCTACGCATCTTCTGGTGTCTTCTGGCTCTGCAGCGAATCAGGAGCTCGACAATGACGACAGCGCATCAACAGGCGCTTCTGACGCCATAAAAAGCGGGGCACCGAATCGGCTTGCTCAGTTCGGCAGCGGCGCAGCGGCGGGCACACACCTCAAAACGTATTCCTGCTTTTGCAGCTTACAGCGCAGTGACACCTACCCTAACCGGACTGTCTACCGGGCCGGGCCATCTCCACATCTTCTGGTGTCTTCTGGCTCTGCTGCGCATCAGGAGCTCGACAACGACGACTGCGCATCAACAGGCGCCTGCTGACGGCATAAAAAGCGGGGCATGGAATCGGCGTGCTCAGTTCGGCAGCGATGCAGCGGCGGGCACACACCTCAAAACGTATTCCTGCTTTTGCAGCTGACAGCGCAGTGACACCTACCCTGACCGGACTGTCTACCGGGTCGGGCCATAAACGCATCTTCTGGCTCTGCTGCGCATCGGGAGATTGACAACGACGACTGCGCATCAACAGGCGCCTGTTGACGCCACAAAAAGCGGGGCACGTAATCGGCTTGCTCAGTTCGGGAGCGGAGCAGCGGCGGGCACACACCTCAAAACGTTTTCCTGCTTTTGCAGCTGACAGTGCTGTGACACCTACCCTGACCGGACTGTCTATCGGGCAGGGCCATCTACGCATCTTCTGGCTCTGCTGCGCATCAGGAGCTCGACAACATTGACTGTGCATCGACAGGCGCCTGCTGACGCCATAAAATGCGGAGCACGGAATCGGCTTGCTCACTTCGGCAGCGGTGCACCGGCGGGCACACACCCCAAAACGTATTCCTGCTTTTGCAGCTGACAGCGCAGTGACAGCTACCCTGACCGGACTGTCTACTGGGTCGAGCCATAAACGCATCTTCTGGCTCTGCTGCGCATCAGAGATTGACAACGACGACTGCGCATCAACAGGCGCCTGCTGACGCCACAAAAAGCGGAGCACGGAATCGGCTTGCTCAGTTCGGCAGCGGTGCTGCGGCGGCAACACACCTCAAAACGTATTCCTGCTTTTAAAGCTGACTGCGCAGTGACACCTACCCTGACCGGACTGTCTATCGGGCCGGGCCATCTACGCATCTTCTGGTATCTTCTGGCTTTGCTGCGCATCAGGAGATCGACAACGACGACTGCGCATCAAAAGGCGCCTGCTGACGCCATAAAAAGCGGGGCACGGAATCGGCTTGCTCAGCTAGGGAGCGGTGCAGCGGCGGGCACACACCTCAAAACGTATTCCTGCTTTTGCAGCTGACTGCGCAGTGACACCTACCCTAACCGGACTGTCTACCGGGCCGGGCCATCTACGCATCTTCTGGTGTCTTCTGGCTCTACTGCGCATCAGGAGCTCGACAACGACGACTGCGCATCAACAGGCGCCTGCTGACGCCATAAAAAGCGGGGCATGGAATCGGCTTCCTCAGTTCGGCAGCGATTCAGCGGCGGGCACACACCTCAAAACGTATTCCTGCTTTTGCAGCTGACAGCGCAGTGACACCTACCCCGACCGGACTGTATACCGGGCCGGGCCATCTACGCATCTTCTGGTACCTTCTGGCTCTGCTGCGAATCAGGAGCTCGACAATGACGACAGCGCATCAACAGGCGCTTCTGACGCCATGAAAAGCGGGGCACAGAATCGGCTTGCTCAGTTCGGCAGCGGTGCAGCGGTGGGCACACACCTCAAAATGTATTCCTGCTTTTGCAGCTGACAGCGCAGTGACACCTACCCTGACCGGAGTTTCTACCAGGCCGGGCCATCTATGCATCTTCTGGCTCTGGTACGCATCAGGAGCTCGACAACGTTCACTGTGCATCGACAGGCGTCTGCTGACGCCCTAAAAAGCGGGGCACCTAATCGGCTTGGTCATTTCGGCCGCGGTGCACCGGCGGGCCCACACCATAAAACGTATTCATGCTTTTGCAGCTGACAGCGCAGTGACACCTAACCTGACCGGACTGTCTACCATCTACGCATCTTCTGGCTATGCTGCGCACCAGGAGCTTGACAACGTTGACTGTGCACCGACCGGCGCCTCCTGACGCCATAAAAAGCAGGGCACAAAATCGGCTTGCTCAGTTCGGGAGCGTTGCAGCGGCGGGCAAACACCTCAAAACGTATTCCTCCTTTTGCAGCTGACAGCGCAGTGACACCCACCCTGACCGGACTGTCTACCGGGCCGGGCCATCTATGCATCTTCTGGTATCTTCTGGCTCGGCTTCGCATCAGGAGCTCGACAACGACGACTGCGCGTCAAGAGGCGCATGCTGAAGCCACAAAAAGCGGGGCACGGAATCGACTTGCTCAGTTCGGCAGCGGAGCAGCGGCGGGCACGCACCTCAAAACGTATTCCTGCTTTTGCAGCTGACAGCGCAGTGACACCTACCCTAACCGGACAGTCTACCGGGCCGGGCCATCTACGCATCTTTTGGTGTCTTCTGGCTCTGCTGCGCATCAGAAGCTCGACAACGACGACTGCGCATCAACAGGCGCCTGCTGACGCCATAAAAAGCGGGCACGGAATCGGCTTGCTCACTTCGGGAGCGGTGCAGTGGCGGGCACACACGTCAAAACGTATTCCTGCTTTTGCAGCTGACAGCGCAGTGACACCTACCCCGACCGGACTGTCTACCGGGCCGGGCCATCTACGCATCTTCTGGTGTCTTCTGTCTCTGCTGCGAAGCAGGAGCTCGACAATGACGACAGCGCATCAACAGGCGCTTCTGACGCCATAAAAAGCGGGGCACAGAATCGGCTTGCTCAGTTCGGCAGCGGTGGGCACACACCTCCAAACGTCTTCCTGCTTTTGCAGCTGACAGCGCAGTGACACCTTTTCTGACCGGACTGTCTACTGGGCCGGGCCATCTACGCATCTTCTGGTGTCTTCTGGCTCTGCTGCGAATCAGGAGCTCGACAACGACGACCGCGCATCAACAGGCGCCTGCTGACGCCATCAAAAGCGGGGCACGGAATCGGCTTGCTCAGTTCGGCAGCGGTGCACCGGCGGGCACACACCTCAAAACGTATTCCTGGTTTTGCAGCTGACAGCGCAGTGACAGCTACCCTTACCGGACTGTCTACCGGGTCGGGCCATAAACGCGTCTTCTGGCTCTGCTGCGCATCAGGAGATTGACAACGACGACTGCGCATCAACAGGCGCCTGCTGACGCCATAAAAAGTGGGGCACGGAATCGGCTTGCTCAGCTCGGGAGCGGTGCAGCGGCGGGCACACACCTCAAAACGTATTTATGCTTTTGCAGCTGACAGCGCAGTGACACCTACCCTAACCGGACTGTCTATCGGGCCGGGCCATCTACACATCTTCTGGTGTCTTCTGGCTCTGCTGCGCATCAGGAGCTCGACAACGACGACTGCGCATCAACAGGCGCCTGCTGACGCCATAAAAAGCGGGGCATGGAATCGGCTTGCTCAGTTCGGCAGCGATGCAGCGGCGGGCACACACCTCAAAACGCATTCCTGCTTTTGCAGCTGACAGCGCACTGACACCTACCCTGACCGGACTGTCTACCGGGTGAGGCCATAAACGCATCTTCTGGCTCTGCTGCGCATCAGGAAATTGACAACGACGACTGCGCATCAACAGGCGCCTGCTGACGCCACAAAAAGCGGGGCACGTAATCGGCTTGCTCAGTTCGGCAGCGGAGCAGCGGCGGGCACACACCTCAAAACGTTTTCCTGCTTTTGCAGCTGACAGTGCAGTGACACCTACCCTGACCGGACTGTCTATCGGGTAGGGCCATCTACGCATCTTCTGGTATCTTCAGGCTCTGCTGCGCATGAGGAGCTCGACAACAACTACTGCGCATCAACAGGCGCCTGCTGACGGCATAAAAAGCGGGGCATGGAATCGGCGTGCTCAGTTCGGCAGCGATGCAGCGGCGGGCACACACCTCAAAACTAACATGTTGTACAGCGCGAACCACAAGAAGGGACGACGACAGACAGAGTGAAAAGAGCGCTGACTTCCAACTATTTATTTTCCTGATAGGCCACGCATTTATACTCATTTGAACCTTCAGCAGGAAAGGGCAGGCAAAGCAATCAGCATGAAAGGCATAGGAGATTAGGACAATCACCATCGATCCAGAAACTTCAGCTGTTTCTTGGTTAGAACAACTCATGGCATGCTTACACACCTGTCCTCTGCACGAGCAATACTTGCCGCCTCGATTATCTCCCTAACACACTGATCATTGTGTCGAGCAACGATTGTGCTTTTTTGGAACGCAGGCGCGCAAGGTTTTCTGCGGCGACGTGAAGACTGATTGCCACAATTACGACAGTGCGCGCTAAGATGGCCCTGGTCACCATCATTTACATTCTTGTTGTGTTCTTTCAATCTGGTATTTATGCACCTGCCGGTTTGTCCAATGTATTCGCGTCCGCAGGACAACGGAACGCGATATACGACACCATCGTCGCAAGTGACAAACTGATTCTGGTGTCTAATCATGCACGATTTTTCCTTTTTGCTGTAGCACGGGTTAGTCTTCTTGCACAGAACTGATAGTTTGAGTGGGGCCGAAAACACAACATTAACGCCTACGCGCTTCCCAATCTTCTTCAAGTTGTGGGAAGTCTGGTGGATATACGGAATGACTGCCACTTTTTTGCGTGCATCCGGGCCTGTCACGGCATTCTTTTCAGATTGCCGGACGTTTTTCATTTTCTGGAGCAAGCCCTCGGCCACAGAAACCACAAGGGCCTCCGGGTACCCTGCGTCAGACAGGCGTCTATTTTGCAGGGCTAGACTTTCTTTGATCATATGGTCGCAGGACTTAGTCAGGGCATTTACAAAACAGTGCTTTACAACGCTGCGCTTCACAAGCTTGGAGTGGGCAGACACAGCGGGTAATAAACCTTTTTTCCCCCGTGGTTCATACCCCCAACAAACATGGTCATTGCAAAACTTTAGTCTTAGTTCCAAAAATCTAATGGAATTGTTGCTGGGCAGTTCATGCGTCAAAACTACAGGCGCTAAGTTTCGCTTGAATGTGTCAAGCACGTCTTCGGCTGTTACATGAAAATCCGCATTGGTGTTGTCAGTTATGATTAAAAAGTCGTCTACAAATCTAAAGACTTGGACAACACTTGTACCTTCGAGACATCTTCCAATCATTCTGTCATGCATGGCTAAAAACAAGTCGCTAAGGACCGGGGCAATACATGATCCAATGCATATTCCGCGTTTTTGCAGGTAAAAACCTTTGTTCCAGGTGGCAAACGTAGATCGCAGGTACACGTCAAGCAATTTTAGAAAGCCACTAACATGTAAACCACAACGGTTCTGGAACAAAACGGCACCCATCCTATCAATGGCCTGTTCAACACATGATAGCAGAGCATCATGCGGCAAAGAGTAAAAAAGGTCTTTTACGTCTATGGAAAAGGCAGATACATTTGCAGTCTTATGCTGCCGCAAGTATTAAACAACCTGTTTGGAGTTCCTAACAAGGAATGGGTCTTCAGTTGTTAGCATGGCCAACTTATCCTGCAGAAAAAGAGCTAAACATTTCTGCCACGTTTCCTTTTCTGAAATAATCACACACGAAGTGGGCAGCCATCCTTATGTGTTTTTGCGGAAAAGAACATGTCTAAACAAGGTTTCTTCTTGTCCTGAATTTGCTTGACGAGTGTTTGCAATCCTAACCGCTTGCACAGTTTTTTTGCCACGGCCTTAGCTTTCATTAGTTTTAATTCGTTCATTCTATTAAAATTGCTCTCGATAGCTTCGGAGGCTTTCTTTCGGAAGAGGTCATGCGGAAAAACGGCAAAACCACCCTCTTTATCAGCCGAAAGAACACAAAGTTGGTTGTTGCACAAAAAGCCAGACACAGTTTTTAACAGCACAGTGCGTCTCGACCTCACTGAACGCTCGAGAACATCCACTCCCTGGGATATACAGCTGCTCTTCTGATCTTCCGGTGCAAGTCTTGCAACTTGTCTGACCATCGCCAACTTTTCTGGCGCATTCATCCTAGGTTGGACGGCACACTTTGGCCCGAGCTGTAGGGTGCGTAGAATATCAGCCGGAATATCCGCGTCACCTTCGATGTGAACAGGGTTGCAGGGGCTCACCTTATTCTTGACGGGCTGAAGAGTACGAAGCCAAGGTAGCAAGCCATGCCAGCGGACCTCCGTCATCTGATCGATGTTCCTACGGCATTCCTGCCACATACGTGCAGCGGAACAGTAGGAGGCAGCCCTGTTCACTTGCACAAACAGGTACTCCCTGTAGAGCCGGGCCTGTCTTCGCCATTCGGACCGTAGAATCTTTAGAATCCGAGTTCCGTGACCCACAGAAGGATTGATGATCCCGAAGTTCATGCGAATGGGAGGCGGCAAAAACTTCCCTCGTATGCAGAAAGACAGTGTGCGAGCCTGGCACGTTGCGTCGGCGGCCAAGAACGAGAGAACACATGGATGAAGAGAACACAGAAGAGAGCCCGATGTACTAGAAATGTATTCCAGAATGGTTGCTTGGCGGGCTAGTTGGTTCATATCTAACATGTGTTGCAGCGCGAACCACAAGAAGGGACGACGACAGACAGAGTGAAAAGAGCGCTGACTTCCAACTGTTTATTTTCCTCATAGGCCACGCATTTATACACATTTGAACCTTCAGCAGGAAAGGGCAGGCAAAGCAATCAGCATGAAAGACATAGGAGATTAGGACAATCACCATCGATCCTAATCACCATTGTCCTAATCTCCTATGCCTTTCATGCTGATTGCTTTGCCTGTGCTTTCCTGCGGAAGGTTCAAATGTGTATAAATGCGTGGCCTATAAGGAAAATAAATAGTTGGAAGTCAGCGCTCTTTTCACTCTGTCTGTCGTCGTCCCTTCTTGTGGTTCGCGCTGCAACACATGTTAGATATGAACCAACTAGCCCGCCAAGCAACCATTCTGGAATACATTTCTAGTACATCGGGCTATCTTCTGTGTTCTCTTCATCCATGTGTGCTCTCGTTCTTGGCCGCCGACGCAACGTGCCAGGCTCGCACACTGTCTTTCTGCATACGAGGGAAGTTTTTGCCGCCTCCCATTCGCATGAACTTCGGGATCATCAATCCTTCTGTGGGTCACGGAACTCGGATTCTAAAGATTCTACGGTCCGAATGGCGAAGACAGGCCCGGCTCTACAGGGAGTACCTGTTTGTGCAAGTGAACAGGGCTGCCTCCTACTGTTCCGCTGCACGTATGTGGCAGGAATGCCGTAGGAACATCGATCAGATGACGGAGGTCCGCTGGCATGGCTTGCTACCTTGGCTTCGTACTCTTCAGCCCGTCAAGAATAAGGTGAGCCCCTGCAACCCTGTTCACATCGAAGGTGACGCGGATATCCCGGCTGATATTCTACGCACCCCACAGCTCGGGCCAAAGTGTGCCGTCCAACCTAGGATGAATGCGCCAGAAAAGTTGGCGATGGTCAGACAAGTTGCAAGACTTGCACCGGAAGATCAGAAGAGCAGCTGTATATCCCAGGGAGTGGATGTTCTCGAGCGTTCAGTGAGGTCGAGACGCACTGTGCTGTTAAAAACTGTGTCTGACGTTTTGTGCAACAACCTACTTTGTGTTCTTTCGGCTGATAAAGAGGGTGGTTTTGCCGTTTTTCCGCATGACCTCTTCCGAAAGAAAGCCTCCGAAGCTATCGAGAGCAATTTTAATAGAATGGACGAATTAAAACTAAAGAAAGCTAAGGCCGTGGCAAAAAAACTGTGCAAGCGGTTAGGATTGCAAACACTCGTCAAGCAAATTCAGGACAAGAAGAAACCTTGTTGAGACATGTTCTTTTCCGCAAAAACACATAAGGATGGCTGCCCACTTCGTGTGATTATTTCAGAAAAGGAAACGTGGCAGAAATGTTTAGCTCTTTTTCTGCAGGATAAGTTGGCCATGCTAACAATTGAATACCCATTCCTTGTTAGGAACTCCAAACAGGTTGTTGAATACTTGCGGCAGCATAAGACTGCAAATGTATCTACCTTTTCCATAGACGTAAAAGACTTTTTTTACTCTTTGCCGCATGATGCTCTGCTATCATGTGTTGAACAGGCCATTGATAGGATGGGTGCCGTTTCGTTCCAGAACAGTTGTGGTTTACATGTTAGTGGCTTTCTAGAACTGCTTGATGTGTACCTGCAATCTACGTTTGCCACCTGGGACAAAGGTTTTTACCTGCAAAAACGCGGAATATGCATTGGATCATGTATTGCCCCGGTCCTTAGCGACTTGTTTTTAGCCATGCATGACAGAATGATTGAAAGATGTCTCGAAGGTACAAGTGTTGTCCAAGTCTTTAGATTTGTAGATGACTTTTTAATCATAACTGACAACACCAATGCGGATTTTCATGTAACAGCCGAAGACGTGCTTGACACATTCAAGCGAAACTTAGCACCTTTAGTTTTGACGCATGAACTGCCCAGCAACAATTCCATTAGATTTTTGGAACTAAGACTAAAGTTTTGCAATGACCATGTTTGTTGGGGGTATGAACCACGGGGGAAAAAAGGTTTATTACCCGCGGTGTCTGCCCACTCCAAGCTTGTGAAGCGCAGCGTTGTAAAGCACTGTTTTGTAAATGCCCTGACTAAGTCCTGCGACCATATGATCAAAGAAAGTCTAGCCCTGCAAAATAGACGCCTGTCTGACGCAGGGTACCCGGAGGCCCTTGTGGTTTCTGTGGCCGAGGGCTTGCTCCAGAAAATGAAAAACGTCCGGCAATCTGAAAAGAATGCCGTGACAGGCCCGGATGCACGCAAAAAAGTGGCAGTCATTCCGTATATCCACCAGACTTCCCACAACTTGAAGAAGATTGGGAAGCGCGTAGGCGTTAATGTTGTGTTTTCGGCCCCACTCAAACTATCAGTTCTGTGCAAGAAGACTAACCCGTGCTACAGCAAAAAGGAAAAATCGTGCATGATTAGACACCAGAATCAGTTTGTCACTTGCGACGATGGTGTCGTATATCGCGTTCCGTTGTCCTGCGGACGCGAATGCATTGGACAAACCGGCAGGTGCATAAATACCAGATTGAAAGAACACAACAAGAATGTAAATGATGATGACCAGGGCCATCTTAGCACGCACTGTCGTAATTGTGGCAATGAGTCTGCACGTCGCCGCAGAAAACCTTGCGCGCCTGCGTTCCAAAAAAGCACAATCGTTGCTCGACACAATGATCAGTGTGTTAGGGAGATAATCGAGGCGCAAGTATTGCTCGTGCAGAGGACAGGTGTGTAAGCATGCCATCAGTTGTTCTAACCAAGAAAGAGCTGAGGTTTCTGGATCGATGGTGATTGTCCTAATCTCCTATGCCTTTCATGCTGATTGCTTTGCCTGCCCTTTCCTGCTGAAGGTTCAAATGTGTATAAATGCGTGGCCTATCAGGAAAATAAATAGTAGGAAGTCAGCGCTCTTTTCACTCTGTCTGTCGTCGTCCCTTCTTGTGGTTCGCGCTGCAACACATGTTAGATATGAACCAACTAGCCCGCCAAGCAACCACCTCAAAACGTATTCCTGCTTTTGCAGCTGACAGCGCAGTGACACCTACCCTGACCGGACTGTCTACCGGGTCGGGCCATAAGCGCATCTTCTGGCTCTGCTGCGCATCAGGAGATTGACAACGACGACTGCGCATCAACAGGCGCCTGTTGACGCCACAAAAAGCGGGGCACGTAATCGGCTTGCTCAGTTCGGCAGCGGAGCAGCGGCGGGCACACACCTCAAAACGTTTTCCTGCTTTTGCAGCTGACAGTGCAGTGACACCTACCCTGACCGGACTATCTATCGGGCAGGGCCATCTACGCATCTTCTGGTGTCTTCAGGCTCTGCTGCGCATCAGGAGCTCGACAACGACGACTGCGCATCAACAGGCGCCTGCTGACGCCATAAAAAGCGGGCACGGAATCGGCTTGCTCACTTCGGGAGCGGTGCAGCGGCGGGCACACACGTCAAAACGTATTCCTGCTTTTGCAGCTGACAGCGCAGTGACACCTACCCCGACCGGATTGTCTACCGGGCCGGGCCATCTACGCATCTTCTGGTGTCTTCTGGCTCTGCTGCGAATCAGGAGCTCGACAATGACGACAGCGCATCAACAGGCGCTTCTGACGCCATAAAAAGCGGGGCACAGAATCGGATTCCTCAGTTCGGCAGCGGTGGGCACACACCTCAAAACGTCTTCCTGCTTTTGCAGCTGACAGCGCAGTGACACCTTTTCTGACCGGACTGTCTACTGGGCCGGGCCATCTACGCATCTTCTGGTGTCTTCTGGCTCTGCTGCGAATCAGGAGCTCGACAACGACGACCGCGCATCAACAGGCGCCTGCTGACGCCATCAAAAGCGGGGCGCGGAATCGGCTTGCTCAGCTCGGCAGCGGTGCAGCGGCGGGCACACACCTCAAAATGTATTCCTGCTTTTGCAGCTGACAGCGCAGTGACACCTACCCTGACCGGACTCTCTACCGGGCCAGGCCATCTATGCATCTTCTGGCTCTGCTACGCATCAGGAGCTCGACAACGTTGACTGTGCATCGACAGGCGCCTGATGACGCCATAAAATCCGGAGCACGGAATCGGCTTGCTCAGTTCGGCAGCGGTGCACCGGCGGGCACACACCTCAAAACGTATTCCTGGTTTTGCAGCTGACAGCGCAGTGACAGCTACCCTGACCGGACTGTCTACCGGGTCGGGCCATAAACGCGTCTTCTGGCTCTGCTGCGCATCAGGAGATTGACAACGACGACTGCGCATCAACAGGCGCCTGCTGACGCCATAAAAAGCGGGGCACGGAATCGGCTTGCTCAGCTCGGGAGCGGTGCAGCGGCGGGCACACACCTCAAAACGTTTTCCTGCTTTTGCAGCTGACAGTGCAGTGACACCTACCCTGACCGGACTGTCTATCGGGTAGGGCCATCTACGCATCTTCTGGTATCTTCAGGCTCTGCTGCGCATCAGGAGCTCGACAACGACGGTTGCGCCTCAACAGGCGCCTGCTGACACCATATAAAGCGGGGCATGGAATCGGCTTGCTCAGTTCGGCAGCGATGCAGCGGCGGGCACACACCTCAAAACGTATTCCTGCTTTTGCAGCTGACAGCGCAGTGACACCTACCCTGACCGGACTGTCTACCGGGTCGGGCCATAAACGCATCTTCTGGCTCTGCTGCGCATGAGGAGCTCGACAACGACGACTGCGCATCAACAGGCGCCTGCTGACGCCATAAAAAGCGGGGCACGGAATCGGCTTGCTCAGCTCGGGAGCCGTGCAGCGGCGGGCACACACCTCAAAACGTATTCCTGCTTTTGCAGCTGAGAGCGCAGTGACACCTACCCTAACCGGACTGTCTACCGGGCCGGGCCATCTACACATCTTCTGGTGTCTTCTGGCTCTGCTGCGCATCAGGAGCTCGACAACGACGACTGCGCATCGACAGGCGCCTGCTGACGCCATAAAAAGCGGGGCACGGAATCGGCTTGCTCAGCTCGGGAGCGGTGCAGCGGCGGGCACACACCTCAAAACGTATTTATGCTTTTGCAGCTTACAGCGCAGTGACACCTACCCTAACCGGACTGTCTACCGGGCCGGGCCATCTACACAACTTCTGGTGTCTTCTGGCTCTGCTGCGCATCAGGAGCTCGACAACGACGACTGCGCATCAACAGGCGCCTGCTGACGCCATAAAAAGCGGGGCATAGAATCGGCTTGCTCAGTTCGGCAGCGATGCAGCGGCGGGCACACACCTCAAAACGTATTCCTGCTTTTGCAGCTGACAGCGCACTGACACCTACCCTGACCGGACTGTCTACCGGGTGAGGCCATAAACGCATTCTGGCTCTGCTGCGCATCATGAAATTGACAACGACGACTGCGCATCAACAGGCGCCAGCTGACGCCACAAAAAGCGGGGCACGTAATCGGCTTGCTCAGTTCGGCAGCGGAGCAGCGGCGGGCACACACCTCAAAACGTTTTCCTGCTTTTGCAGCTGACAGTGCAGTGACACCTACCCTGACCGGACTGTCTATCGGGTAGGGCCATCTACGCATCTTCTGGTATCTTCAGGCTCTTCTGCGCATGAGGAGCTCGACAACGACTACTGCGCATCAACAGGCGCCTGCTGACGCCATAAAAAGCGGGGCACGGAATCGGCTTGCTCAGCTCGGGAGCCGTGCAGCGGCGGGCACACACCTCAAAACGTATTCCTGCTTTTGCAGCTGAGAGCGCAGTGACACCTACCCTAACCGGACTGTCTACCGGGCCGGGCCATCTACACATCTTCTGGTGTCTTCTGGCTCTGCTGCGCATCAGGAGCTCGACAACGACGACTGCGCATCAACAGGCGCCTGCTGACACCATAAAAAGCGGGGCATGGAATCGGCTTGCTCAGTTCGGCAGCGATGCAGCGGCGGGCACACACCTCAAAACGTATTCCTGCTTTTGCAGCTGACAGCGCAGTGACACCTACCCTAACCGGACTGTCTACCGGGCCGGGCCATCTACACATCTTCTGGTGTCTTCTGGCTCTGCTGCGTATCAGGAGCTCGACAACGACGACTGCGCATCAACAGGCGCCTGCTGACACCATAAAAAGCGGGGCATGGAATCGGCTTGCTCAGTTCGGCAGCGATGCAGCGGCGGGCACACACCTCAAAACGTATTCCTGCTCCTGTAGCTGACAGCGCAGTGACACCTTCCCCGACCGGACTGTCTACCGGGCCGGGCCATCTACGCATCTTCTGGTGTCTTCTGGCTCTGCAGCGAATCAGGAGCTCGACAATGACGACAGCGCATCAACAGGCGCTTCTGACGCCATAAAAAGCGGGGCACCGAATCGGCTTGCTCAGTTCGGCAGCGGCGCAGCGGCGGGCACACACCTCAAAACGTATTCCTGCTTTTGCAGCTTACAGCGCAGTGACACCTACCCTAACCGGACTGTCTACCGGGCCGGGCCATCTCCACATCTTCTGGTGTCTTCTGGCTCTGCTGCGCATCAGGAGCTCGACAACGACGACTGCGCATCAACAGGCGCCTGCTGACGGCATAAAAAGCGGGGCATGGAATCGGCGTGCTCAGTTCGGCAGCGATGCAGCGGCGGGCACACACCTCAAAACGTATTCCTGCTTTTGCAGCTGACAGCGCAGTGACACCTACCCTGACCGGACTGTCTACCGGGTCGGGCCATAAACGCATCTTCTGGCTCTGCTGCGCATCGGGAGATTGACAACGACGACTGCGCATCAACAGGCGCCTGTTGACGCCACAAAAAGCGGGGCACGTAATCGGCTTGCTCAGTTCGGGAGCGGAGCAGCGGCGGGCACACACCTCAAAACGTTTTCCTGCTTTTGCAGCTGACAGTGCTGTGACACCTACCCTGACCGGACTGTCTATCGGGCAGGGCCATCTACGCATCTTCTGGCTCTGCTGCGCATCAGGAGCTCGACAACATTGACTGTGCATCGACAGGCGCCTGCTGACGCCATAAAATGCGGAGCACGGAATCGGCTTGCTCACTTCGGCAGCGGTGCACCGGCGGGCACACACCCCAAAACGTATTCCTGCTTTTGCAGCTGACAGCGCAGTGACAGCTACCCTGACCGGACTGTCTACTGGGTCGGGCCATAAACGCATCTTCTGGCTCTGCTGCGCATCAGAGATTGACAACGACGACTGCGCATCAACAGGCGCCTGCTGACGCCACAAAAAGCGGAGCACGGAATCGGCTTGCTCAGTTCGGCAGCGGTGCTGCGGCGGCAACACACCTCAAAACGTATTCCTGCTTTTAAAGCTGACTGCGCAGTGACACCTACCCTGACCGGACTGTCTATCGGGCCGGGCCATCTACGCATCTTCTGGTATCTTCTGGCTTTGCTGCGCATCAGGAGATCGACAACGACGACTGCGCATCAAAAGGCGCCTGCTGACGCCATAAAAAGCGGGGCACGGAATCGGCTTGCTCAGCTAGGGAGCGGTGCAGCGGCGGGCACACACCTCAAAACGTATTCCTGCTTTTGCAGCTGACTGCGCAGTGACACCTACCCTAACCGGACTGTCTACCGGGCCGGGCCATCTACGCATCTTCTGGTGTCTTCTGGCTCTACTGCGCATCAGGAGCTCGACAACGACGACTGCGCATCAACAGGCGCCTGCTGACGCCATAAAAAGCGGGGCATGGAATCGGCTTCCTCAGTTCGGCAGCGATTCAGCGGCGGGCACACACCTCAAAACGTATTCCTGCTTTTGCAGCTGACAGCGCAGTGACACCTACCCCGACCGGACTGTATACCGGGCCGGGCCATCTACGCATCTTCTGGTACCTTCTGGCTCTGCTGCGAATCAGGAGCTCGACAATGACGACAGCGCATCAACAGGCGCTTCTGACGCCATGAAAAGCGGGGCACAGAATCGGCTTGCTCAGTTCGGCAGCGGTGCAGCGGTGGGCACACACCTCAAAATGTATTCCTGCTTTTGCAGCTGACAGCGCAGTGACACCTACCCTGACCGGAGTTTCTACCAGGCCGGGCCATCTATGCATCTTCTGGCTCTGGTACGCATCAGGAGCTCGACAACGTTCACTGTGCATCGACAGGCGTCTGCTGACGCCCTAAAAAGCGGGGCACCTAATCGGCTTGGTCATTTCGGCCGCGGTGCACCGGCGGGCCCACACCATAAAACCTATTCATGCTTTTGCAGCTGACAGCGCAGTGACACCTAACCTGACCGGACTGTCTACCATCTACGCATCTTCTGGCTATGCTGCGCACCAGGAGCTTGACAACGTTGACTGTGCACCGACCGGCGCCTCCTGACGCCATAAAAAGCAGGGCACAAAATCGGCTTGCTCAGTTCGGGAGCGTTGCAGCGGCGGGCAAACACCTCAAAACGTATTCCTCCTTTTGCAGCTGACAGCGCAGTGACACCCACCCTGACCGGACTGTCTACCGGGCCGGGCCATCTATGCATCTTCTGGTATCTTCTGGCTCGGCTTCGCATCAGGAGCTCGACAACGACGACTGCGCGTCAAGAGGCGCATGCTGAAGCCACAAAAAGCGGGGCACGGAATCGACTTGCTCAGTTCGGCAGCGGAGCAGCGGCGGGCACGCACCTCAAAACGTATTCCTGCTTTTGCAGCTGACAGCGCAGTGACACCTACCCTAACCGGACAGTCTACCGGGCCGGGCCATCTACGCATCTTTTGGTGTCTTCTGGCTCTGCTGCGCATCAGAAGCTCGACAACGACGACTGCGCATCAACAGGCGCCTGCTGACGCCATAAAAAGCGGGCACGGAATCGGCTTGCTCACTTCGGGAGCGGTGCAGTGGCGGGCACACACGTCAAAACGTATTCCTGCTTTTGCAGCTGACAGCGCAGTGACACCTACCCCGACCGGACTGTCTACCGGGCCGGGCCATCTACGCATCTTCTGGTGTCTTCTGTCTCTGCTGCGAAGCAGGAGCTCGACAATGACGACAGCGCATCAACAGGCGCTTCTGACGCCATAAAAAGCGGGGCACAGAATCGGCTTGCTCAGTTCGGCAGCGGTGGGCACACACCTCCAAACGTCTTCCTGCTTTTGCAGCTGACAGCGCAGTGACACCTTTTCTGACCGGACTGTCTACTGGGCCGGGCCATCTACGCATCTTCTGGTGTCTTCTGGCTCTGCTGCGAATCAGGAGCTCGACAACGACGACCGCGCATCAACAGGCGCCTGCTGACGCCATCAAAAGCGGGGCACGGAATCGGCTTGCTCAGTTCGGCAGCGGTGCACCGGCGGGCACACACCTCAAAACGTATTCCTGGTTTTGCAGCTGACAGCGCAGTGACAGCTACCCTTACCGGACTGTCTACCGGGTCGGGCCATAAACGCGTCTTCTGGCTCTGCTGCGCATCAGGAGATTGACAACGACGACTGCGCATCAACAGGCGCCTGCTGACGCCATAAAAAGCGGGGCACGTAATCGGCTTGCTCAGTTCGGCAGCGGAGCAGCGGCGGGCACACACCTCAAAACGTTTTCCTGCTTTTGCAGCTGACAGTGCAGTGACACCTACCCTGACCGGACTGTCTATCGGGTAGGGCCATCTACGCATCTTCTGGTATCTTCAGGCTCTGCTGCGCATGAGGAGCTCGACAACAACTACTGCGCATCAACAGGCGCCTGCTGACGGCATAAAAAGCGGGGCATGGAATCGGCGTGCTCAGTTCGGCAGCGATGCAGCGGCGGGCACACACCTCAAAACTAACATGTTGTACAGCGCGAACCACAAGAAGGGACGACGACAGACAGAGTGAAAAGAGCGCTGACTTCCAACTATTTATTTTCCTGATAGGCCACGCATTTATACTCATTTGAACCTTCAGCAGGAAAGGGCAGGCAAAGCAATCAGCATGAAAGGCATAGGAGATTAGGACAATCACCATCGATCCAGAAACTTCAGCTGTTTCTTGGTTAGAACAACTCATGGCATGCTTACACACCTGTCCTCTGCACGAGCAATACTTGCCGCCTCGATTATCTCCCTAACACACTGATCATTGTGTCGAGCAACGATTGTGCTTTTTTGGAACGCAGGCGCGCAAGGTTTTCTGCGGCGACGTGAAGACTGATTGCCACAATTACGACAGTGCGCGCTAAGATGGCCCTGGTCACCATCATTTACATTCTTGTTGTGTTCTTTCAATCTGGTATTTATGCACCTGCCGGTTTGTCCAATGTATTCGCGTCCGCAGGACAACGGAACGCGATATACGACGCCATCGTCGCAAGTGACAAACTGATTCTGGTGTCTAATCATGCACGATTTTTCCTTTTTGCTGTAGCACGGGTTAGTCTTCTTGCACAGAACTGATAGTTTGAGTGGGGCCGAAAACACAACATTAACGCCTACGCGCTTCCCAATCTTCTTCAAGTTGTGGGAAGTCTGGTGGATATACGGAATGACTGCCACTTTTTTGCGTGCATCCGGGCCTGTCACGGCATTCTTTTCAGATTGCCGGACGTTTTTCATTTTCTGGAGCAAGCCCTCGGCCACAGAAACCACAAGGGCCTCCGGGTACCCTGCGTCAGACAGGCGTCTATTTTGCAGGGCTAGACTTTCTTTGATCATATGGTCGCAGGACTTAGTCAGGGCATTTACAAAACAGTGCTTTACAACGCTGCGCTTCACAAGCTTGGAGTGGGCAGACACAGCGGGTAATAAACCTTTTTTCCCCCGTGGTTCATACCCCCAACAAACATGGTCATTGCAAAACTTTAGTCTTAGTTCCAAAAATCTAATGGAATTGTTGCTGGGCAGTTCATGCGTCAAAACTACAGGCGCTAAGTTTCGCTTGAATGTGTCAAGCACGTCTTCGGCTGTTACATGAAAATCCGCATTGGTGTTGTCAGTTATGATTAAAAAGTCGTCTACAAATCTAAAGACTTGGACAACACTTGTACCTTCGAGACATCTTCCAATCATTCTGTCATGCATGGCTAAAAACAAGTCGCTAAGGACCGGGGCAATACATGATCCAATGCATATTCCGCGTTTTTGCAGGTAAAAACCTTTGTTCCAGGTGGCAAACGTAGATCGCAGGTACACGTCAAGCAATTTTAGAAAGCCACTAACATGTAAACCACAACGGTTCTGGAACAAAACGGCACCCATCCTATCAATGGCCTGTTCAACACATGATAGCAGAGCATCATGCGGCAAAGAGTAAAAAAGGTCTTTTACGTCTATGGAAAAGGCAGATACATTTGCAGTCTTATGCTGCCGCAAGTATTAAACAACCTGTTTGGAGTTCCTAACAAGGAATGGGTCTTCAGTTGTTAGCATGGCCAACTTATCCTGCAGAAAAAGAGCTAAACATTTCTGCCACGTTTCCTTTTCTGAAATAATCACACACGAAGTGGGCAGCCATCCTTATGTGTTTTTGCGGAAAAGAACATGTCTAAACAAGGTTTCTTCTTGTCCTGAATTTGCTTGACGAGTGTTTGCAATCCTAACCGCTTGCACAGTTTTTTTGCCACGGCCTTAGCTTTCATTAGTTTTAATTCGTTCATTCTATTAAAATTGCTCTCGATAGCTTCGGAGGCTTTCTTTCGGAAGAGGTCATGCGGAAAAACGGCAAAACCACCCTCTTTATCAGCCGAAAGAACACAAAGTTGGTTGTTGCACAAAAAGCCAGACACAGTTTTTAACAGCACAGTGCGTCTCGACCTCACTGAACGCTCGAGAACATCCACTCCCTGGGATATACAGCTGCTCTTCTGATCTTCCGGTGCAAGTCTTGCAACTTGTCTGACCATCGCCAACTTTTCTGGCGCATTCATCCTAGGTTGGACGGCACACTTTGGCCCGAGCTGTAGGGTGCGTAGAATATCAGCCGGAATATCCGCGTCACCTTCGATGTGAACAGGGTTGCAGGGGCTCACCTTATTCTTGACGGGCTGAAGAGTACGAAGCCAAGGTAGCAAGCCATGCCAGCGGACCTCCGTCATCTGATCGATGTTCCTACGGCATTCCTGCCACATACGTGCAGCGGAACAGTAGGAGGCAGCCCTGTTCACTTGCACAAACAGGTACTCCCTGTAGAGCCGGGCCTGTCTTCGCCATTCGGACCGTAGAATCTTTAGAATCCGAGTTCCGTGACCCACAGAAGGATTGATGATCCCGAAGTTCATGCGAATGGGAGGCGGCAAAAACTTCCCTCGTATGCAGAAAGACAGTGTGCGAGCCTGGCACGTTGCGTCGGCGGCCAAGAACGAGAGAACACATGGATGAAGAGAACACAGAAGAGAGCCCGATGTACTAGAAATGTATTCCAGAATGGTTGCTTGGCGGGCTAGTTGGTTCATATCTAACATGTGTTGCAGCGCGAACCACAAGAAGGGACGACGACAGACAGAGTGAAAAGAGCGCTGACTTCCAACTGTTTATTTTCCTCATAGGCCACGCATTTATACACATTTGAACCTTCAGCAGGAAAGGGCAGGCAAAGCAATCAGCATGAAAGACATAGGAGATTAGGACAATCACCATCGATCCTAATCACCATTGTCCTAATCTCCTATGCCTTTCATGCTGATTGCTTTGCCTGTGCTTTCCTGCGGAAGGTTCAAATGTGTATAAATGCGTGGCCTATAAGGAAAATAAATAGTTGGAAGTCAGCGCTCTTTTCACTCTGTCTGTCGTCGTCCCTTCTTGTGGTTCGCGCTGCAACACATGTTAGATATGAACCAACTAGCCCGCCAAGCAACCATTCTGGAATACATTTCTAGTACATCGGGCTATCTTCTGTGTTCTCTTCATCCATGTGTGCTCTCGTTCTTGGCCGCCGACGCAACGTGCCAGGCTCGCACACTGTCTTTCTGCATACGAGGGAAGTTTTTGCCGCCTCCCATTCGCATGAACTTCGGGATCATCAATCCTTCTGTGGGTCACGGAACTCGGATTCTAAAGATTCTACGGTCCGAATGGCGAAGACAGGCCCGGCTCTACAGGGAGTACCTGTTTGTGCAAGTGAACAGGGCTGCCTCCTACTGTTCCGCTGCACGTATGTGGCAGGAATGCCGTAGGAACATCGATCAGATGACGGAGGTCCGCTGGCATGGCTTGCTACCTTGGCTTCGTACTCTTCAGCCCGTCAAGAATAAGGTGAGCCCCTGCAACCCTGTTCACATCGAAGGTGACGCGGATATCCCGGCTGATATTCTACGCACCCCACAGCTCGGGCCAAAGTGTGCCGTCCAACCTAGGATGAATGCGCCAGAAAAGTTGGCGATGGTCAGACAAGTTGCAAGACTTGCACCGGAAGATCAGAAGAGCAGCTGTATATCCCAGGGAGTGGATGTTCTCGAGCGTTCAGTGAGGTCGAGACGCACTGTGCTGTTAAAAACTGTGTCTGACGTTTTGTGCAACAACCTACTTTGTGTTCTTTCGGCTGATAAAGAGGGTGGTTTTGCCGTTTTTCCGCATGACCTCTTCCGAAAGAAAGCCTCCGAAGCTATCGAGAGCAATTTTAATAGAATGGACGAATTAAAACTAAAGAAAGCTAAGGCCGTGGCAAAAAAACTGTGCAAGCGGTTAGGATTGCAAACACTCGTCAAGCAAATTCAGGACAAGAAGAAACCTTGTTGAGACATGTTCTTTTCCGCAAAAACACATAAGGATGGCTGCCCACTTCGTGTGATTATTTCAGAAAAGGAAACGTGGCAGAAATGTTTAGCTCTTTTTCTGCAGGATAAGTTGGCCATGCTAACAATTGAATACCCATTCCTTGTTAGGAACTCCAAACAGGTTGTTGAATACTTGCGGCAGCATAAGACTGCAAATGTATCTACCTTTTCCATAGACGTAAAAGACTTTTTTTACTCTTTGCCGCATGATGCTCTGCTATCATGTGTTGAACAGGCCATTGATAGGATGGGTGCCGTTTCGTTCCAGAACAGTTGTGGTTTACATGTTAGTGGCTTTCTAGAACTGCTTGATGTGTACCTGCAATCTACGTTTGCCACCTGGGACAAAGGTTTTTACCTGCAAAAACGCGGAATATGCATTGGATCATGTATTGCCCCGGTCCTTAGCGACTTGTTTTTAGCCATGCATGACAGAATGATTGAAAGATGTCTCGAAGGTACAAGTGTTGTCCAAGTCTTTAGATTTGTAGATGACTTTTTAATCATAACTGACAACACCAATGCGGATTTTCATGTAACAGCCGAAGACGTGCTTGACACATTCAAGCGAAACTTAGCACCTTTAGTTTTGACGCATGAACTGCCCAGCAACAATTCCATTAGATTTTTGGAACTAAGACTAAAGTTTTGCAATGACCATGTTTGTTGGGGGTATGAACCACGGGGGAAAAAAGGTTTATTACCCGCGGTGTCTGCCCACTCCAAGCTTGTGAAGCGCAGCGTTGTAAAGCACTGTTTTGTAAATGCCCTGACTAAGTCCTGCGACCATATGATCAAAGAAAGTCTAGCCCTGCAAAATAGACGCCTGTCTGACGCAGGGTACCCGGAGGCCCTTGTGGTTTCTGTGGCCGAGGGCTTGCTCCAGAAAATGAAAAACGTCCGGCAATCTGAAAAGAATGCCGTGACAGGCCCGGATGCACGCAAAAAAGTGGCAGTCATTCCGTATATCCACCAGACTTCCCACAACTTGAAGAAGATTGGGAAGCGCGTAGGCGTTAATGTTGTGTTTTCGGCCCCACTCAAACTATCAGTTCTGTGCAAGAAGACTAACCCGTGCTACAGCAAAAAGGAAAAATCGTGCATGATTAGACACCAGAATCAGTTTGTCACTTGCGACGATGGTGTCGTATATCGCGTTCCGTTGTCCTGCGGACGCGAATGCATTGGACAAACCGGCAGGTGCATAAATACCAGATTGAAAGAACACAACAAGAATGTAAATGATGATGACCAGGGCCATCTTAGCACGCACTGTCGTAATTGTGGCAATGAGTCTGCACGTCGCCGCAGAAAACCTTGCGCGCCTGCGTTCCAAAAAAGCACAATCGTTGCTCGACACAATGATCAGTGTGTTAGGGAGATAATCGAGGCGCAAGTATTGCTCGTGCAGAGGACAGGTGTGTAAGCATGCCATCAGTTGTTCTAACCAAGAAAGAGCTGAGGTTTCTGGATCGATGGTGATTGTCCTAATCTCCTATGCCTTTCATGCTGATTGCTTTGCCTGCCCTTTCCTGCTGAAGGTTCAAATGTGTATAAATGCGTGGCCTATCAGGAAAATAAATAGTAGGAAGTCAGCGCTCTTTTCACTCTGTCTGTCGTCGTCCCTTCTTGTGGTTCGCGCTGCAACACATGTTAGATATGAACCAACTAGCCCGCCAAGCAACCACCTCAAAACGTATTCCTGCTTTTGCAGCTGACAGCGCAGTGACACCTACCCTGACCGGACTGTCTACCGGGTCGGGCCATAAGCGCATCTTCTGGCTCTGCTGCGCATCAGGAGATTGACAACGACGACTGCGCATCAACAGGCGCCTGTTGACGCCACAAAAAGCGGGGCACGTAATCGGCTTGCTCAGTTCGGCAGCGGAGCAGCGGCGGGCACACACCTCAAAACGTTTTCCTGCTTTTGCAGCTGACAGTGCAGTGACACCTACCCTGACCGGACTATCTATCGGGCAGGGCCATCTACGCATCTTCTGGTGTCTTCAGGCTCTGCTGCGCATCAGGAGCTCGACAACGACGACTGCGCATCAACAGGCGCCTGCTGACGCCATAAAAAGCGGGGCATGGAATCGGCTTCCTCAGTTCGGCAGCGATTCAGCGGCGGGCACACACCTCAAAACGTATTCCTGCTTTTGCAGCTGACAGCGCAGTGACACCTACCCCGACCGGACTGTATACCGGGCCGGGCCATCTACGCATCTTCTGGCTCTGGTACGCATCAGGAGCTCGACAACATTGACTGTGCATCGACAGGCGCCTGCTGACGCCATAAAATGCGGAGCACGGAATCGGCTTGCTCACTTCGGCAGCGGAGCACCGGCGGGCACACACCTCAAAACGTATTCCTGCTTTTGCAGCTGACAGCGCAGTGACAGCTACCCTGACCGGACTGTCTACTGGGTCGGGCCATAAACGCATCTTCTGGCTCTGCTGCGCATCAGAGATTGACAACGACGACTGCGCATCAACAGGCGCCTGCTGACGCCACAAAAAGCAGAGCACGGAATCGGCTTGCTCAGTTCGGCAGCGGTGCAGCGGCGGCCACACACCTCAAAACGTATTCCTGCTTTTAATGCTGACTGCGCAGTGACACCTACCCTGACCGGACTGTCTACCGGGCCGGGCCATCTACGCATCTTCTGGTATCTTCTGGCTTTGCTGCGCATCAGGAGCTCGACAACGACGACTGCGCATCAACAGGCGCCTGCTGACGCCATAAGAAGCGGGGCATGGAATCGGCTTCCTCAGTTCGGCAGAGATTCAGCGGCGGGCACACACCTCAAAACGTATTCCTGCTTTTGCAGCTGACAGCGCAGTGACACCTACCCCGACCGGACTGTATACCGGGCCGGGCCATCTATGCATCTTCTGGTATCTTCTGGCTCTGCTGCGAATCATGAGCTCGACAATGACGACAGCGCATCAACAGGCGCTTCTGACGCCATGAAAAGCGTGGCACAGAATCGGCTTGGTCATTTCGGCCGCGGTGCACCGGCGGGCACACACCATAAAACGTATTCCTGCTTTTCCATCTGACAGCGCAGTGACACCTACCATGACCGGAATGTCTACCAGGCCGGGCCATCTGCGCATCTTCTGGTATCTTCTGGCTCTGCTGCGTATCAGGAGCTCGACAACGTTGTCTGTGCATCGACAGGCGCCTCCTGACGCCATAAAAAGCGGAGCACGAAATCGGCTTGCTCAGTTAGGCACCGGTGCAGCGGCGGCCACACACCTCAAAACGTATTCCTGATTTTGCAGCTGACAGCGCAGTGACATCTACCCTAACCGGACTGTCTACCGGGCCGGGCCATCTACACATCTTCTGGTGTCTTCTGGCTCTGCTGCGCATCAGGAGCTCGACAACGACGACTGCGCATCAACAGGCGCCTGCTGACGCCATAAAAAGCGGGGCATGGAATCGGCTTGCTCAGTTCGGCAGCGCTGCAGCGGCGGGCACACACCTCAAAACGTATTCCTGCTTTTGCAGCTGACAGCGCAGTGACACCTATTCTGACCGGACTGTCTATTGGGCCAGGCCGTCTACGCATCTTCTGGTGTCTTCTGGCTCTGCTGCGAATCAGGAGCTCGACAACGACGACCGCGCATCAACAGGCGCCTCTTGACGCCACAAAAAGCGGGACACGTATTCGGCTTGCTCAGTTCGGCAGCGGAGCAGTGGCGGGCACACACCTCAAAACGTTTTCCTCCTTTGCCGCTGACAGTGCAGTGATACCTACCCTGACCGGACTGTCTATCGGGCAGGGCCATCTACGCATCTACTGGTATCTTCAGGCTCTGCTGCGCATCAGGAGCTCGTCCACGACGACTGCGCATCAACCGGCGCCTTCTGACACCATAAAAAGCGGGGCACAAAATCGGCTTGCTCAGTTCGGGAGCGGTGCAGCGGCGGGCACAAACCTCAAAACGTATTCCTCCTTTGCAGCTGACAGCGCAGTGGCACCTTCCCTGACCGGACTGTCTACCGGGCCGGGCAATCTACGCATCTTCTGGCTCTGCTGCGCATCAGGAGCTCGACAACGTTGACTGTGCATCGACAGGCGCCTGCTGACGCCATAAAATGCGGTGCACGGAATCGGCTTGCTCAGTTCGGCAGCGGTGCACCGGCGGGCACACACCTCAAAACGTATTCCTGCTTTTGCAGCTGACAGCGCAGTGACAGCTACCCTGACCGGACTGTCTACCGGGTCGGGCCATAAACGAATCTTCTGGCTCTGCTGCGCATTAGGAGCTCGACAACGACGACTGCGCATCAACAGGCGCCTGCTGACGCCACAAAAAGCAGAGCACGGAATCGGCTTGCTCAGTTCGGCAGCGGTGCAGCGGCGGCCACACACCTCAAAACGTATTCCTGCTTTTAATGCTGACTGCGCAGTGACACCTACCCTGACCGGACTGTCTACCGGGCCGGGCCATCTACGCATCTTCTGGTATCTTCTGGCTCTGCTGCGCGTCAGGAGCTCGACAACGACGACTGCGCATCAAAATGCGCCTGCTGACGCCATAAAAAGCGGGGCACAGAATCGGCTTGCTCAGTTCGGCAGCGGTGCAGCGGAGGGCACACACCTCAAAACGTATTCCTGTTTTTGCAGCTTACAGCGCAGTGACACCTACCCTAACCGGACTGTCTACCGGGCTGGGCCATCTCCACATCTTCTGGTGTCTTCTGGCTCTGCTGCGCATCAAGAGCTCGACAACGACGACTGCGCATCAACCGGCGCCTGCTGACGCCATAAAAAGCGGGGCACAAAATTGGCTTGCTCAGTTCGGGAGCGGTGCAGCGGCGGGCACACACCTCAAAACGTATTCCTCCTTTGCAGTTGACAGCGCAGTGACACCTACCCTGACCGGACTGTCTACCGGGCTGGGCAATCTACGCATCTTCTGGCTCTGCTGCGCATCATGAGCTCGACAACATTGACTGTGCATCGACAGGCGCCTGCTGACGCCATAAAATGCGGAGCACGGAATCGGCTTGCTCACTTCGGCAGCGGTGCACCGGCGGGCACACACCTCAAAACATATTCCTGCCTTTGCAGCTGACAGCGCAGTGACAGCTACCCTGACCGGACTGTCTACCGGGTCGGGCCATAAACGCATCTTCTGGCTCTGCTGCGCATCAGAGATTGACAACGACGACTGCGCATCAACAAGCGCCTGCTGACGCCACAAAAAGCGGAGCACGGAATCGGCTTGCTCAGTTCGGCAGCGGCTGCTTTTAAAGCTGACTGCGCAGTGACACCTACCCTGACCGGACTGTCTATCGGGCCGGGCCATCTACGCATCTTCTGGTATCTTCTGGCTTTGCTGCGCATCAGGAGCTCGACAACGACGACTGCGCATCAAAAGGCGCCTGCTGACGCCATAAAAAGCGGGGCACGGAATCGGCTTGCTCAGCTCGGGAGCGGTGCAGCGGCGGGCACACACCTCAAAACGTATTCCTGCTTTTGCAGCTGACAGCGCAGTGACACCTACCCTAACCGGACTGTCTACCGGGCCGGGCCATCTACCCATCTTCTGGTGTCTTCTGGCTCTGCTGCGCATCAGGAGCTCGACAACGACGACTGCGCATCAACAGGCGCCTGCTGACGCCATAAAAAGCGGGGCATGGAATCGGCTTCCTCAGTTCGGCAGCGATTCAGCGGCGGGCACACACCTCAAAACGTATTCCTGCTTTTGCAGCTGACAGCGCAGTGACACCTACCCCGACCGGACTGTATACCGGGCCGGGCCATCTATGCATCTTCTGGTATCTTCTGGCTCTGCTGCGAATCAGGAGCTCGACAATGACGACAGCGCATCAACAGGCGCTTATGACGCCATGAAAAGTGGGGCACAGAATCGGCTTGCTCAGTTCGGCAGCGGTGCAGCGGTGGGCACACACCTCAAAATGTATTCCTGCTTTTGCAGCTGACAGCGCAGTGACACCTACCCTGACCGGACTGTCTACCGGGCCGCGCCCTCAACGGATCTTCTGGCTCTGCTGCGCATCAGGAGCTCGACAACGTTACTGTGCATCGACAGGCGCCTGCTGACCCCACAAAAAGCGGGGCACGGAATCGGCTTGCTCACTTCGGGAGCGGTGCAGCGGCGGGCGCACAGCTCAAAACGTATTCCTGCTTTTGCAGCTGACAGCGCAGTGACACCTACCCTGACCGGACTGTCTACCAGGCCGGGCCATCTATGCATCTTCTGGCTCTGGTACGCATCAGGAGCTCGACAACGTTGACTGTGCATCGACATGCGCCTGCTGACGCCCTAAAAAGCGGGGCACCTAATCGGCTTGGTCATTTCGGCCGCGGTGCACCGGCGGGCAACACCTCAAAACGTATTCCTGCTTTTGCAGCTGACAGCGCAGTGACAGCTACCCTGACCGGACTGTCTACCGGGTCGGTCCATAAACGCATCTTATGGCTCTGCTGCGCATCAGGAGATTGACAACGACGACTGCGCATCAACAGGCGCCTGCTGACGCCACAAAAAGCGGAGCACGGAATCGGCTTGCTCAGTTCGGCAGCGGTGCAGCGGCGGCCACACACCTCAAAACGTATTCCTGCTTTTGCAGCTGACAGCGCAGTGACACCTATGCTGACCGGACTGTCTACTGGGCCAGGCCATCTACGCATCTTTTGGTGTCTTCTGACTCTGCTGCGAATCAGGAGCTCGACAACGACGACCGCGCATCAACAGGCGCCTGCTGACGCCACAAAAAGCGGGGCATGGAATCGGCTTGCTCAGTTCGGCAGCGATGCAGCGGCGGGCACACACCTCAAAACGTATTCCTGCTTTTGCAGCTGACAGCGCAGTGACACCTACCCTGACCGGACTGTCTACCGGGTCGGGCCATAGACGCATCTTCTGGCTCTGCTGCGCAACAGGAGATTGACAACGACGACTGCGCATCAACAGGCGCCTGCTGACGCCACAAAAAGCTGGGCACGTAATCGGCTTGCTCAGTTCGGCAGCATACCAGCGGCGGGCACAAACCTCGAAACGTATTCCTGCTTTTGCAGCTGACTGCGCAGTGACACCTACCCTGACCGGACTGTCTACCGGGTCCGGCTATCTACGCATCTTCTGGTATATTCTGGCTCTGCTGCGCATCAGGAGCTCGACAACGACCACTGCGCATCAACAGGCGCCTGCTGACGAAGTAAAAAGCGGGGCACGGAATCGGCTTGCTAAGTTCGGGAGCGGTGCAGCGGCGGGCACACACCTCAAAACGTATTCCTGCTTTTGCAGCTAACAGAGCAGTGACACCTACCCTAACCGGACTGTCTACCGGGCCTTACAACTACACATCTTCTGGTGTCTTCTTGCTCTGCTGCGCATCAGGAGCTCGACAAAGACGACTGCGCATCAACAGGCGCCTGCTGACGCCATAAAAAGCGGGGCACGGAATCGGCTTGCTCAGTTCGGCAGCTATGCAGCGGTGGGCACACACCTCAAAACGTATTCCTGCTTTTGCAGCTGACAGCGCAGTGACACCTACCCTGACCGGACTGTCTACCGGGTCGGGCCATCAACGCATCTCCTGGCTCGGCTGTGCATGAGGAGCTCGACAACGACGACTGCGCATCAACAGGCGCCTGCTGAAGCCACAAAAAGCAGGGCACGGAATCGACTTGCTCAGTTCGGCAGCGGAGCACCGGCGGGCACACACCTCAATACGTATTCCTGCTTTTGCAGCTGACAGTGCAGTGACACCTACCCTAACCGGACTGTCTACCGGGCCGGGCCATCTACACATCTTCTGGTGTCTTGCTCTGCTGCGCATCAGGAGCTCGACAACGACGACTGCGCATCAACAGGCGCCTGCTGACGCCATAAAAAGCGGGGCATGGAATCGGCTTGCTCAGTTCAGCAGCGATGCAGCGGCGGGCACACACCTCAAAACGTATTCCTGCTTTTGCAGCTGACAGCGCAGTGACACCTACCCTGACCGGACTGTCTACCGGGTCGGGCCATAAACGCATCTTCTGGCTCTGCTGCGCATCAGGAGCTTGACAACGACGACTGCGCATCAACAGGCGCCTGCTGACGCCACAAAAAGCGGGGCACGTAATCGGCTTGCTCAGTTCGGCAGCGGAGCAGCGGCGGGCACACACCTCAAAACTTTTTCCTGCTTTTGCAGCTGACAGTCCAGTGACACCTACCCTGACCGGACTGTCTATCGGGCAGGGCCATCTACGCATCTTCTGGTATCTTCTGGCTCTGCTGCGCCTCAGGAGCTCGACAACGACCACTGCGCATCAACAGGCGCCTGCTGACGCCATAAAAAGCGGGGCACGGAATCGGCTTGCTCAGTTCGGGAGCGGTGCAGCGGCGGGCACACACCTCAAAACGTATTCCTGCTTTGCAGCTGACAGCGCAGTGACACCTACCCTGACCGGTCTGTCTACCGGGCCGGGCCATCTATGCATCTTCTGGTATCTTCTGGCTCTGCTGCGCATCAGGAGCTTGACAACGACGACTGCGCATCAACAGGCGCCTGCTGACGCCATAAAAAGCGGGGCACGGAATCGCCTTGCAAAGTTCGGCAGCGGTGCAGCGGCGGGCACACACCTCAAAACGTATTCCTGCTTTTGCAGCTGACAGCGCAGTGACATCTACCGTGACCGGACTGTCTACCGGGCCGGGCCATCTACGCATCTTCTGGTAGCTTCTGGCACTGCTGCGCATCAGGAGCTCGACAACGACGTCTGCGCATCAACAGGCGCCTGCTGACGCCATAAAAAGCGGTGCACGGAGTCGGCTTTCTCAGTTCGGAATCGGTGCAGAGGCGGGCACACACCTCAAAACGTATTCCTGCTTTTGCAGCTGACAGCGCAGTAACACCTAACCTGACCGGAATGTCTACCTGGCCGGGCCATCTACGCATCTTCTGGCTCTGCTGCGCATCAGGAGCTCGACAACGTTGACTTTGCATCGACAGGCGCCTCCTGACGCCATAAAAAGGGGGGCACGGAATCGGCTTGCTCAGTTCGGCAGCGGTGCACCTGCGGGCACACACCATAAAACGTATTCCTGCTTTTGCATCTGACAGCGCAGTGACACCTACCTTGACCGGAATGTCTACCGGGCCGGGCTTTCTGCGCATCTTCTGGTATCTTCTGGCTCTACTGCATATCAGGAGCTCGACAACGTGTACTGTGCATCGACAGGCGCCTGCTGACGCCCTAAAAAGCGGGGCACCTAATCGGCTTGGTCATTTCGGCCGCGGTGCACCGGCGGGCACACACCATAAAACGTATTCCTGCTTTCGCAGCTGACAGCGCAGTGACACCTACCCTGACCGGACTGTCTACCGGGTCGGGCCATAAACGCATCTTCTGGCTCTGCTGCGCATCAGGAGATTGATAACGACGACTGCGCATCAAAAGGCGCCTGCTGACGCCACAAAAAGCGGGGCACGTAATCGGCTTGCTCAGTTCGGGAGCGGTGCAGCGGCGGGCACACACCTCAAAACGTATTCCTGCTTTTGCAGCTGACAGCGCAGTGACACCTACCCTGACCGGACTGTCTACCGGGCCGGGCTATCTATGCATCTTCTGGTATCTTCTGGCTCTGCTGCGCATCAGGAGCTTGACAACGACGACTGCGCATCAACAGGCGCCTGCTGACGCCATAAAAAGCGGGGCACGGAATCGGCTTGGAAAGTTCGGCAGCGGTGCAGCGGCGGGCACACACCTCAAAACGTATTCCTGCTTTTGCAACTGACAGCGCAGTGACAACTACCATGACCGGACTGTCTAACGGGCCGGGCCATCTACGCATCTTCTGGTATCTTCGGGCACTGCTGCGCATCAGGAGCTCGACAACGTTGACTGTGCATCGACAGGCGCCTGCTGACGCCCTAAAAAGCGGGGCACCTAATCGGCTTGGTCATTTCGGCCGCGGTGCACCGGCGGGCACACACCATAAAACGTATTCCTGCTTTTGCAGCTGACAGCGCAGTGACACCTAACCTGACCGGACTGTCTACCGGGTCGGGCCATAAACGCACCTTCTGGCTCTGCTGCGCATCAGGAGATTGACAACGACGACTGCGCATCAACAGGCGCCTGCTGACGCCACAAAAAGCGGAGCACGGAATCGGCTTGCTCACGTCATCAGCGGTGCAGCGGCGGCCACACACCTCAAAACGTATTCTTGCTTTTGCAGCTGACAGCGCAGTGACATCTACCCTAACCGGACTGTCTACTGGGCCAGGCCATCTACGCATCTTCTGGTGTCTTCTGCCTCTGCTGCGAATCAGGAGCTCGACAACGACGACCGCGCATCAACAGGCGCCTGCTGACGCCACAAAAAGCGGGGCATGGAATCGGATTGCTCAGTTCTTCAGCGATGCAGCGGCGGGCACACACCTCAAAACGTATTCCTACTTTTGCAGCTGACAGCGCAGTGACACCTACCCTGACCGGACTGTCTACCGGGTCGGGCCATAGACGCATCTTCTGGCTCTGCTGCGCATCAGGAGATTGATAACGACGACTGCGCATCAAAAGGCGCCTGCTGACGCCACAAAAAGCGGGGCACGTAATCGGCTTGCTCAGTTCGGGAGCGGTGCAGCGGCGGGCACACACCTCAAAACGTATTCCTGCTTTTGCAGCTGACAGCGCAGTGACACCTACCCTGATCGGACTGTCTACCGGGGCCGGCTATCTACGCATCTTCTGGTATCTTCTGGCTCTGATGCGCATCAGGAGCTCGACAAAGACCACTGCGCATCAACAGGCGCTTGCTGACGCCATAAAAAGCGGGGCACGGAATCGGCTTGCTCAGTTCGGGAGCGGTGCAGCGGCTGGCACACACCTCAAAACGTATTCCTGCTTTTCCAGCTGACAGCGCAGTGACACCTACCCTAACCGGACTGTCTACCGGGCCTGACAACTACACATCTTCTGGTGTCTTCTTGCTCTGCTGCGCATCAGGAGCTCGACAAAGACGACTGCGCATCAACAGGCGCCTGCTGACGCCATAAAAAGCGGGGCACGGAATCGGCTTGCTCAGTTCGGCAGCGATGCAGCAGTGGGCAAACACCTCAAAACGTATTCCTGCTTTTGCAGCTGACAGCGCAGTGACACCTACCCTGACCGGACTGTCTACCTGGTCTGGCCATCAACGCATCTTCTCGCTCGGCTACGCATGAGGAGCTCGACAACGACGACTGAGCATCAACAGGTGCCTGCTGAAGCCACAAAAAGCGGGGCACGGAATCGACTTGCTCAGTTCGGCAGCGAAGCAGCGGCGGGCACACACCTCAATACGTATTCCTGCTTTTGCAGCTGACAGTGCAGTGACACCTACCCTAACCGGACTGTCTACCGGGCCGGGCCATCTAAACATCTTCTAGTGTCTTCCTCTGCTGCGCATCAGGAGCTTGACAACGACGACTGCGCATCAACAGGCGCCTGCTGACGCCATAAAAAGCGGGGCATGGAATCGGCTTGCTCAGTTCGGCAGCGGTGCAGCAGCGGGCACACACCTCAAAACGTATTCCTGCTTTTGCAGCTGACAGCGCAGTAACACCTAACCTGACCGGAATGTCTACCGAGCCGGGCCATCTACGCATCTTCTGGCTCTGCTGCGCATCAAGAGCTCGACAACGTTGACTGTGCATCGGCAGGCGCCTCCTGACGCCATAAAAAACGGAGCACGGAATCGGCTTGCTCAGTTCGGCAGCAGTGCAGCAGCAGGCACACACCTTAAAACGTATTCCTGCTTTTGCAGCTGACAGCGCAGTGACACCTACCCTGACAGGACTGTCTACCGGCCCGGGCAATCTACGCATCTCCTGGCTCTGCTGCGCATCAGGAGCTCGACAACGTTGACTGTGCATCGACAGGCGCCTGCTGACGCCATAAAAAGCGGAGCACGGAATCGGCTTGCTCAGTTCGGCAGCGGTGCACCGGGGGGCAGACACCATAAAACGTATTCCTGCTTTTGCAGCTGACAGCGCAGTGACACCTATCCTAACCTGACTGTCTACCGGGCCGGGCCATCTACACATTTTCTAGTGTCTTCTGGCTCTGCTGCGCATCAGGAGCTCGACAACGACCACTGCGCATCAACAGGCGCCTGCTGACGCCATAAAAAGCTGGGTACGGAATCGGCTTGCTCAGTTCTGGAGCGCTGCAGCGGCGGGCACACACCTCAAAACGTACTCCTGCTTTTGCAGCTGACAGCGCAGTGAGACCTACCCTGACCGGACTGTCTAGCGGGCCGGGCCATCAACGCATCTTCTGGCTCTGCTGCGCATCAGGAGCTCGACAACGACCACTGCGCATCAACAGGCGCCTGCTGACGCCATAAAAAGCGGGGCACGGAATCGGCTTGCTCAGTTCGGCAGCATAGCAGCGGCGGGCACACACCTCAAAACTTATTCCTGCTTTTGCAGCTGACAGTGCAGTGACACCTACCCTGCCCGGACTGTCTATTGAGCCGGGCCATCTACGCATCTTCTGGTATCTTCTGGCTCTGCTGCGCATCAGGAGCTCGACAACGACGACTACGCATCAAAACGCGCATGCTGACGCCATAAAAAGCGGGGCACGGAATCGGCTTGCTCAGTTCGGCAGCAGTGCAGCGGCGGGCACACACCTCAAAAAGTATTCCTGCTTTTGCAGCTGACAGCGCAGTGACACCTATTCTGTCTGTACTGTCTACCGGGCCGGGCCATCTACGCATTTTCTGGTGTCTTCTGGCTCTGCTGCGAATCAGGAGCTCGACAACGACGACTGCGCATCAACAGGCGCCTGCTGACGCCCTAAACAGCGGGGCACGGAATCGGCTTGGTCAGTTCGGCAGCGGTGCACCGACGGGCACACACCATAAAACGTATTCCTGCTTTTGCAGCTGAAAGCGCAGTGACACGTAACCTGACCGGACTGTCTACCAGGCCGGGCCATCTACGCATCTTCTGGCTATGCTGCACATCAGGAGCTAGACAACATTGACTGTGCACCGATAGGCGCCTCCTGGCGCCATAAAAAGCGGGGCACGGAATCGGCTTGCTCACTTCGGCAGCGGTGCACCTGCGGGCATACACCATAAAACGTATTCCTGCTTTTGCATCTGACAGCGCAGTGACACCTACCATGACCGGAATGTCGACCAGGCCGGGCCATCTTTGCATCTTCTGGTATCTTCTGGCTCTGCTGCGTATCAGGAGCTCGACAACGTTCACTGTGCATCGACAGGCGCCTCCTGACGCCAAAAAAAGCGGAGCACGGAATCGGCTTGCTGAGTTAGGCAGCGGTGCAGCGGCAGGCACACACCTCAAAACGTATTCCTGCTTTTGCAGCTGACAGCGCAGTGACACCTACCCTGACCGGACTGTCTACCGGGCCGGCCCATCTACGCATCTTCTGGTATCTTCTGGCTCTGCTGCGCATCAGGAGCTCGACAACATTGACTGTGCACCGACAGGCGCCTCCTGGCGCCATAAAAAGCGGGGCACGGAATCGGCTTGCTCAGTTCGGCAGCGATGCAGCGGCGGGCACACATCATAAAACGTATTCCTGCTTTTGCAGCTGACAGCGCAGTGACACCTACCCTGACCGGACTGTCTACCGGGCCGGGCCATCAACGAATCTTCTGGATCTGCTGCGCATCAGGAGCTCGACAACGTTGACTGTGCATCAACAGGCGCCTGCTGACGCCATAGAAAGCGGAGCACGGAATCGGCTTGCTCAGTTTGGCAGCGGTGCAGTGGCGGGCACACACCTCAGAACGTATTCCTGCTTTTGCAGCTGACTGCGCAGTGACACCTACCCTAACCTGACTGTCTACCGGGCCGGGCCATCTACACATCTTCTAGTGTCTTCTGGCTCTGCTGCGCATCAGGAGATCGACAACGACCACTGCGCATCAACAGGCGCCTGCTGACGCCATAAAAAGCGGGGCACGGAATCGGCTTGCTCATGTCGGCAGCGATGCAGCGGCGGGCACACACTTCAAAACGTACTCCTGCTTTTGCAGCTGACAGCGCAGTGACACCTACCCTGACCGGACTGTCTACCGTGTCGGCCATCAACGCATCTTCTGGCTCTGCTGCAAATCAGGAGCTCGACAACGACGACTGCGCATCAAAAGGCGCATGCTGACGCCATAAAAAGCGGGGCACGGAATCGGCTTGCTCAGTTCGGGAGCCGTGCAGCGGCAAGCACACACCTCAAAAGGTATTTCTGCTTTTGCAGCTGACAGCGCAGTGACACCTACCCTGAGCGGACTGTCTACCGGGCCGGGCCATCTACGCATCTTCTGGTATCTTCTGGCTCTGCTGCTCATCAGGAGCTCGACAACGACGACTGCGCATCAAAAGGCGCATGCTGACGCCATAAAAAGCGGGGCAAGGAATCGGCTTTCTCAGTTCGGAATCGGTGCAGAGGCGGGCACACACCTCAAAACGTATTCCTGTTTTTGCAGCTGACAGCGCAGTAACACCTAACCTGACCGGAATGACTACCGGGCCGGGCCATCTACGCATCTTCTGGCTCTGCTGCGCATCAGGAGCTCGACAACGTTGACTGTGCATCGACAGGCGCCTCCTGACGCCATAAAAAGGGGGGCAAGGAATCGGCTTGCACAGTTCGGCAGCGGTGCACCTGCGGGCACACACCATAAAACGTATTCCTGCTTTTGCATCTGACAGCGCAGTGACACCTACCATGACCGGAATGTCTACCAGGCCGGGCCATCTGCGCATCTTCTGGTATCTTCTGGCTCTGCTGCGTATCAGGAGCTCGACAACGTTGATTGTGCATCGACAGGCGCCTGCTGACGCCATAAAAAGCGGAGCACGGAATCGGAATGCTCAGTTCGGCAGCGGTGCAGCGGCGGGCACACACCTCAATACGTATTCCTGCTTTTGCAGCTGACAGTGCAGTGACACCTACCCTAACCGGACTGTCTACCAGGCCGGGCCATCTACGCATCTTCTGGCTATGCTGCGCATCAGGAGCTCGACAACATTGACTGTGCACCGACAGGCGCCTCCTGGCGCCATAAAAAGCGGGGCACGGAATCGGCTTGCTCAGTTCGGCAGCGATGCAGCGGCGGGCACACATCATAAAACGTATTCCTGCTTTTGCAGCTGACAGCGCAGTGACACCTACCCTGACCGGACTGTCTACCGGGCCTGGCCATCAACGAATCTTCTGGATCTGCTGCGCATCAGGAGCTCGACAACGTTGACTGTGCATCAACAGGCGCCTGCTGACGCCATAAAAAGCGGAGCACGGAATCGGCTTGCTCAGTTCGGCAGCGGTGCAGCGGCGGGCACACACCTCAGAACGTATTCCTGCTTTTGCAGCTGACTGCGCAGTGACACCTACCCTAACCTGACTGTCTACCGGGCCGGGCCATCTACACATCTTCTAGTGTCTTCTGGCTCTGCTGCGCATCAGGAGATCGACAACGACCACTGCGCATCAACAGGCGCCTGCTGACGCCATAAAAAGCGGGGCACGGAATCGGCTTGCTCATGTCGGCAGCGATGCAGCGGCGGGCACACACCTCAAAACGTGCTCCTGCTTTTGCAGCTGACAGCGCAGTGACACCTACCCTGACCGGACTGTCTACCGTGTCGGCCATCAACGCATCTTCTGGCTCTGCTGCAAATCAGGAGCTCGACAACGACGACTGCGCATCAAAAGGCGCATGCTGACGCCATAAAAAGCGGGGCACGGAATCGGCTTGCTCAGTTCGGGAGCCGTGCAGCGGCAAGCACACACCTCAAAAGGTATTTCTGCTTTTGCAGCTGACAGCGCAGTGACACCTACCCTGAGCGGACTGTCTACCGGGCCGGGCCATCTACGCATCTTCTGGTATCTTCTGGCTCTGCTGCTCATCAGGAGCTCGACAACGACGACTGCGCATCAAAAGGCGCATGCTGACGCCATAAAAAGCGGGGCAAGGAATCGGCTTTCTCAGTTCGGAATCGGTGCAGAGGCGGGCACACACCTCAAAACGTATTCCTGTTTTTGCAGCTGACAGCGCAGTAACACCTAACCTGACCGGAATGACTACCGGGCCGGGCCATCTACGCATCTTCTGGCTCTGCTGCGCATCAGGAGCTCGACAACGTTGACTGTGCATCGACAGGCGCCTCCTGACGCCATAAAAAGGGGGGCAAGGAATCGGCTTGCACAGTTCGGCAGCGGTGCACCTGCGGGCACACACCATAAAACGTATTCCTGCTTTTGCATCTGACAGCGCAGTGACACCTACCATGACCGGAATGTCTACCGGGCCGGGCTTTCTGCGCATCTTCTGGTATCTTCTAGCTCTGCTGCGCATCAGGAGCTCGACAACATTGACTGTGCATCGACAGGCGCCTGCTGACGCCATAAAAAGCGGGACACGGAATCGGCTTGCACAGTTCGGCAGCTGTGCACCGCCGGGCACACACTATAAAACGTATTCCTGCTTTTGCAGCTGACAGCGCAGTGACACCTACCCTGACAGGACTGTCTACCGGCCCGGGCAATCTACGCATCTCCTGGCTCTGCTGCGCATCAGGAGCTCGTCAACGTTGACTGTGCATCAACAGGCGCCTGCTGAAGCCACAAAAAGCGGGGCACGGAATCGACTTGCTCAGTTCGGCAGCGGAGCAGCGGCGGGCACACACCTCAATACGTATTCCTGCTTTTGCATCTGACAGTGCAGTGACACCTACCCTAACCGGACTGTCTACCGGGCCGGGCCATCTACACATCAGCTGGTGTCTTGCTCTGCTGCGCATCAGGAGCTCGACAACGAGGACTGCGCATCAACAGGCGCCTGCTGACGCCATAAAAAGCGGGGCATGGAATCGGCTTGCTCAGTTCGGCAGCGATGCAGCGGCGGGCACACACCTCAAAACGTATTCCTGCTTTTGCAGCTGACCGCGCAGTGACACCTACCCTGACCGGACTGTCTACCGGGTCGGGCCATAAACGCATCTTCAGGCTCTGCTGCGCATCAGGAGATTGACAACGACGCCTGCGCATCAACAGGCACCTGCTGACGCCACAAAAAGTGGGGCACTTAATCGGCTTGCTCAGTTCGGCAGCGGAGCAGCGGCGGGCACACACCTCAAAACGTTTTCCTGCTTTTGCAGCTGACTGTGCAGTGACACCTACCCTGACCGGACTGTCTATCGGGAAGGGCCATCTACGCATCTTCTGGTATCTTCAGGCTCTGCTGCGCATCAGGAGCTCGGCAACGACGACTGCGCATCAACCGCCGCCTGCTGAAGATATAAAAAGCGGGGCACAAAATCGGCTTGCTCAGTTCGGGAGCGGTGCAGCGGCGGGCACACACCTCAAAACGTATTCCTGCTGTTGCAGCTGACAGCGCAGTGACACCTACTCTGACCGGACTGTCTACCGGGCCGGGCCATCTATGCATCTTCTGGTATCTACTGGCTCTGCTGCGCATCAGGATCTTGACAACGACGACTGCGCAACAGGCGCCTGCTGACGCCATAAAAAGCGGGGCACGGAATCGGCTTGCAAAGTTCGTCAGCGGTGCAGCGGCGGGCACACACCTCAAAACGTATTCCTGCTTTTGCAGCTGACAGCGCAGTGACAACTATCGTGACCGGACTGTCTACCGGGCCGGGCCATCTACGCATCTTCTGGTATCTTCTGGCACTGCTGCGCATCAGGAGCTCGACTACATTGACTGTGCACCGACAGGCGCCCCCTGGCGCCATAAAAAGCGGGGCACGGAATCGGCTTGCTGAGTTAGGCAGCGGTGCAGCGGCAGGCACACACGTCAAAACGTATTCCTGCTTTTGCAGCTGTCAGCGCAGTGATACGAACCCTGACCGGATTGTCTACCGGGCCGGCCCATCTACGCATTTTCTGGTATCTTCTGGCTCTGCTGCCCATCAGGAGCTCGACAACGTTGACTGTGCATCGACAGGCGCCTGCTGACGCCATAAAAGCGGAGCACGGAATCGGCTTGCTCAGTTCGGCAGCGGTGCAGCGGCGGGCACACACCTCAAAACGTATTCCTGCTTTTGCAGCTGACTGCGCAGTGACACCTACCCTAACCTGACTGTCTACCGGGCCGGGCCATCTACACATCTTCTAGTGTCTTCTGGCTCTGCTGCGCATCAGGAGATCGACAACGACCACTGCGCATCAACAGGCGCCTGCTGACGCCATAAAAAGCGGGGCACGGAATCGGCTTGCTCATTTCGGCAGCGATGCAGCGGCGGGCACACACCTCAAAACGTACTCCTGCTTTTGCAGCTGACACCGCAGTGACACCTACCCTGACCGGACTGTCTATCGGGTCGGGCCATCAACGCATCTTCTGGTATCTTCTGGCTCTGCTGCTCATCAGGAGCTCGACAACGACGTCTGCGCATCAACAGGCGCCTGCTGACGCCATAAAAAGCGGTGCACGGAGTCGGCTTTCTCAGTTCAGCAGCGGTGCACCGACGGGCACACACCATAAAACGTATTCCTGCTTTTGCAGCTGAAAGCGCAGTGACACGTAACCTGACCGGACTGTCTACCAGGCCGGGCCATCTACGCATCTTCTGGCTATGCTGCGCATCAGGAGCTCGACAACATTGACTGTGCACCGACAGGCGCCTCCTGGCGCCATAAAAAGCGGGGCACGGAATCGGCTTGCTCAGTTCGGCAGCAGTGGAGCGGCAGCCACACACTATAAAACGTATTCCTGCTTTTGCAGCTGACAGCGCAGTGACACCTACCCTGACAGGACTGTCTACCGGCCCGGGCAATGTACGCATCTCCTGGCTCTGATGCGCATCAGGAGCTCGACAACGTTGACTGTGCATCGACAGGCGCCTGCTGACGCCATAAAAACCGGAGAACGGAATCGGCTTGCTCAGTTCGGCAGCGGTGCACCGGCGGGCAGACACCATAAAACGTATTCCTGCTTTTGCAGCTGACACCGCAGTGACACCTACCCTAACCTGACTGTCTACCGGGCCGGGCCATCTACACATTTTCTAGTGTCTTCTGGCTCTGCTGCGCATCAGGAGCTCGACAACGACCACTGCGCATCAACAGGCGCCTGCTGACGCCATAAAAAGCGGGGCACGGAATCGGCTTGCTCATTTCGGCAGCGATGCAGCGGCGGGCACACACCTCAAAACGTACTCCTGCTTTTGCAGCTGACAGCGCAGTGAGACCTACCCTGACCGGACTGTCTAGCGGGCCGGGCCATCAACGCATCTTCTGGCTCTGCTGCGCATCAGGAGCTCGACAACGTTGACTCTGCATCGACAGGCGCCTGCTGACGCCATAAAAAGCTGGGCACGGAATCGGCTTGCTCAGTTCGGGAGCGCTGCAGCGGCGGGCACACACGTCAAAACGTATTCCTGCTTTTGCAGCTGACAGCGCAGTGACACCTACCCTGACCGGACTGCCTAGCGGACAGGGCCATCAACGCATCTTCTGGCTCTGCTGCGCATCAGGAGCTCGACAACGTTGACTCTGCATCGACAGGCGCCTGCTGACGCCATAAAAAGCTGGGCACGGAATCGGCTTGCTCAGTTCGGGAGCGCTGCAGCGGCGGGCACACACGTCAAAACGTATTCCTGCTTTTGCAGCTGACAGCGCAGTGACACCTACCCTAACCTGACTGTCTACCGGGCCGGGCCATCTACAGATTTTCTAGCGCCTTCTGGCTCTGCTGCGCATCAGGAGCTCGACAACGACCACTGCGCATCAACAGGCGCCTGCTGACGCCATAAAAAGCGGGGCACGGCATCGGCTTGCTCAGTTCGGGAGCGGTGCAGCGGCGGGCACACCCCTCAAAACGTATTCCTAGTTTTGCAGCTGACAGAGCAGTGACACCTACCCTGACCGGACTGTCTATACGGCCGGGCCATCTACGCATCTTCTGGTATCTTCTGGCTCTGCTGCGCATCAGGAGCTCGACAATGAGGACTGCGCATCAAAAGGCGCATGCTGACGCCATAAAAAGCGGGGCACGGAATCGGCTTGCTCAGTTCGGCAGCAGTGCAGCGGCGGGCACACACCTCAAAACGTATTCCTGCTTTTGCAGCTGACAGCGCAGTGACACCTATTCTGTCTGGACTGTCTACCGGGCCGGGCCATCTACGCATCTTCTGGTGTCTTCTGGCTCTGCTGCGAATCAGGAGCTCGACAACGACGACTGCGCATCAACAGGCGCCTGCTGACGCCCTAAAAAGCGGGGCACGGAATCGGCTTGGTCAGTTCGGCAGCGGCGCACCGACGGGCACACACCATAAAACGTAATCCTGCTTTTGCAGCTGAAAGCGCAGTGACACGTAACCTGATGACCGGACTGTCTACAAGGCCGGGCTATCTACGCATCTTCTGGCTATGCTGCGCATCAGGAGCTCGACAACATTGACTGTGCACCGACAGGCGCCTCCTGGCGCCATAAAAAGCGGGGCACGGAGACGGCTTGCTCAGTTCGGCAGCGGTGCACCTGCGGGCATACACCATAAAACGTATTCCTGCTTTTGCATCTGACAGCGCAGTGACACCTACCATGACCGGAATGTCTACCAGGCCGGGCCACCTGCGCATCTTCTGGTGTCGTCTGGCTCTGCTGCGCATCAGAGGCTCGACAACAACGACTGCGCATCGACCGGCGCCTGCTGACGCCATAAAAAGCGGGGCACGGAATCGGCTTGCTCAGTTCGGCAGCGATGCAGCGGCGGGCACACATCTCAAAACGTATTCCTGCTTTTGCAGCTGACAGCGCAGTGACACCTACCCTGACCTTACTGTCTACCGGGCCGGCCCATCTACGCATTTTCTGGTATCTTCTGGCTCTGCTGCCCATCAGGAGCTCGACAACGACGACTGCGCATCAACAGGCGCCTGGTGACGCCATAAAAAACGGGGCACGGAATCGGCTTGCTCAGTTCGGCAGCGATGCAGCGGCGGGCACACATCTCAAAACGTATTCCTGCTTTTGCAGCTGACAGCGCAGTGACACCTACCCTGACCTTACTGTCTACCGGGCCGGGCGTTCTGCGCATCTTCTGGTATCTTCTGGCTCTGCTGCATACCAGGAGCAAGACAACGTGTACTGTGCATCGACAGGCGCCTGCTGACACCATAAAAAGAGGGGCACGGAATCGGCTTGCTCAGTTCGGCAGCGGTGCACCGGCGGGTCCACACCATAAAACGTATTCCTGCTTTTGCAGCTGACAGCGCACTGACACCTACCCTGACCGGACTGTCTACCGGGCCGGGCCATCAACGAATCTTCTGGCTCTGCTGCGCATCAGGAGCTCGACAACGTTGACTGTGCATCGACAGGCGCCTGCTGACGCCATAAAAAGCGGAGCACGGAATCGGCTTGCTCAGTTCGGCAGCGGTGCAGCGGCGGGCAAACACCTAAAATCGTACTCCTGCTTTTGCTGCTGACAGCGCAGTGACACCTACCCTGACCGGACAGTCTGCCCGGTCGGGCCATCAACGCATCTTCTGGCTCTGCTGCAAATCAGGAGCTCGCCAACGACGACTGCGCATCAACAGACGCCTGCTGACGCCACAAAAAGTGGGGCACGGAATCGGCTTGCTCAGTTCGGCAGCATAGCAGCGGCGGGCACACACCTCAAAACTTATTCCTGCTTTTGTAGCTGACAGTGCAGTGACACCTACCCTGACCGGACTTTCTATCGGGCCGGGCCATCTACGGAGAGCAGAAAGTTGGGCGAGTTGGTTGAAATGCATACTGAAGAAGTTGGCGCGGAAAAACGAGGACAAGCGAGACAAACAAAGACGAGCGGCTCTGGTGCGCATCAGGAGCTCGACAACGACGACTGCGCTCCAAAAGGCGCATGCTGACGCCATAAAAAGCGGGGCACGGAATCGGCTTGCTCAATTCGGGAGCGGTGCAGCGGCGGGCAAACACCTCAAAAGGTATTCCTGCTTTTGCAGCTGACAGCGCAGTGACACCTACCCTAACCTGACTGTCTACCGGGCCGGGCCATCTACACATCTTCTGGTGTCTTCTGGCTCTGCTGCGCATCAGGAGCTCGACAACGACCACTGCGCATGAACAGGCGCCTGCTGACGCCATAAAAAGCGGGGCACGGAATCCGCTTGCTCATTTCGGCAGCGATGCAGCGGCGGGCACACACCTCAAAACGTACTCCTGCTTTTGCAGCTGACAGCGCAGTGACACCTACCCTGACCGGACTGTCTACCGTGTCGGGCCATCAACGCATCTTCTGGCTCTGCTGCAAATCAGGAGCTCGACAACGACGACTGCGCATCAAAAGGCGCATGCTGACGCCATAAAAAGCGGGGCACGGAATCGGCTTGCTCAGTTCGGGAGCCGTGCAGCGGCAAGCACAAACCTGAAAAGGTATTCCTGCTTTTGCAGCTGACAGCGCAGTGACACCTACCCTGACCGGACTGTCTACCGGGCCGGGCCATTTACGCATCTTCTGGTATCTTCTGGCTCTGCTGCGCATCAGGAGCTCGACAACGACGACTGCGCATCAAAAGGCGCATGCTGACGCCATAAAAAGCGGGGCAAGGAATCGGCTTTCTCAGTTCGGAATCGGTGCAGAGGCAGGCACACACCTCAAAACGTATTCCTGTTTTTGCAGCTGACAGCGCAGTAACACCTAACCTGACCGGAATGTCTACCGGGCCGGGCCATCTACGCATCTTCTGGCTCTGCTGCGCATCAGGAGCTCGACAACGTTGACTGTGCATCGACAGGCGCCTCCTGACGCCATAAAAAGGGGGCCACGGAATCGGCTTGCTCTGTTCGGCGGCGGTGCACCTGCGGGCACACACCATAAAACGTATTCCTGCTTTTGCATCTGACAGCGCAGTGACACCTACCATGACCGGAATGTCTACCGGGCCGGGCTTTCTGCGCATCTTCTGGTATCTTCTGGCTCTGCTGCATATCACGAACTCGACAACGTGTACTGTGCATCGACAGGCGCCTCCTGACGCCATAAAAAGCGGAGCACGGAATCGGCTTGCTCAGTTCGGCAGCAGTGCAGCGGCAGGCACACACCTTAAAACGTATTCCTGTTTTTGCAGCTGACAGCGCAGTGAGACCTACCCTGACAGGACTGTCTACCGGCCCGGGCTATCTACGCATCTCCTGGCTCTGCTGCGCATCCGGAGCTCGACAACGTTGACTGTGCATCGACAGGCGCCTGCTGACGCCATAAAAAGCGGAGCACGGAATCGGCTTGCTCAGTTCGGCAGCGGTGCACCGGCGGGCAGACACCATAAAACGTATTCCTGCTTTTGCAGCTGACAGCGCAGTGACACCTACCCTAACCTGACTGTCTACCGGGCCGGGCCATCTACACATTTTCTAGTGTCTTCTGGCTCTGCTGCGCATCAGGAGCTCGACAACGACCACTGCGCATCAACAGGCGCCTGCTGACGCCATAAAAAGCGGGGCACGGAATCGGCTTGCTCATTTCGGCAGCGATGCAGCGGCAGTCACACACCAAAAACGTACTCCTGCTTTTGCATCTGACAGCGCAGTGAGACCTACCCTGACCGGACTGTCTAGCGGGCCGGGCCATCAACGCATCTTCTGGCTCTGCTGCGCATCAGGAGCTCGACAACGTTGACTCTGCATCGACAGGCGCCTGCTGACGCCATAAAAAGCTGGGCACGGAATCGGCTTGCTCATTTCGGCAGCGATGCAGCGGCGGGCACATACCTCAAAACGTATTCCTGCTTTTGCAGCTGACAGCGCAGTGACACCTACCCTAACCTGACTGTCTACCGGGCCGGGCCATCTACACATTTTCTAGTGTTTTCTGGCTCTGCTGCGCATCAGGAGCTCGACAACGACCACTGCGCATCAACAGGCGCCTGCTTACGCCATAAAAAGCGGGGCACGGAATCGGCTTGCTCAGTTCGGCAGCATAGCAGCGGCGGGCACACACCTCAAAACTAATTCCTGCTTTTGCAGCTGACAGTGCAGTGACACCTGCCCTGGCCGGACTGTCTATCGGGCCGGGCCATCTACGCATCTTCTGGTATCTTCTGGCTCTGCTGCGCATCAGGAGCTTGACAACGACGACTGCGCATCAAAAGGCGCATGCTGACGCCATAAAAAGCGGGGCACGGAATCGGCTTGCTCAGTTCGGGAGCGGTGCAGCGGCGGGCACACACCTCAAAAGATATTCCTGCTTTTGCAGCTGACAGCGCTAAACGGCGCTAAACGGCGGTATAGACACGCAAAAGATTAACTCTTCTGATCCTGAGGTTGTCGCCCGCTACTTGGCTACTCAACAAAGAGAGAATGACCGTCAGAAGGCGAAGAGAGCAGCGGAGACGACCGAACAGAGAGAGGAACGCCTTGCCAAACGGATGTGGCAGACTGCGGAGCGTAATAGACGGCGCATAGCCTCTGAGGTGGAGCCCAGTGTCTCTCACTACTAAACATACAGTGACCACGTCAAGCTCAGCCAGGGAAACGTACCTCTCGCTGCGTATATCCTGGCATAGCCGAGCCAAGCCACTTCCAATTTTTTCCATCATGAAAAATACATTGTTCATTGACTTATAAGATTGAAAAGCACACTTAAAAATTAATCTAAGTAGCTAAATATATAGGCGATGATGGAGGCTTATCGTCGAGATGAACAAGATCCCGAAAAACCATGTTCTCAACTATATGGTGTAGTAGGGCCGGAAAAATTTGGAGGGGACACTTAAGCACCGCCTAAAAAGTATGACCCGATAGTGTAATGGGCAAATTCTCATTTATACAGAAGGTCATTCATACATCTCTGGGTATCCTCAGAGCCCTCCTGGCGCAGTGGTGCAGCGGTTAAGCGATGCTGCGAACCGCTACTGCCCAGCAATGGCAGGTACTCCCAGCGGTGGGCCTTGTGCGGCCCAGGTTGCTCTTCCCAAGAGATCAATCAATAATGTAACTGCCACCTCCCACAGTGGGCAGTTTTCTCACTATCCGGGCTGCAGGTTGTGATGACGCTGCAAAGTCACATGACCTGGGTGGCCCACGTGCCTCCGAGGTTGCTCTATGGTGACCAGCTGCCACAGCCATGCCCGCGATTTTTCGCTCTCAGTGCTGACACCGGCACTCTCGCGCTAATAGAGAGAACAAAAGCTTTTCAAGCCTGTTTAGAAAATATTTTTTTAAAAACCTGTTTCGCTGAGGATTGTCGCCGTACACGAAAGAAGTGTAATTTTTGCTCCAGTAAGAAAGATCTGAGCATCGCGCTAAAACAGCATCATCAATTTCACGTTTAACTCTTCCATGTAGTTTTTACGGATTCGCCAATGAAATCTGCACAATGGTTTTTCATATCCGTTTCTAAATCGCCGGTCTGCCTTCCTGACTTACGATTAAGTTGCTTGAATATGTGATTCGCCCTAACCCGCAAACCAGTCTCTTCCTCGATCACACTGTCACAGCTCTCCGATCAGTTTCCATAAAGACAAGAGAAAATGGGAAAGTTTATGGTATATGGGAGTTTAACGTCACAAGACGACTCAGGTTGACGGACGCTGTAGTGAAGGGCTCCGGAAATTTCGACCACCCGGAGTTCTTTAACATGCACTGACATCGCATAGTACATGGGCCTCTAGAATTTCGCCACCATCGAAAATCGACCGCCGCGGCCAGGATCGAACCCGCGTCTTTCCGGTCAGCAGTCGAGAGCCATAACCACTGAGCCACCGCGGCGGTCCGGCCTCTTTGCTTAGATCGTGCTCAGAAAACTGGGAATAGGCAAGAAAGAGAGCTTTTTCCACTCATTTGGGTAATTACACGACATCCTCACTACTACCGACATGGAGCCTAGGGCGCCATGCTGACCTTCCTTCTAGAAAGCGCGTGTTGTAACAGCCTCAAAGCAGTTCACAGCGCTCAGGGACCGTTAAACCGTGGGAAGGCGGTGATCGAACAGCTTTTTGCCTTTTAGAGCTCGATAATTGATTTCCCTTTGGCCTTCAAGGTACGCAGTATGACGAACATGATCCTGTATATATATTTTTTGAACGTTTCACCGCTGAATTCTCTAGTTTGCATCGGCACTGATCTAAGATTCGGACAAGCAAAAAAAAGCGGGGGGGGGGTGGGGGGGGGGGGCGAGCGGTGAAATGACTGGGGAGTTTTGGGAGCCAAAAATAGTGTGCCTATATAATAACCCGCTGATAAGGCGGTTTTCAAGTTTTATTTTTCGGCTACTCGTGGCCTTTTATTTGGTCGAATACGCCAGGGAAAACGAACTAATAACTGTTCTTGAAGGTTGTAGGTGTTTGCAGCGCACACGAAACACGGACGGACAGAAAAGGGAACGAAACACAGCGCTGACTTTCAACTGAGCTTTATTGGAAAAATAAGCGACTTTTATACAAAAAAATTTTTAACATGTGACTCAGAAGTTGTCAAAACGTCCTACTACATGTGCCATCTAAAATCACTGATACTCTAGATAAAAAACCCTGAAAAAACATGAATGGAAAACACTGAAAGACACGTGCCGCCTAAACCACCTAAAGGGTGTCATGATCAACAACGGTGAAGGAACAACATTCGAAAAAACTACCAAAAAACTATGATACCAAAATGCAAAAGCAGGGTGAAGCTGTATATGGGCTCCCGTTGTCACAAAAAAGTAAAAGAGAAAAGAAAATACATTGACAAAATACAGGGCTGAAACGGTATAAAACACATTAACTAAAACAGCATAAGACCCATTATTTAAAGAGTGTTGAAATTTACAGGTGCGCGCCTGCGGCCTGCAAGAATCCAAGTTCTTTATCCAGGAGTACTAAGGACACAGCGCTGACGCACATGTCCCCTTTCTGTTGGATGGCTTTTGCCTCGATAATCTCCCTCGTGGTCTGATCGCTGCTTCTACCTAAAATCGTAGTGTCCTGGAACCGTGGTATGCACTGCAGCGAATGCAATAAGTGCATACCACGGTTCCAGGACACTACGATTTTAGGTAGAAGCAGCGATCAGACCACGAGGGAGATTATCGAGGCAAAAGCCATCCAACAGAAAGGGGACATGTGCGTCAGCGCTGTGTCCTTAGTACTCCTGGATAAAGAACTTGGATTCTTGCAGGCCGCAGGCGCGCACCTGTAAATTTCAACACTCTTTAAATAATGGGTCTTATGCTGTTTTAGTTAATGTGTTTTATACCGTTTCAGCCCTGTTTTTTGTCAATGTATTTTCTTTTCTCTTTTACTTTTTGTGACAACGGGAGCCCATATACAGCTTCACCCTGCTTTTGCATTTTGGTATCATAGTTTTTTGGTAGCTTTTTCGAATGTTGTTCCTTCACCGTTGTTGATCATGACACCCTTTAGGTGGTTTAGGCGGCACGTGTCTTTCAGTGTTTTCCATTCATGTTTTTTCAGGGTTTTTTATCTAGAGTATCAGTGATTTTAGATGGCACATGTAGTAGGACGTTTTGACATCTTCTGAGTCACATGTTAAAAATTTTTTTTTATAAAAGTCGCTTATTTTTCCAATAAAGCTCAGTTGAAAGTCAGCGCTGTGTTTCGTTCCCTTTTCTGTCCGTCCGTGTTTCGTGTGCGCTGCAAACACCTACAGCATGAAAAACCAACTAGCCCAAGAAAAGACAATTCTGTTCTTGAAGGGTTGAATATAGAACACAATCTCCAGCCAAGCAATTTTTTTTTGTCATTTCAAAGTGGTAACAACATCCAAAAATGTCGATGGTTTACCTAGTCCGCGATAAAATGCAGCGCGATGTTAAGTCACGTAATTATTTGACACAAGAAATGTGATAAAAGCGGTCTGGAAAATATTAATGAAGTGAATAACCCGTTTGAATGAACGACACTTTTAATCAAGATGGTCATTAAACATCCTGAGTAACACTCCTAGTCTGAAACTGCTGTGTCCAATGTTCTCTCCGCCTGTCCATAGTCGCAACTCCTTAGTCTTTTCATGAATCACTCTCAAGTGTCCTGCTGACGCACTTCAGTGCCCGGCGCTGGGCCCTTTTTATAAACCTTACCTGCAGCCGTATCTTAACTTCATCTTGTGGATCACGAATGATGACGGCCCAACTTTGGCCACGGATCATCGCCCAAGTAGGTCAGCCAGCTGGATCGATATACAGCCACCAAGTTTGCCACGGCGGATCGCTAGAGAAAATGCTAAGAGCATGGTCTTGATCTTGAGCGTCCTGCCTTATAGGTTTAACACTGAATGTTTTTTTCTTGTTCTTTTTTGTTTTCTTGTTCTGCAGTTCTTTTGCATGGAAGCATAATACTCGGCTCGGAAAACTGGGCCAACAATCTTAACTACGCGTTTCGGCGCAATTATATGGTGGACGTGTTGTCTTTGGACTCGCATACAGATGTTCGATGAAGCTGCAACGTGTCCTTCTTTTGTTCTTTGTACGCTTTTACTACAGAAGAATACCCTGTGACTTATTTGGAAGAGGTTTAATGCTTTGATCTTATGTCACCCGGCCGTAAAAAGATAAAGTGTACTGAGACACATTGTACGGGAGCGTTTTTATATTTGGTGCATCACCTTTTCCTTTCGGTTAATATAAGAATGAGAACAAGATTTAGGCACCAGTGTCCCACTGGAAGCAAGTTAAAATTATTATGTCGACGCGCATCCTTACCTTTTATGTTCGCACCCATGTGCTAAGTTCAAATAAGCGTCTAAATCATTACTGCCGTTAATGTTATTCTGCTAAATTTTTGTCTGCCAGCGCAGAAGCAAATGTGCTTAAGTCCTTGCTACGGATACTGTTGGTTGTAGGCTGTTCTGTACCAAACATGATGAGGACTGGTCGCTGTATGGTTCGATCTCCGTAGCAGTGTCGAATGTTTCCCTTTTTTATCTGATGAATTACGCAAAATCTCTTGAAATATTTCCGACTTTAAAATGTTTTTTCGTTGCAATAATGCAATTAGAGAAGTCAATAGGTTACTGTAAATTCTATAAGGATGCTTGACAGGTGCAATGTAGTGGATCACAGAGGGTTTCATTTATAAAAAGAGAAATGCGTGCTGCGCTAATTGTCGAACATTTAAGTGTTTGCTGTTGTACCTCAGGGTATAAGTTGAAACAAACTGAATGAAGTTCAAAACCGCTGCACGTGAAAAAAGGTTAAAAAAGACGGGAAAACGTGAGCTGCGTGGGACATATATAGTATACACTGATAAGAATTTAAAGTGCTCGCTAGACTCGTGTTGGAAATCTGAAGTTTTTTTGTTTCGTTTAGTTTAGATTATGGGATTTAACGTACCAACGCGACTTAAGCTATGAGGGACGCCGTAGCGGAAGGCTGCAGATAATTTCAACCACCTGGGGTTCTTTAACATGCATTGACGTCGCTCAGTGTAGTGTCTTGCATCCTACTCCATCGGTCGAGTTTAAGTTTCAGTTGTTTATTTTCATACAATATAATAAGGAGGCCGAGAAGAAATACGCCGCCACCGTCTGGAAGACGTTGGAGTAACGAGCGTTAGCTGTTTTGTAGCGCAATCTACCGTCCATGCGAGGTGTTACCACTTGATCAGGCTACTTTTCGATACCTCACGGCGAGCGAGCGCCTACCACCTTGAGGTCGGATATTTTTGAGCAATTTGGGCCGAAAAAGTTTTTCGACTCTTTGGAGGGCCATTTTTCCTTACCTCCAGGCGGTAGGTGCCCGGCCGCCATGAGGTATGAAATTGTGAGCTGCCGAGTGCTGACGTCACGGCCGCCATGTGTGTGTTGTCACTCCGTCTACGTCCTTGTGATGCCACAGCACTATGAATTCGCGCCATGTTCGGCCTAACCATAACTAAATATTAACCTAATTAGACAATATTGGTGTCAGACATGTTCTACTCATCGAGCCCGTTACGAATATGCCATTAGTTAGATCATGACGTTATCGGTTAATTATATGCAATTATATATAAGCCTAACCATATCTAAATATTAACTTCATTAGTTAATTTTTGTATCTAACGTGTTCTATCTAATTTGTTTCAGGACGACGTCATCAATTACTGAGTTATAAGCGATTAAACATAGTCACGTGACTAGTTCATTATGACTACAAAATCTGTGACGTCACCAGTTCGATATACTAATGGCGTCACCAATCACCAATTGGGTTGCTTTATCGATTTACTATGGGAGACGCCATCTTGAATTCCTCGGACTTAGAAAATTTCACGCCGAAGGGAGGTGGTAGCAGACCGCAACAAATCGAGAAACGTGATGAAAAATTAGAGATCACTGCGGTAACCCGCACTGGAGTAATGCGAAAGCATTGACGCCTCTTCGGCACTGGGGAACGCGGCCGCCGCGCGTCTCGAGCGGATGCGCTTCATTTCTGCTTCGGCAATTTTCTTCCAGATTACTGAAAAATTCCATACGATCGCGGAAAGTTTGCTTCTGCTATACGGATTACATCTCCCGGCTCCCGAAGATACCGCTCTCGACCAGGTGGGCCAGTTTTTGGGGCTTTTAGGCTCATTTATGTCTCCACCCTGTGGGAGCTCCAGCTAGACCTAAAGCCAAGCAGCCGGTCTCCAGCGTTCTTCGCGTACGCCATGGTGGCCTCCGCTCGCCGGGTACGATCCTGAGACAATGGCATAGACAGAAGTCGTCGCAGGCGCCCTGTCTCCGCCTGAAATTTCCACTCCGATGCTGGAGATAGTGGACGAAGGTCTCTTCTCGTTGGTAGCACTTCGTAAACGCCAGCAACGCCTGAACGCCTCGGCGGTCAGCAGACCCTCCGTGAGTGCCGTTGTTTCTGTCATCCGAATACTGCAAGCTCCAACCCTCAGCTCTCTCAGAAAGTGGGTATCGAAGAAATGGCGGCCCGCCGCTATGCCTCAACTCCGCAAAGATCTCACGATCGTCATCAAGTCCAGAGTGACTATCTCCCTGAAGACGGTCATGCAGAATGGTGAGCTGGGTGCATTGCTCTCAGCCTATGTAAATGCCTCTTCGGTGGACATGCTTAGTATCCGGCCCACCTGGGACCAGAATATCATCATCGCCACCACTCAAGACGTCAATGCGGCGAAGGCACATGCTCGTGAATTTACCCTTAATTCTTCCAATTGCTCCATTCCGATGGTCGGCCACGCCAAGGTCTACGGTGAAGTCTGCAGGGGGATTATTACGGCCCATGAGCAGGAAACTTCTACCACCCCGAGAACAAAAGTTCAGTGGCGCGGAGGAGAGATAGCCTTCATCCGCAAACTGGGGAAGTCGACGATTGCCCTACTCACCTTCGTGCAGCGCAGAGTACCGCGTTACGTGCGCTATATCGGTGTGGTGACTGGTGCGCGAATATAAGCGGACTATTCCCGCGTGTTTCCGATGCGGCACCATCGGTCACCGCGTGGACTTATGCCAGAATTTTCAAGACAATCGCTGCGGACACTGCGGCCAAACGGTCGCAGTCCTCGAAGACGGCAACATGGCGTCCCACGAGAGCAATCCCTCCTGCATCATCTGCGGTGGCGGCCATCTTACGGGCTCGCAAGACTGCAAAGACAAATTCCGACGGCTGCAACAACAGGGCAACACGACCGGTCATAGAAAACAACCCCAGAGTGCAGTGGCCCCGGGTCCGAAAGTCCTACCGCCTAGCAACAAGATAGTGCAAGGCACAAATGGACAAGCGCCAACGGTGGGCGTCCCCCCAAGCCTCCACGATCAATTGATCAGAAGGCGTTACGTGATCCAGGCCCCCCATTCCAAAACGGGATTTTTCGGCTCTCATGGGCCATCCGCCTGGCGCGCCAAAGGTCCGCCTGGCGCGCCAAAGACATATCAGCCCAAGGTAGGCAGCCGAGATGGGCCTCCTCCGCCTTCCCATACTCCCCTACCTTCTCTTCCACCAAATCTTCCTCCTCCGCCCATAACTCTGGCGTCACGGACGTCCGCTGCGAGCTCGAGACTTTCCGGGCGCAAAATGCTCAACTCCACGCCAAAATTCACGCGCTGGAAACGGTTTGGTCCTCCACGCCCTCTGCCCAGGTAGCTCCGGAACCGATGCATGAAGTGCCGGCGGATCTGACATGCCCTCGCCCAATTAACGACTCAGATGTCCAATTTTGGCCAAATCCAAGACAACCTGCTCAAGGCATTCACGGCCATAGTTACGGCCGCCGTGACAGCCAGCATTAAGACGTGGCTAGAGTAAAACCCTCGGCATCTCCGCCGAATGGGACCCCTCAAAGACGCGAACCGCTCATCAATATTCAACCTCGACCCACTGATGAAACCGAACTCTCGGAGGAGCCGGAACCTTTCCCACTGCAGGTGACGGAACCTGTTTCGGCTCTCCATGGCAATCTCCCTTCAAATCAGCATAGCTGCGTCCCCTCCCAACCGGTTAAGAAAAAGGTTCAGAAAAAGGTTAAAGAAACAGAGAGAGCTCTGTGGAAAACAGGGATGCTGACGAAATCGGCACTGGGAACATACCGGACCTTTAAACAGGAAATTGCCAAAGAAAATATCTATGATAATTGTAGGGGAAGCTCTTCGTAATTTGAGGCCAGGGCTGGAGTTTTGCGGACTAAGACGTATAGAGTCATGTACCACGAGATAGACACGTTGTGCATTGCGTGTGGAGAGGAGGAGGAAACGGCTGAACACTTGATACTTTCCTGTAAAGGGTTTCACCCTACAGTGGAAAGCAGCGGGGCTGATTTACCCAAGGCAGTGAGGTTTAAGGATAGTGAAGAGAAAGTAGATTTTAACTGGATAGAAGTAACCAAGCGCAGTGGTGGCATACAATTGGTGGCTAAAAGCAAGACAGGAGTAAAATTTCACAAGACATAGCTAGGTGGCTTCAGCCACCGCCCGATTTAAAGGGTTCAGCCGTATTCATCCATCCATCCATACAGCAAGCTCTTTCCCTTGTACAGTGGAACTGTCGGGGTTTCAAAGACAGGACCAAATGCGCCAACTTAAGGGCGTACATTGACAACCTCGAACACCACGCCGTAGTCCTTGCGTTGCAAGAAACCGGGAATGCGGTCAAGCTCTCGGGATATAGTAATTTCCAACGAGACCCGTTCACCTGTCTCCTAGTTCATAACGCCTACACAGCGCAGGAGGTTAATCTCGACCTAAACCTGGAATATTCGTACGTGATGGTCTCGGTCTTCTCTCTACGGCGAACAAATAGCCCCGCACACATTATTAATATCTACTGCCCCCGAAATTCAAAAACATGTTTTTCTAACACGTTTAGTGCAGCGCTAAGGATCGCGGGTCGCGACCCCCTCATAACAGTGGGCGATTTTAACGCCCCCTGTTCCATGTGGGGCTATCGCAAGGAAGAGCCGCGTGGTCGTAAGTTGGCGGAACTTATATCTACGCTGGGCATCGCTCTTCTAACCGACCCTGCGCACCCGACACGTGTAGGGAATTCCGTCACTCTGGACACCTGCAGTAAAGTTTGCCGGTGTTGTTGGTCCGGCGGTTTCCCGAGAATGGATGCACCGCTTGAAGGCTTCTCGGTGGAATGACTTGCAGGCGAAGCGATTTGGTGAGAATAGAAGAACTTTTATATAGGCTATTTACAGATGAGTACAAGAGTCAGTATACGGCCACAACTGTCCGCGGCCGGCCAAGCCGACCGCCAGCACACAGGACGCGTCCCAACAGCCTAACTGGCGCGGCTTGCACCGGCTCTCAACGGTCGGTCCCTCCGCGCTCGGCCAGACCGAGCGCCTCTCAGCCAGGAGTAGCAAGAGACCAAAAGCTCTCGCGCGCGGCTCCCTTCGCGGGACCCCCCCCCCCGATCCCCGCGCCTTTTTCCACCGTAAAAATAAACTGCCAAACTGCAGCTCATCAGTTTTAACGAATAGGAAAGCTCAGAACGGATGTCAGTGTTTTTCCCTTACCCAAGAAATGCTCCTAGGGTGGTTGCGCAGTCCTTTGCCAAGGGGACAGGGGCCCAAGGTTGGGGCCGGTAGAAAGCCCCGCCGTCTGGGGTGGCGAGGGAAACCGCAAGAACGAACGGGGAGACTAACCGAATGGCATGACTGTTCAAACTGCTCGTCCGCTCCTAACGGCGTGCACCAAAACAAAACAAAATAAAACGGGACGCGCAGCCTAGGTCACTGGCCTCTCGCGTAATGTTCGCAACACATGTACAAAAAGATAAAGATGCGACAGCGCGCCGAACCCTACAACTTCCCCCCAAGACTCGGCTAATTTATTCAGAGATAAGCCGAGGCAACAGACAAAAGGATTCGGCATGTAGCGGTTGAGGACCTCTGCACGAACAAGCAACCGGCGCCTGCGAGCCCGCATGCCGCGATCCTTCGTCAGACACACAGATACATGCTACTAGAGTCCACAAAATGGAGAAGAAAAAAACACGCACAGAAATCCCACACTTTTGTTCGATCACCGAGCGCCTTTCTTGAGTACAACGAGTTCAGTTTGTTGTCCATACACACAGTTCCCTGGTCTACTATCCCCAGCGGTCACTGCGTCAGCCAGTGCTCTCTCCCAACAAGCGTTGCGTATCCTAGACAAGACATCTGCGTTAGCGTGGTCGGCCCCTCTGCGATGTTCAATGGTAACATTGTAGCGTTGGAGCGCGAGCCCAGCGCGTAGGCTTTGTACTTTGGGGCACACTGCTCGTAAGGAAGGAGAGCGAATTGTGGTCAGTGATGACAGTCACGGCGGGGGCGGCGAACACCCACGTCTCAAACTTTTTAATGCCCAGATTACCCCGATTGCCTCCCTCTCGATTGCCGCCCGCCGCATATGCGATGATGTGAACTTGTGACTGGCGAAGGCTATCGGCGCCTCAATGCCGTTGTCGGAAAGCTGCGCCAAACAGGCACCGGCTGCTACTGCCGACGCGTCTGTAAAAAGTAGATACGTCTTTCGCGGGTCCGGAGTGGTCAGTGAAGCCGCCTCGCATAGAGCTTTCTTCGGGGCTTTCAGTGCTCTGTCTGCGTCATCTGGCCACGGTATTTTGTTCGGCGCGCCTTTGCCCTTCAGGCGTGTTAGTGGCAGAGCGATCTCTGAAAAATTGGGAACATAGCTACGGTAGTAGCCGCACAGCCCAAGGGTGCTTCTCAATTCTTTCTTTGTCTCAGGGGCTAGAATTCCTTCGATAGCCTCAATTTTCTCTCTGGCTGGGCCATGCCGGCCTGAGCCGACAACGTGCCCCATGTAGCGGATTGCGGGCATCGCTACCTGGCACTTCTCCCATCTAGCGTGCAGGCCCACCTCCTCCAGAGTATAAAACACGCTCTTTAAATGATGGATATGCGCTTCTAGATATTGGCTGAATACGGCGATGTCGTCTAGATAGGCGCAAGCGTATTCTTCCTGCCCGGCTAGCAACTGGTTCATGTTCCTTTGGAAGGTTGCCGCTTCGTTCTTAAGACCGAAAGACATCACTCGCCAGGCAAATTGACCTAGTTGCGAGATGAACTCTGTCGGAAGCTGAGAATCCTCACCGAGTGGCACCTGCCTATAGCCGCGCCTGAGATCCAGAAGAGTTATGAATCTCGCGGCTCCGACTCGCATGATCAGCTCCTGGGGGCGACCCATAGGAAATGCGTCCGTCTCAGTCACCGCGTTCAGCGCTCGGTAGTCTATGCAAAGCCGTACCGACTCGCCCTTTTTGGGAACGCACACGATTGGGTGTGCAAAAGGGCTTTTACAGGGGTAGGTGAGGTCTTGGGCAAGGAGCTCATTAATTTGCCTCGTTACTTCGTCTTTTAAAGCCTCTGGGATCCTATAAGGGTGGCCTCGCCTTGGATTTGCCCCCTCCGCGAGCTTTATGCTGTGCTCGCCCATGCGCGCGATCGACAGTTCATTCGCAAATAATGCCTGGTGCTGCTCGTACGGGGCGTGCACCAGCTCCGCTTGTTTTATCCGGGGTAGGCGTTACCCGGTCCTCCGGGACGTTGCTTGCGCGCAGGGTATACTCGATTTCTCCAAAGTCGCGGTCGTCATCGAATATGACGCTCACCGAACCTACCCTCCCGACGTAAGGGCGTAGCTTATTTGCATGTACTAGCATGCGGCGACCGTCACTCATCTGCACATAGTACGAGTGCTCGCGATGCCTTTTTGTCACCACCGCCGGTCCTAGCCACTTCGGGTACATTTTCCCTGGCCTCTTGTCATCAAAGACGAGTTCATTAATTAAAAGACTAGCGCATAAAACTGGGACGCAGACAGAGAAGACAGGACGAGCGCTTAACATCAACAGAGGTTTTACTGCGAGAAAAAAGTACATAAATTCATTTTGAGTGGTGCATGCGCACACTGGGCTGAGACAGTACACGCACAATCTAATCAAATCGGGGCAAAACTATTCCTTAGATACATTTTGAGTGGAGCATGGGCACATTGGGCATAAACAGTACAAGCACATTCTAATCAAAATGGGGCAAACTATTCCTTAGGTACATTTTTTCTTTTTTTGACAAGGCAAGTAATGTTGTGCTTACACAGTTATCTCCTTCCCTGTTAATGTGATAAGCGTCACAAATCTCACGCCCCAACCTTGTGCCTCCCTTACCAAGCACACACGTGGCATCAAACACCGGCACGAACCCGCACTGCTTACAATGCTTGGCCAAATGGCCGCCCCCCCCCCCGCCTATGAATCTATCAGCGTGCGGTGCTCTCGTAGTCGTTCGTTTAGGCAGCGGCCAGACTGCCCCACACAGCATCTACCGCAGGAGAGAGGTATGCGGTATACGATACCAACAGTGCAAGGTACAAACTTGCATTCGTGCTTTATGGTGCAGACCGGCTTTTTCTTTTCATTTACGGCTTTGCACATGCGTACCAGCTTTTCGGGGGCAGTGAACAACACGTCCACGCCGCACTTCTCTCCAACTTTTCTCAGCCGGTGCGATGTGCTTGTACTGTTTCTGCCCCGTGTGTACATGCTCCACTCAAAATGTATCAAAGGAATAGTTTTTCCCCGATTTGATTAGATTGTGCGCGTACTGTCTCAGCCCAATGTGCGCATGCACCACTCAAAATGAATTTATGTACTTTTTTCTCGCAGTAAAACCTCAGTTGATGTTTACCGCTCGTCCTGCCTTCTTTTCTGTCTGCGTCCCAGTTTTATGCGCTAGTCTTTTAATTAATGATGACATACCAACTAGCCCAGCTTTCCGCTTTGATATCAAAGACGAAGACCGCCTCACCTTCGAGAAAGGTTTTCACCATTGTGTGCTTGTTGTAGTGCGACGAGTACGCCTCTTGCTGTTTTCTAGTCGTTATCACCGCGGTGTCGTCCGCAATCTCGAGCTATGCTTTCAGATTTTTCAAATACTCAGCGGGAGCACTCGCTAGCTCCCCGGCTGCCTCAATGTCTCCTTCCCAGCTTTGCTTCAGGACACTGAGTAGTGCTACTGGGTCTGGGCCGTAAAGCATTCGGAAGGGTGACACGCCAGTGGTGTCGTGTGGCACCTCCCGATAGGCCCAAAGAAGAAAGGGAATGAATTTGTCTCAGTTTTTGGTTCCTTTTCGATTACGTGTGAGAGCATGGTCTCAAAGACCCTGTTCCACCTCTCCACCGCCCCATTGCTCTCCGGACGGTTGGGAGCGGAAAAGCGTGGGGTACAGCCGAGTCTTTCGAGGAACTCCTTCGTAAGTGCAGCTGTGAAATTGGTGCCGCAGTTTGAGCACACCACCTCGGGAACCCCAGTCCGGCTAAAGACCGGAAGCAGCGCGTCGCAGGTTGCCCTGGCGGACAAAGACCTAAGGCAGACTACTTCTGGCCAACGCGTGCACAGATCTATTATGCAAAGCGCGTACCGATGTCCTCGGACAGACGATGGCTCAATCGGAGCTATGATATCTATGTTCACTTTCTGAAAGGGAAACTTGGGGCGAGTGAGAGGCGTTATAGGCACCCTATCTGTTCGCCGGTGGTCTGAACGCACTTGACAGCTATGACAGCTGTCACAGTGTTTGCGGATATCCGACTCCAAGGCCGGCCAGTAGAAACTGTACTTCAGGCGAGCTTTAGTCTTGCGAAACCCCAGGCGTCCCCCCCAATAGGACTCGTGTGCTAGGCTGAGTGCGGCCTCGCGCCGTAATTTTGGCAGTACTAACTGCTGTACCCCTTGGCACCTGGTCTTTATGATACAGAACTCCGTCTACAATAGGCATGCCCGCCTTTCCTTGCTTGGCATTCTGCCAGGCCTGACGCAGTGTCTCATCCTCATGGTGCTCCACCCGAAAGCCGTGCCGCCCGCCTGTGATGGCTGCACCTCATAACTGTCAACCGTCTGCTGGGGCAGGGTTTCGTCTGCGAACGCCAAGACGGGTTCGGTGCCCGCGTCTGGTCGGTGCCCGCGTCTGAGTCGATTCTGTGCTTAGCAGTTGTTGTAACTGTAGTGATAAACGCTACTGAAGTGTTTTATAAATACTCTTGGCGTACATTAGTTTTTGTACACAGGCACAACGCGCTGAGTGATTTTAGCAGGCCATTTTAGCACAGTGATCAAGGCAGCAGCGCAGCAGCAAACGAGGCAGCATGCTAAGGAATCCTTTTTTCTTTGCTATCCATGTTAGTGATTACAAATCTGCACATTGCTACAGGAGTGACGACCCCTTTCTAGTGTGCAGGCCCGGCGAGGTATGTCCGTGCACGTTCCTTTTCATTCTTTCTGACAACAGCAGTAGCAGCAGCAGCAGCAGCCCTACCCCCAGTGTGTTCAGCGTTTCCTTTCTTGCTTGATTGCATTATCAAAAGGTCTGCTGTCTTGTGACGCTATTGAAACGAATCCTGGCCCTATTTAAAAACAAATGCTATCTGAATTGCTAGAATGCCAGAACAAGATTAATTCAACAATGGAGGGCCTGCAGGAATCTCAAAACATAACTGAGAATAAACTTTCCATTTTCCTGCAGAAAGAAAACCAGCGCAAACGACGGAGACAGAACAGGAACACAGGACGACGCTGGGTCGACCCAGCGTTCCTGTTCTGTGTCTCCGTCTTTTGCGCTGCTTTTCTTTCTGCGATTATGTACCGACTCGTCCAGCTCACCACTCTACTGAATCATGTCTCTTGTTTCATTTTAACTCAGCGAATTGATGGCACTTGAGAAACAACTGTCGGGCCTAAATGTCTTAGCCACGAAGGTAAGAGACATGGAATCGGCAATATCGGAACTTCAGGAGCAGCTTAGTACAGTTAGGAAACAGATAGACGATTTAGAAAACAGAGACAGGAGAAATAACCTGATCACGTGCGGAATAAAACAGCTTAGCGCGGAAACTAATAATAATAATAATAATTGGTTTTTTGGGGAAAGGAAATGGCGCAGTATCTGTCTCATATATCTTTCGACACCTGAACCGCGCCGTAAGGGAAGGGATAAAGGAGGGAGTGAAAGAAGAAAGGAAGAATAGGTGCCGTAGTGGAGAGCTACGGAATAATTTCGACCACCTGGGGATCTTTAACGTGCACTGACATCGCACAGCACACGGGCGCCTTAGCGTTTTTCCTCCATAAAAACGCAGCCGCCGCGGTCGGGTTCGAACCCGGGAACTCCGGATCAGTAGTCGAGCGCCCTAACCACTGAGCCACCGCGGCGGGGCCGGAAATTAGCGAAGAAATCGAAAAGGAACTAAATGATGGTGTTTTTTTTTCCGGAACAAGGTTTAATAGTGAGGGGTGTCGAAAGATGCCACAGGGCGGGGAGAAAGGAAATAAGGCGCGACCGGTCGTTTTGAAACTCCTCGAGTTCTGTGAAAAAATTTCAATGTTACGAACATGCTATTAACTCAAAAACGCCAAAATCAGCTCAAAATACAAATACCAGAAAAACTCAAAATCATTAGCTGAGGACCTTTCTAAATGAGTTATGGAAATACGAAACAGTGGAAAAGCTCTGAAGAAGAGGGGAAAGAGGGCGCCAATCTTTAAAGCTAATAGTAAATTCAAAGATGGTTCTTTGCGTTTCTTCGGAGGGGCACAGGACCTCTCCAAACGTGAATTCGACGGTGTTGAAGGAGCAGACGATGATTGATGCGAGATGATGGAGACAAAGAGAAAATATATTTACAGGACGTACAAGGGCAAACTGCGTTACAAGTTGAGTCACACAGACAGTCAAACTAACTGACAAAGATAATTCTCACACAGAGAAACACTCTCTACAAGTTATTACTCATCGATGCGAGGTTAGAGTCTAGGGTTGTAGAATTACGTGCCACTGCACGGAGCATCTAGCTCAACTTGAAAAGACTGCCCTCCAATGATTTTACATGCAATTTTAAAGCTTTTGAAAACAAAGAAGTTAGGGCGGTCATATTCGAGGCTCGCCCTAAGCTTCGATAACCAATGGAGGTAGCCATAGCCCCTGAAGGTTGGGCCCAACTTCGAGCCCAGGGCTTGGCTAAAAAGAAAAAGAAACACATACAAAAAAATATTCTGAAAACCCTCTCCCCGGGGAGGGGGGGTTCTCGTCCTTATTGCTTGATGCTTTCCCATTCCCTGCCGCACCCGCGCCTCGCCTTTCGAAGGATGAAAAGTTGTTTTACAGCTAATTGGCGGGACCACTGATCCACTGGCTCGCCGCAGGAATGTCAGACGGCGGAGAACCGCGAAGCTTCGGTGCCACCGAGAAAGCCAAAAAAAGAAGAAAAAAAGGGGCCCATCGCGGAATGTGAGGTAGTCCGCATTCTGCCGCAGTGGGAATGCTGCCTAAGACCAAGCGGCGCCACGTGCTCGTTGTGTGCGCCTCTCATGCTTTCTTGGCGCGCTTAACAAAGCCAGGTGTCTTCTGCCGTCACAGTGGTCAATCAGCCAGTTCCTCCTGCGCCTTTGCCACTGCTTGCGGGGGTAGGGGGAGGCACGCGGGTAGGGGGGGGGGAGAGTAGACCCCCGCAGTGACCGCAATCCAAGGGAATAAAAAAAATGGACGCGTTGGTGAAGCGCGGCCTTACACGTCCCCCCTAAGATGGTAAATGAGCTTGGAGTGCGCTGATTTACGCAAAACCAAATAAAGGCCTCAATTACCTAAGCCTGCAAGCTTAGCTTCTCATGCGACAACAACTTCTTGCCACAGCGGCACACAAATCCGCTGGTGCGTGGGTTATGGGCTCCGTGCGCTGGTATGGTGGCGCCAGCAGCGACCACATCGCCAGCGCCGCCTCGTGGCACTCGCTGCGTTAACCGGACGCTCAGTCACGGCCGGTCTCTCGAAGGGAGAGCGCGCGCGCCCCTCTCGAGACTGGACGTGGTGGCCCTGCGCCGCATAGCAGACGCGCACTGACCGCGATGCCATTCTAAGTCAACGCCTTCTTCTCTGCGGATTTCAACGCAATGAAAGCCTTGACGCTACCACTGCTGCATTTCGTTTCAATTGCTTTCATGTTGGGCTGATCACCGATTCCGAGCAACCATGATTGTGTTGCAGTCCCGACGGCACTGCAATATCTGGCAGCGCAGTTGAACTTATTGAGATTAATTAAGTACCTTTACAGTTTGAGAAAGAAGGCTCTGACCCAAATAATGATATCAGCTTGTAATTTACATCCACTGTGGCATCGACTATGTGAATGGTCGGCTAGAAATGCGAAAAACGCAAACTTACTACACATATATATCAGATGATAGTGCTCTACATCCTGCAGGATCGACACTTCTTTACTTTGTGTATAACTCTCAGAGAAGCATAGCTCTAAGCATACAAAAAGACGATGGGTTTCTTGCTAGGTATCTTCCACAGGACTTTCATTACAGGAATTTCATTGAGACACCAATTACATGAATTATTTTGGTCGTATTTCTCTTTTGGTAAATACTTAACTATAGAAAGGCCGCCGCGGTGGCTCAGTGGTTATGGTGCTCAGCTGCTGACCCAAATGACTCGTGTTCGATCCTGGTTGCGGCGGTCGCATTTCGGTGAAGGCAAAATTCTAGAGGCCCGCGTACTGCGCGATGTCAGTGCACGTTAAAAAAACTCCAAGTGGTTGCAATTATCTGGAACCTCCTACTATGGCGCCCCTTATAGACTTCGTTGCATTGGGACGGTAAACCTAGTTAAAATCAAAACATTAATTCCCGAAATTAAGGGTTTAGTGATGTGAAATCCAAGAAATATATAGAGAGAGAAATTTGAACCACTCTATTTTTTTTTTATTCGTCTAGAACAGGATTTGAGATCTCATAAATGCAACAAATAAAGACACAAAATTTTAAACCACCGAAGGAAATAAAATGATGCAAATAAATACACAAAAGCTTAAGTGAAACAATGTGAAAAACGACATAAGCACTCTCAGAAGTACGACGTCGCTCCCACTGCAATCACACACGCACGAAAAAAAAAACTAGAAACAAAATTGACACGCTGAACCACAGATGAGCATAACAAACGAAGACTTAAACTTCAGATGCTAGCTCCAAGAACTTCACCGTAGACCATTTGCTGTGACTGACTGAACGCATTCCTTCGCTCTACATAAAGACATAAAGCAGCTCCTACCAATGATGTCACGTTCGAAACACCCCAGTCAATGTAAGCCCTTTCCCAGTTCACTCTCATGAATTTAATTCCACAGTTCACTCATTTCCAACATACCCTCTGTGCATGAGCGAGCATGCACGATGTCCAAGAAAAGCGTTTAAATATATTCGGTACCTTGATTGCAGTGTTTCTATAGCTGTTATGACATTGAGTAAACACAGCAGTAGGTAGAGCACCCATTATTATCCAAGTTTGTTTTCGCCTTCGGACGAAACACCTCACCGCTCGCCTCGCTCACTGCAAACTGAACCAGAGAGCTGCGTTGGCTGCGTCCGCCTTTCGCCACCGCTGTTAACCAGGTGGCGCCACTCGCGCGCACCAAACTGCAGCGCACGGAGCCCATAGCTACACACACTAGCAAAAAAAAAAGGAATACACAACACTGGAACATGACGGCATACGAATCCGGACATGGCGCAAAAATGACACATCAGAATAACTGGCACGCAACACACACACACATAAAAAAACACAGTTTGGTAGCACAGCACAGTTACACGCAGACACCCACGCACACGAAGCACACCAAAGTCCACTGACGTGCAAGTGTCTCTACACCAACTTTTGGCGGCGCTGAACAGTTCCGTGCACATCCGCCGTAGGGTGAGCGGGAACGTTCACGCCGGCCGAGGCTAGCCTGCTGGCTATGCCTCGCGATCTGTCCCAAATACGGATCGCAAGGCTTCCGGTGCTGCGGTACGGCGTGCGCGGCCTACGCGGCAGCTCGCGAGTCGGTGCTGCCTGGTAAAGTTGTTCGTCATAGTACCCGACAGGGGTTACGTTCTGGCTTTCTCGTGCAAAAAGGCGGCCCGCCGACTTTGCGCACTCACCGCGTTTTTCCCGCTGCAGCACAATTGGCCATTTGCGAAGTTTCTGCGCATGCGTGGTGAAGGCGCAGGCAGCGCCCTCTCTGGCCGGTTTGGTTTTTGGTTGGAAAACATGAGCCAGCCGTGCATTCCTGCGCTGTTGTGCGACGACTGATGTGAGATGTAACTTCCACGTAACTGGCATGTAACTGCAACGCGATTTATCTAAGCTAACCACGTGTTTTGCAACAGCGAGACTTGTACGTAATAAAGGCCGCGACGACATACAAGGCGCAAAAGACGAACCCGTTGATGGGGCCAGTAATGCGCACATCCAGCACATTTCGAAACGGGTGTTGCTGCTTTATTTCGCGCTTACTGCCGAGTACACACTGCTCGGTCGTTCTAGAAGAGTTTTTCCACCGACGCAGGAAAACCGAATGATATATAACAGTATGAACATTCACCATTATTGCTACAATGTGCTTCCTGAGCAGCCGGAGCACGGCCGAGCGCAGCCTCGCGTATATCCGCGCATTCTAACGCTCCCGAGGCCCGTTAGCACGCAAAGCAACGCTCTGCCGTATCAGCACGAGCCGGGATTGAGATAGTACAACGGGTCCTTTAATAATCAGCTAAGTGTGCCCTGAGGCAAAAGGTGTTGTGTAAAGTTAGCAGAAACTCCGGCCCTATCAAGGAAGCGCAAACGTAAACGTCTGTGTGCATTAGGAAAGTGCATCCCGTTATACTGTCACACTCGCCCGCGCATAGGCGCACATTCACGCACATTTTCACTTGGTCATTCGGCGCTCCGTTGAGATAGCAGAGTGCAGGTATTGCCACACATGGTCGTTTTTCAGGCTACAACGCGAAAATAATTCTCTACACCCTGTTTCTAAAAACGGAAATGGGATGTTCTCCTCTTCCATCATACTCTTTCGTTAGCTGACACACGTTTCCGGCCAATAAACAACACTAAAACAACAAAACAAGCGCACGTGAGCTGCTGAACGCTGCTTTGCGCATGCTTGCTCGAGAGCCCCTTTCCAACCAAAGGAACCGACGGAGCTTCTCTGTTTGCACGACAGGCGGCGCTCGCTTTTCCGCAAATGGTCAATTGGGTGCTCTGGTGCGTGTGGTATCCCGCTGCCGCGTTCTTGCCTGATCTTGTTCTGGTCTGATGGAGACGCAGTTGGTAAGACTAGTTCGCCCTCGAACCTTCCCCCTACCGGCAGCGGGTTGCTAAAGCTGCCCCTTGCGGGCCTGCTATCGTAACTGATCAGGGAACGCGCCGCAAATAACTCCCCTTTACTGGGCTCTAGCCCTGCTAGGCCGTCATCCTGCCCCGGTTTGTTCGAGCAGGCGCCATTTACAAGAGCATCGTCTACGCCTTCTCTATTAATCCCTTTCTCCCACAGCTGCTCTCCTGGGGTTCTCGCGCGGATCTCAAATAATGGCTCGTCGCACGTTCCCTCAGTCTTATCAGCTCGCTGTGCAGGGACATAACCGCCGACTGCGGAGTCTGCGTCGCTGCCGCCAACCTCCGACGGCTGCCCTTCATTGCCAGGTTGTGAGCGACACGCCGGGTGTAAGAGGCTCTCTTCCCGAGTGCCCGTTTTCGCACCTGGCTTCTGCTCTTCCGCGCTCACCGCGGTTAGATCGTCGACTGTCGTTGCAAAGGACGGCGGCAACTGGTGGGTCGGCATCGCTGGAAAAAGTTCCGAAGTCTCTTTCGGTTCGTCGCGGTTTGCCATTTGCGCCACTGTGCTGACTGCGCAGTTCAGCTCGTCCTCTAGTGACGCGGCTGCTCGAGCTGAGCCTGACGAAGTACGCTGTCAGTCTCCGTCGATCGCTGCAAAGAGCTGGCCGTACTCCGCTCGTTCCGACTTTGTGCATTCGTCCAACGCCAGGAGGGGTTGCTCTCTACCGTACTAGTGGGATATGCCCTGGGGCCTAGGTCTGGCCGCCGCTACTCCTTAGTTACGGATGCAACGTCGGACTGCCCGCCGCCTCCATGCAGTGTCTCGAGTGCTGTCACGGCCTTTATCTGCGCTGCACCACTTGCCACTAAGCTCTCCGAATGCGCCTGCGGCCTTGCGCCGCGAGCAGCTGCTCTTCTCTGGGATGAGCTGCTAATGATCTGCCGATTCTCGTTCTGAGCCTCCGTCTGGGAGCGAGACAAGTTGCCGCCTACGTTAGAGCGCACGGCAACGGGGCCTAGGTCTGACCTGCGCTGCGCCCTTGAGTCGGGCGCAGCGGAAGCCTGCCTGCCGCCCTCCAGCTGCCGCCTGATTTCCTTCATTATTCTTTCTTCCTCCCGCAAGATCTCGCGTTTCTTCCGCTCGAATTCTAGTTCGAGCCGCTGCATTTCAATTTCGAATGTATCAGTAACAGCATACTGGGAACTCGATCTCGCCGCGGCATGCATCTTGAGATCTTAAACGCCTACACCCTCAAATTCCTCACCCAAGCCAAGCCAACCTCGACCAGACGAGAGAAATTCCACTCACCCGGCACCAGCGTCGCTGCAGGTTGTAGCCCAGAGCCCGGATGTCACGCCTTGGCTGGTCGTCCTCGAAGGCGGCTCGCACAGCTGTCCCTTGGTTGCGGCTATCGCCCGAGGTCTTCTTGCTTGCTTTTAGAAGGGCGCCGAATCCTGTCGTGACTGCGCCAGTAAATTCAAATATGGTTCTTTGCGTTTCTTCTAAGGGGCACAGGACCTCTCCAAACGTGAATTCGACGGTGCTGAAGCAGCAGACGATGATTGATGCCAGATGATGGAGACAAAGAGAAAATATATTTACAGGGTGTACAAGGGCAAAATGCGTTACAAGTTGAGTCAGACAGACAGTCAAACTGTAACTGACAAAGACAATTCTCACACAGAGAAACACTCTCTACAAGCCCTTACTCATCGTCGCGAGGTTAGAGTCTAGAATTGTAGAATTACGTGCCACTGCACGGAGCATCTAGCTCAACTAGAAAAGACTGCCCTCCAATGATTTTACATGCAATTTTAAAGCTTTTGAAAACAAAGAAGTTAGGGCGGTCATATTCGAGGCTCGCCCTAAGCTTCGATAACCAATGGAGGTAGCCATAGCCCCCGAAGGTTGGGCTCAACTTCGAGCCCAGGGCTTGACTAAAAGAAAAAGAAACATACAAAAAACATTCTGAAAACCCTCTCCCGGGGGGGGGGTTCTCGTCTTTATTGCTTGATACTTTCCCCTTCCCTGCCGCACCCGCGCGTCGCCTCTCGAAGGATGAAAAGTTGTTTTACAGCTAATTGGCGGGACCACTGATCCACTGGCTCGCCGCAGGAATGTCAGACGGCGGAGAACCGCGACGCTTCGGTGCCATCGAGAATGCCAAAAAAAGAAGAAAAAAAGGGGCCCATCGCGGAATGCGAGGTGGTCCGCATTCTGCCGCAGTGGGAATGCTGCCTAAGACCAAGCGGCACCACGTGCTCGTTGTGTGCGCCTCGCATGCTTTCTTGGCGCGCTTAACAAAGCCAGGTGTCTTCGGCCGTCACAGTGGTCAATCAGCCAGTTCCTCCTGCGCCCTTGCCACTGCTTACGGGGTAGGGGGGAGGCACGCGGGTAGGGGGGGGGGGGAGCGTAGACCGGAGGCCCGCAGTGACCGCAAGCCAAGGGAATAAAAAAAATGTACGCGTTGGTGAAGCGCGGCCTTACACTAATATATGATAATCTAAGCGTTAAAGGGTACTGCATGGTTCGGATGAAACAAGAGCTCCTCGCTTTAGGCGCAGAAAGAAATGAAACCGACTCCGGACTACGAGATCTCAGACCCTGAAAACGCTAAATGTTAATTGCAGAAGTGTCATAAGCAAGAAAACTGAGTTGGAGGCGCTTCTGCTTTTGCATGACCCTGAAATAGAGGTTTTCACAGAAACTCGGCTTAACAATACAGTGTTTTACAGTGAGTTCGTTACCACTGGCTACAGTTCGTACCGAAAGGATCGTGATGGTAGAGGCAGAGATGTCAGCATTCGGTTTAAATCATCCGTGCGAATTTTACCAATGACTGATGTACTCATTGTAGTGTGCATTTTTTGCACAGCGTACTATGGAAACGTTAGATATATTATTGGAGCAATGTACAGGCCCCCCAACTTTACCGTTGCCTTGTTAGACGAACTGAAACAATATTTGTGCACGAGTGTTAAATCATGCAATCGTATTATCTGTCAGGATATTTTAAATTGTCTGAAGTTGACTAGTGAAAATTGTCAGTGGAAAAGCATGACCCGCGAGGCGAAGCTATGTTGGACATCAATTTTGCCTTCGTCTTATTGCAAATTGTAGAGGAAAGTACCATGTTTCAAGGCAATTCTCTATAAATGCTCGACCTCTCTTTTTTCTATCGGATCGATTGCTGCCAAAACAAATTGCCAGATAGTAGATAAAATATCGGACCACAAAGCTGTACTGCTCACTACGAGTTAAGGCTTGCACTATCCCTTCACTAAATCCGATTCCCCTGCGTCGCATCAAATCCTCAGATTTGTTAGAAAACAAATATGGATATTGAGGCGGGAGATGCGCCGAGACGGCAGCTTCAGTGTCCGGTACTCCAAAAGGGCCTTCGATACGAATCTTGGCGACAGGGAGACAAACACTGGAGGTTTCCAGGGCTTGCCTTATCCAAGCACATTCTCCCGTGAACTGGCCTTCCTCCATGTACGACGGATGCACCACATCGATTGTGGCTGCCGAGTCGCGAAGCACTCTACACGGTTTGCCATTTACCACGAGGTCTCGAATGTACAGTTCTAGCAATTTCAGATTTTCCTCGTTACTAGTTAGAGACATCAACACAAGCTTGGGGTTTTTGCATCCCACGGAGATATGCCCTGTTTGCTGGCAGTTGTAGAAAACTATTGGTTTCTTGGCCCCGAAAGCTTTTTTTCTTTTGCCTTTCTGCCCTCTGTTCAGGTGACTCCTCCCTTCCCTTGCTGTTCTCGTCACTACTTTTCACCGAATCTGATCTTTCCTTTGATTTATACTGATTCGACTTTTACCATCGCTCTGGCTTGTCGGGTCTGTATTTAGGGGGGGGGGGCCGGATAACTTTTCAAAATGAAGGTGAGGGAGGGCATGGATTCAAAAGTGAGGGTGAAGGAGGAAAAATAAAAATGAGGGCATATGCCCACCTCTGACCACAACGAACGCAGCCATTTTGCAACGCCATGGGTCGGATTGGATCGGTAGTGTTTTTTTTATTAACATAATAGTAAAAAGGAAGGAAAAGATTTTTGCTAGCCCCGGCATCTGCCATCAATACTGAATCACCTGAGCTGGGGCAGCGGAAATAAAGGATAGCAGGCAGAATTGAGAAATGAAATGAAAGAGGTGAGGGGACAGGAAGAGAGGATTGGGGGAGTAGTAGTTAATGCATCTTTTTTATTCGACCCATGATAACTGGAGCGAAACCAACAGCAGTTTTCTTTATTTTCTTTTTCTCTTCCTTCTTTTTTTGCCTCTACCAGTAGCTGACTGCATGGATAATGTGTCCAGATAGAAGTGACAGTTATTTCGCCTTTCTTGTCCTCAAGCACAATAAAATTAGTGCAGTTGGCTGAAGGAAGAATCGTCAAAATAAAGCGCAGTTGGACAGACAGACACAGAGAAACAGACAGACAGACACAGAGAAACAGACAGACACAGACACAGACAGACAGACAGACTGACTGACTGACTGACTGACTGACTGACTCACTGACTGTCTAGACAAACAGACTGACTGTCTAGACAGACAGACTGACTGACTAGACAGACAGACTGACTGTCTAGACAGACAGACAGACAGACAGACAGGATCGTCCAAATGAGCTTCTCCGCTAGTTTTGCAAACAACTCTTGCAGATAGCTAAACACCCTGTAGAGCATGTAGCGCAGAAAATAATTAGAGAAACATAATTGTTTCCGAGTTGGCGAGGTAAAAAGTTTAAGAGTAACGTGACAAATCGTCGAAACGGAATGGAATCGACCGAACATGGAAAGTGCCGTGCGAGCGCAGCCACCACCGTTCCGTTCCCACGGCCGTTACGGCGTTCAGCTGCCGTTTGCGTTAACGGCCGTTGCAAGTGCCCGTTTAACAGGGGTAGTAGTCCCTGTGCTGCTCCGCGGTGAGCCGTGTCGATAAATAGGTTACCCGCCCAGCCAGCACCGGGAACACAAGCTGCACCTAATGTTCCTTCGAAACGTTGTAAGCCGCGAGCGAGCATTCTACTGACTCAAACCAGACGGGTACTTCTCCGTCTGCAAGCAATTTGGGGAACGCGCCGGCGAGTAGCTTAGCGTACTGTCTCAACCGCTCGTCGTCGGAAGGCGCCGCATTCTGGCTTCGAGCACGCATGATTTGCCTCTCGAGCTCCAAGGCTCTCATCTTTTTTTCATTTAATTCCAACTCTTTCTCAATGTTTTGGCCATGCCGTGACCCCGACGCCTCATTTCTGCCCTTTTTCCGCCGTCCTCGCTGTCACCACTGTCACTACCGCTGTACATCGCAGATGCCCTGTCGGAGTTAAGATGCCCAAATCGGGTTTTCAACTACGATAGCCCCAGTCAAACATTGACCGCTAAAAAAACAAAGGAACCAGGGAACTCACTTGGAGTTGCATTCAGGGTCCTCTTTTCAGAGAGGAATGGCGGCGACCTTGGACCAGGTGCCGTCTGAAGCCATGAGCTGCTGCCAGTACTCGGAGATGCCGTTTTGTCCGCTGAAGGCCGTGTCCGCTTGAATCTTCTAACTGCCGCCGTTGCACAGGGATACCGCTCTGAGTCTCTTGAAGGCCTTGTCTTCGGCGTGTCACGCGCGATGCGGTTCGCACCTTCGTACCCGTAGGCTCAGAAAGAAATGAAACTGACTCCGGACTACGAGATCTCAGACCTTGAAAATACTGAAGGTTAATTGCAGAAGTGTCATAAGCAAGAAAACTGAGTTGGAGGCGGTTCTGCTTTTGCATGACCCTGAAATAGCGGTTTTCACAGAAACTCGGCTTAACAATACAGTGTTTTACAGTGAGTTCGTTACCACTGGCTACAGTTCGTACCGAAAGGATCGTGATGGTAGAGGTGGAGATGTCAGCATTCGGTTTAAATCATCCGTGCGAATTTTACCAATGGCTGATGTACCCATTGCTGTGTGCATTTTTTGCACAACGTACTATGGAAACGTTAGAGATGTTATTGGAGCAATGTAGAGGCCCCCCAACTTTACCGTTGCCTTGTTAGACGAACTGAAACAATATTTGTGCATGAATGTTAAACCATATAATTTTATTATCAGTCGGGATATTTTAATTTGCCTGAACTACACTAGTGAAAATTTTCCGTTAAACAACATGACCCCCAATGCGAAGCTATGTGGTACATCGATTTTTCCTTCGACTTTTTGCAAATTGTAGAAGAAAGTACCATATTTCAAGGCAATTCTCTATAAATGCTCGATCTCTTTTTTGCTATCCGATGGATTACTGCCAAAAACAAATAGCCAGATAGTAGATAGAATATCGACAACAAAGCTGTACTTCTCACTACTGCAGATGCCGCGTTAGATAAGAAACCTGAGAAACATGTATGCATGCAGTGCGTGCCAGTAGTAAAGGCACAGTGATATTTTAGGGCCAAACTCGTAACTGTGTCGGTTTTGTCTCACTTATTAGCTGAAACAGCTCCCAAACACGTACCCGCACACACACAACAGTATAAGCATCTAGCCTCTTGTCCAATAGTGCCTTGAGGGCTTGTCTTGCATGTTTATTACTCAGTTATATCGGCAGAAGTTGCGGACTAGAAAATTTAAATCGAATTTTAAAATGACTGTTAGTGAGGGTGAGGGAAGGCCGACGATGTGATGGTGAGGCGAGGGAGGGCCGGATAACTTTTCAAAATGAGGTTGAGGGAGGGCCATGGATTCAAAACTGAGGGTGAGGGAGGAAAAATAAAAATGATGACATTTGCTCACCTCTCACAACAACACACGCAGCCATTTTGCAACGCCATGGATCGGATTGGATCGGTAGTGGTTTTTCATTAATATAATGGTAAAAAGGAGGGAAAAGATTTTTGCTAGCCCCGGCATCTGCCATCGATACAGAAGCACCTGAGCTGGGGCAGCGGAAATAAAGGATAGCAGGCAGAATGGAGAAATGAAATGAAAGAGGTGGGGGGACAGGGAGAGAGGATTGGGGGAGTAGTAGTTAATGCATCTTTTTTATTCGACCGATGATAACTGGAGCGAAAGCACCAGCAGTTTTTTTTATTTTCTTTTTCTCTTCCTTCTTTTTTTGCCTCTCCCAGTTAGCTGACTGCATGGATAATGTGTCCAGATAGAAGTGACAGTTATTTCGCCTTTCTTGTCCTCAAGCACAATAAAATTAGTGCAGCTGGCTGAAGGAAGAATCGTCAAAATAAAGCGCAGTTGGACAGACAGACAGACAGAGAGAGAGAGAGAGAGAAAGACGGAGAGACAGGATCGTATAAATGAGCTGCTCCGCTAGTTTTGCAAACAACTCTTGCAGATAGATAAAAAAAACACCCTGTAGAGCATATAGGGCACAAAATTAGAGAAACATAAAAAGTTCAAGAGTAACGTGACAAATCGTCGAAACGGAATGGAACCGACGGAACATGGAAAGTGCCGTGCGAGCGCTGCCTCCACCGTTCCGTTCCCACGGCCGTTACGGCGTTCAGCTGCCGTTTTGGTTAACGGCCGTTGCAAGTGCCCGTTTAACAAGGGTAGTAATCCCTGTGCTGCTCCGCGGTGAGCCGTGTCGATAAATAGGTTACCCGCCCAGCCAGCACCGGGAACACAAGCTGCGCCTAATGTTCCTTCGGAACGTTGTAAGCCACGAGCGAGCATTCCACTGACTCAAACCAGACGGGTACTTCGCCGTCTGCAAGCAATTTGGGGAACGCGCCGGCGAGTAGCTTAGCGTACTGTCTCAACCGCTCGTCGTCGGAAGGCGCCGCATTCTGGCTTCGAGCACGCATGATTTGCATCTCGAGCTCTAAGGCTCTCATCTTTTTTTCATACAATTCCAACTCTTTCTCAATGTTTTGGCCATGCCGTGACCCCGACGCTTCATTTCTGCCCTTGTCTCCGCCGTGCTCGCTGTCACCACTGTCACTACCGCTGTCCATCGCAGATGCCCTGTTGGGGTTAAGATGCCCAAATCGGGTTATCATCAACTACGCAAGCCCCAGTCAAACATTGACCGCTAAGAAAACAAAGGAACCAGGGAACTCACTCGGAGCTGCATTCAGGGTCCTCTTTTCGGGGAGGAATGGCGGCGACCTTGGACCAGGTGCCGACTGAAGCCGCTAGCTGCAGCCGTTACTCGGGGATGCCGTTTTGTCCGCTGAAGGCCGTGTCCGCTTGAATCTTCCAACTGCCGCCGTTGCACAGGGATACCGCTCTGTGTCTGTTGAAGGTCTTGTCTTCGACGTTTGACGCCCGATGAGGTTCGCACCTTCGCACCAATAGGCTCAGAAAGAAATGAAACTTATTCCGGACTAGGAGATCTCAGACTCTGAATATGCTAAATGTTAACTGCAGAAGTGTCATAAGCACGAAACCTGAGTTGGAGGCGCTTCTGCTTTTGCATGACCCTCAAATAGTGCTTTTCACAGAAACTCGGCTTAACAATACAGTGTTTTACAGTGAGTTCGTTACCACTGGCTACAGTTCGTACCGAAAGGATCGCGATGGTAGAGGCGGAGATGTCAGCATTCGGTTTAAATCATCCGTGCGAATTTTACCAATGCTTGATGTACCCATTGTAGTGTGCATTTTTGCACAACGTACTATGTAAACGTTAGATATATTATTGGAGCAATGTACAGGCCCCCGAACTTTACCTCTCCCTTGTTAGACGAACTGAAACTATATTTGTGCACGAATGTTAAACCATATAATCGTATTATATGTAAGGATATTTTAATTTGCCTGAATAACAGTAGTGAAAATTTTGAATTAAAAAGCATGGCCCCCAATTCGAAGCTATGTCGGACATCGATTTTGCCTTCGACTTATTGCAAATTGTAGAAGAAAGTACCATATTTCAAGGCAATTCTCTATAAATGCTCGACTTCTTTTTTGCTATCGGATCGATTACTGCCAAAACAAATAGCCAGATAGTAGATATAAATATCGGAACAGAAAGATGTACTGCTCACTACTGCAGATGCCGTGTTAGATAAGAAACCTAAGATGCATGTATGCATGCAGTGCGTGCCAGAAGTAAAGGCAGAGTGATATTTTCTGGCCAAACCCGTAACTGTCTCGGTTTTGTCTCACATATTAGCTCGAACAGCTCCCACACACATACCCGCACACACATAACACTATAAGGATCTAGCCTCTCGTCCGACAGAGCCTTGCGGGCTTGTCTTGTATGTTTATTACTCAGTAATATCGCCAGAAGTTGTAGACTAGAAAATATAAATCAAAGTTTAAAATGACTGTTAGGGTGATGGAAGGCCGACGATGGGAGGGTGATGTGAGGGAGGGCCGGATAACTTTTCAAAATGAGATTGAAGGAGGGCCATAGATTTAAAAGTGAGGTGAGGGAGGAAAATTAAAATTGAGGGCATTTGCCCACCTCTGACCACAACAAACGCAGCCATTTTGCAACGGCATGGATCGGATTGGATCGGTGAAATGAGGTTCTCCGCTAGTTTTGCAAACAGCTCTTGCAAATAGATAAAAAAACACCCTGTAGAGCATGTAACGCAGAAAATATTTAGAGAAGCAATTTGTTTTCGAGTTGGCGAGGTAAAAAGTTCAAGAGTCACGTGATAAATCGTCGAAACGGAATGGAACCGACCGAACATGGAAAGTGCCGTGCGAGCGCAACCGCCACCGTTCCGTTCCCACGGCCGTTACGGCGTTCAGCTGCCGTTTGCGTTAACGGCCGTTGCAAGTGCCCGTTTAACAGGGGTAGTAGTCCCTGTGCTGCTCCGCAGGGAGCCGTGTCGATAAAAAGGTTACCCGCCCAGCCAGCACCGGGAACACAAGCTGCGCCTAATGTTCCTTCGGAACGTTGTAAGCCGCGAGCGAGCATTCCGCGAAGCACTGCACACCCTCAATGATAGAACAGTTACCGCGCACCAAGTGTGTTCAGCCAACTGCTGGTCGGGTAGTAGATCATAAACTGGACCAGGTCGCAGACGAGCAAGTGATTGCAATGCTGAAGCCAATCGTGAACGCCATGCTTGTGCTGCTTTTTAGCATATGCATTCCAGCTGCACAGAATGCACTGCAGATGTTGGATTTGTTGAATCCAGCGCTTGCAGATGTACAACAGCTGGCACAACGCATCCTCAAGACCCATCCTTCCGAGAAAAAGTCTGATGTTTACGTTTTCATCAACATTATCAGCCGCAACGGCAAGCAGCCTTTCTTGACACTGAAACATCTGCGCTGCCTTGTGATGGAGGGCCCTCGATCTGTTCTACTCAGGTCGCAGCAGTCGGCAGCCCTCAAGGTGTGCAGTCTACAGCTGAGGCAGCCTGTCACAGTGCTTGTGTCATTGCCCGTCGTGCTTGCTATGGACCGCATTTCTCTACTTATTTTTTACGACCCCCTCACCCCTTTCTCCTAGTGCAGGTTAGCCAACCGCAACATTTTACTGGTTAACCTCCCTGCCTTTCCTCTACCACTTTTCTCTTTTTTTGGTGGCATGTTGTCTTACTAATGTCGAGAGAATCTGATAGCATGCCGACTGTAACGGTGCGGTCTTGCGGTACGATTTCCTTGATCCGAGCCACGTTGTTTTCATTCCGTGAGGTTGAAGGGCGCCCCTGCGTTGTGTCATCTTCCACAGACGTTATCCCCGAAACGAACCTCGTGTGCCACTCGAAAACTCGCTCCCGCGATAATGTCTCGTTGCCGCAAGCATCACGAAGGAGCTCATACGTCTGTGTGGCTGTCTTTCTAAGCTTCACACAGAATTTTATGTTTACACGCTGTTCAAAGTGGACGTCCATCTCTCCACATTCACTCACAGTAGAATGCTCAGACGACTAGTGAGAGCGTACTTTTCTACATGCAGTTCCATCTAGAGGATGCCACAGCAATTAACATAAATATCTCAGGTTAGCCCGAAAAGATTGCGCTACACATGCGCCCCAACATTTATTTTGGGGAATCATTTCTGGAGAAGAAAATAAATCAGTCTGGAAACTATGGACAAAGGTTGTATAGTTCTATAGACTGTACCAGCGTGGTCATCTCTAAATACAAGATTGAAAGTGCTCAGCTTTTTTTGTTATGCTCTAAAATGGCGTTTGTTATCGTTATAAGGATATATACATGCTTTTTGCACATTACTGAGAGATCGTTATACGAGCTGTTCACCAAGGACTTAGAGGTTGCGTTTACGCATGTGTAGTAAAAGTAGGCATGTGAATGGAAAGTGCTGAGAGGTTGATTGCTTTGCTCTAAAACATTGTTTTGATTGTTTCAAAGACAAGTACATGCTCTTAAGACACTACTGAGAAATTGCGCTTATGCAAGCACATCTAAAATAGAGCTGAGAATTGAGGGTGTTGAATTGTTGCTTGTTTTGCTCTAAGACGACGTTTTTCATGGTTCTAAGGAGAAATAAATGCTTTTAACACACGTATGGGAACATGTGTTTACACATTGTAGAGTTTTGAATTGAAAGCGTTATCATGTTGGTTGCCTAGCGCCAAACGCTGTTTAACATGTTTTAGGCACAAATACGTAGTTCCAGTCAATTGTCAGGCCATGGAAAATTAAGGAGGCCATGGAACACGCCACCTGCCCCTTTAACCCTGTCGCTAACTACACCGATATTGACTTCGAATTGCAGCGACTGCGATCACAACGGCGCAGGGCAGAGCGCAGATACCGACGCACAAAGTCACGCCTAGACCTAAGAGATGCTAGGCGCATACAGAAGAAGATTCAGCGCAGAATTCAGGCACTGCAAACAACGGTGGAGGACATTTTGCCAAACACTTGATCCACGGAAGCCTTTGTCACGCGTTTGGAGTGTAATTCGGGGTCTTCGCACGTACCCTCAACAGCGCTACCCGTTCAAATCCGTAGCGCTCCACCAAAGAGGCAGTGTGGTTGAGCTAGCTGAAGATTTCTGCGCAAGAATAACAGGCCCTCCGAATCCAGGCGCAACGCTGCACTTCAACAATGTCCCACCCTCACGGGATTCTCGGATGGATGCACTATTCTCCATGGAAGAATTTGATGCTGCGCTGGCTTGTTGTAGAAGGTCATCATCACCAGGGCCCGATGGTGTGACGCACTCCGCACTTGCCAACCTTGGCAAAGAAGCTCGACGGGCTCTTTTGGACACTTGTAACAAGTCATGGACTGCTGGCATAGTTCCTCATGATTGGAAGACCAGTCGTCTGGTTCCACTTCTTAAGCCGGGGAAATCACCGCTCGACTTTTCATCATACCGTCCAATTGCACTCGCCAGCTGCGTTGGCAAAGTCATGGAAAGAATGGTGCTCACACGCGTGGAATGGTACTTGGAGCGATATCAGATTTATCCAACCTTCATGTCTGGGTTCCGACGGGGCCGTGGTTGACCTGGTAACGTCGGTGCACCACAGCAAAAGTTTGAAAAGATTAACCGTGCCATTGTTTTTGGATAACAAGGGCGCGTACCACAACGTAACGCATCAGGCCATTTTGCACGCAATGGAAGCTGCTGAGATCGCAGGCCGCATGTTCAGCTGGATACGCAGCTATTTATCAGAGAGGTCGTTTTTTGTCCTGACTGCGGACGGACCAACGTCCTTACACCGAAATTCGCGCGGAGTCCCTCAGGGTGGAGTGCTGAGCCCAGTTCTCTTCAACCTTGCTCTCATCGGCCTGGCCGACGTATTGCCACAATCTGCTCAGATCTCGGTATATGCAGACGACATCTGTATTTGGGCATCAGGGGTGACCCGTCCTCAAGTTCGTGCAAGACTTCAAAGGCGGCATCGATATTGACATCTTATCTTCGCTTGCAGGGCCTGAACATTTCGACCGAAAAGTGTTCACTTGTGGCGTTCACACGCAAAATAATGTCTCGCTACACCATTCGCATTAATGGTGAAGCCATTCCCTATGAGAGAAGCCACAGATTCCTTGGTATTGTCATCGACAAGAACCTCTCGTGGAGTCCACATGTCTACGACATGAGAAAGAGACTAATTGCGATTGTCCACGTCCTCTCCTTCCTCGGAGGAAAGTCCTGGTGCGCATCAGTGCGCTCTATGCTGCAACTGTACCGTTCCCTATTTCTGGGCTACATGCGGTACAGTCTTCCGATATTCAGTTCCATTAGAGAGAAAAATATCAAGACTCTTCAAAGTGTGCAAGCGCAAGCTCTCCGTATCTGCCTTGGACTGCCTAAATGTGCATTAACAGCAGCAACTGTTCTTGTTGCCCGGGAACATCCTGTTACTACATACATTGCTGTTGACAGCATGAGAACACATATTCGGCACCTCACACGGGTTCCCTGTCATCACCTCGCAACACTCCCAATAATTAGGCCGCGTACTGCATTCGCCAAAGTCATTGAAGCTCATCGCGCATATCTTCCATCGGAGTTCACCCCCTGCGTCAAGACCGTGCTCACCCTTATGGAGTCTTCATGAACCTCGGGTTCACCTCTATATTCCTGGAATTACAAAGAAAGCTGGTGTATCACTACCCGCTCTCAAACAACTGACATTGAATCACCTGCATTCTTACCACAGTCGCCGCATACATGTTTACACGGATGGATCAGTTCACTCGACCAGTTCTGCGGGGTCGGTGGTGATACCGGCCAGATCCATCTTCATGAAAGTGAAGACGACCTATCCAACATCTTCAACTGGTGCGGAACTCGCAGCCTTATGGGCTGCGGTAGAGTTCATCAGTCAGGAACCTCCACATGACTGGACGGTTTTCACCGACTCTAAAGCAGCCCTTCAAGCCCTGCCAGCTGCGCTACGCTGCGGGTCGCAGGAACAACTTGTTGCTGAGATCCGTCTACTGTACCACGGCACCGTTTCAAAAGGTCATGACATCATTTTTAATGGCTGCCAGGACACTGTGGTATTAACGGTAATCACCAGGCCGATGCGGCTGCGCGTTCGGCTCACAACGACGGACTTCCAGTGAAGATTCCAATCTCAAGACCTGACGCAGCGTGTGGGCTTCGCCCTTTGGCGCTGGAGCTCACACTTTTAGCGTGGAACACGGGAGAGTTTTGCAACCTCAGCCTCAAGGCACTGTACCCTGGACTGCGCCTTCGTCTTCCACGTAACTTAGCACGTCGCGACGCAACATTGTTATGCCGTTTATGGATCGGCGTTGCTTTTACCAACCACTATGCTTTCCGGATGGGGATGGCCGACAGTCCTGCGTGTGAAAGCTGCGGTTGTGAGGAGACCATCGCTCATCTTCTCTGTGAGTGCCCTGCATTTGCGAGTGCAAGACATACACTGTGTTGTGCCCTGGACCGCCTCGATCCTCGCTCATTAACAGAGAAAAAGATCCTCGGTCCGTGGCCACAGCAGTCGACTGCCCTCAAGGTATACAAGGCACTCTTTGCCTAATTGAGAGCGACTGGATTGAGTGACAAATTGTGACAGCGTTGTAAGTGTGTGTGTGTTATGCCTTTTTCCCCTTCTTTCTTCCTCCTTTTAGCCCCCTCATCTCTCTTCCCCAGTGCAGGGTAGCCAACCGGAACCCCTTTCTGGTTATCATCCCTATCTTTCCCTCCTCCTCTTTATCTACCTATCTATCTAATTGTGAGACAGCATTTATTAATGTATAGGCATCATATAATTATGAAGAAATGTTCATGTCTGGCTTGTTTACTTCTGTACAATGTCTCGGAGCATTTTCAACACAAATACGTCGCTTTCAGACAGTTCTGGCAGATTGTACTTCGGCAAGCATAGGTTGGTTGGGTTGGGTTAGGTTTGTTTGGGGGAGAAGTGCAAGGGATTCCGATTACACATTTATAGTAAAGGGGTGAGTGAATCGTAATTTGCTGAGATCTTGCTTCCTTTGCTCTAAAACGACGTTTCTATTCGTTTTGAGCACAAATACGTGCTTTCACGACGTTTTTAGAGATTGCGCTTACCCAAGGACATCTAAGAGTAAAGAATAGAATCGGTCCAGATCTTACTTCTTTTGCTCTAGAACGAACATTGTGACCGTATCAAGCATAAATACGTGCTTTCCACACTGTTTTGGGAGATTGCATTTATGCATGCGTAGCTAAGGTTCACTTGAAATTCTAAAGTGCTCGGATTCTTATGTTTTGGTGTAAAACGGCTTTAAAATTGTTATACGTGGTTTTCGCACAGACTGATAGATCTTTATAAGTTAATAGACGTGCTTTTAACACAGGACTGAGATTGCTTTTACTCGTGTGTTGTCAACGTAGAAATGTGAATGGCAATTGCGGTGAGCTTGATTGTTTTGCTCTAAAACATAGTTTTTGATAGTTTGGAGAACAAGTATGTTTTGTTGAGACAGTACTGAGAAACTGCCTTTACGGATGTATAGCCAACATGCAGTTGTGAAGCGAAAGTATTTAGATGTGGCTTGTTTTGCTCTAAAACGACATTTCTATTCGTTTTCAGTAGAAACACGTGCTTTTCACGACGTTCTTGGTGATTGCACTTACGGAAGCACACCTAAAATAGAGCTGAGATTCGGTGTAAAATTCTGTGATATTTCGCTCCAAAACGACGTTTTTCATCGTACCAGAGAAACGCGTGCTTTTCACATAAGTATGAGAATATGCGTTTATGTAATGTGGGTTGTGATTCGAAAGTGTTATCTTGCTTGCTTAGGTCTGAAATGACGTTCATCATAGTTTTAAGCACAAATATGTAGTTTGCTGTCAGTTAAAAACGATTGCGTTTATGGAAGTATAGTCAATGTATGGCTGTGGAGCAGCGTTCATATCTTGCATATTTGCGCTTAAACGAGGTTTCTTATCGTTTTCAGCACAAATACGTGGTTTTTAAACACTTCCGACAGTAGAGTTGTTAATCGAAATTTGTTTTGATATCTTGCTTGCTCCGCTCTGAAATGACATTTCATATCGTTTGCAGCACAAATGCGTGCTTCTCAAGAAAAATAATATGATTGCGCTAACACAAGGTTAGGATTTGTTTTGTTGATTTAGGTTAGGTTAGGTTGGGTTAGGTTAATTTGGGTTGGGCTCGGTTACGTTGGATTAGGTTAAGTTGGATTGGATTGGCTTAGGTTGGGTGGGTTGAGTTGACTTAGGTTGGGTTGTGTTGGGTTGTGTTGGGTTAGGTTAGGTTGGGTTAGGATAGGTTAGGTTGGGTTTTGTTAGCTTGGGTCGGGTTAGGTTAGGTTGGGTAGGGTTTGGTTGCGTTAGGTTAGGTTAGGTTTGGTTAGGTTAGGATTTGTTTTGTTGGGTTAGGTTAGGTTAGGATTTGTTTTTTTGGGTTAGGTTAGGTTAGATTGGGTTAATTTAGCAAGGCAGCTTGCTCTGTACGCTGAGGGGATTAGCAAGGATTGGGCCGGTCGTCCCTTTACGACCGACCCGCGCCGCCATTTCCCTGCCTCCCAGTGGGCCTGGTTACGGGGCATTCTCTCGCTACGTGCCCCGTCTCTTGACAGCGGAAACAGCGCACACCGCCGCGAGCTCGGTCGCGGAACAATGGCGCCTCCCCCTGCCTGGTTCCGCCGGTTGCACGGCCAAAGGGCCGGCTGATTCGGGTTTCCCCCTCCGCTGTGCGTTGGGGCGCTTGACGTCCCTCGACCGGCGGTCCAGAAAACGGTGCAGCGCAGGCTGTACGTCTCCTGTAGGAGTATGGATCGAGAGCTCGTTCGCTCAACTCCCATACTTCGTTTTGCCCGCTAACGGCTGCAGAGGCAGCGTGTGCGGGTGGTCGCTCGTTGGGTCGGGGCATGGCCCCTCTCCATGCACAGCGTGGCTCGAGGGCCTCGCTTGCCGGCGGTGGCGGACGATAGGCGCGCGCGGCGAGAATGTCGCCTTGAATGCGCTTTGCCTCGGCGGCCAGCTCCTCAAAATCTCGGAACCGGCCTCCGCGCAGGTATGCCGAAAAAGTCGGATGTGCCTGCCTAATCGTCCTTTCCACACGTTCCTCGTTCGAGGCTCTGGGCTCGGCGATTCAGAAAAGGTCCTCCATCGCACGTACGTACTCCAGGAGTGACTTATCCGGAGCCTGTGTACGGAGCTCCAACTCTCGCCGCATCCTACGCTCATAGTCAGCAGGCAGGAATTCGCGCAAGAATGCTGCACGGAACTCCTCGAGAGTCGCTGCCCGGTGGCCGGAAAGCCGATGCCACCTAGCTGCCGTGTCAGTCAGTGCTGCGGGGATGATGTGTGCAAGCACAACCTGATCAGTGAGACCCATGGCTCTCTGGTAATGGGCGAGGGACTCAAGGAAATCCCGGGCACTGAGGAGGCCATCATACCCGCGGTATGTTGGCATGGGCAACTTCACCGCGGGGTGAGACACCTTCGGCGCGGCCAAAAGCGTCTCAACCGCCCCTGACAGCGACTGAATCATCTGGGCAGCACTTCTTAGCAGTGCCTGCGCCCCGGCCTCAGAGGAGGCTTGGGCGGGCTGCACGAACGCAGGAGGCAAGGCGCCCAGTTCGATGAGCGGTGCGGTTTCCACAGGCCGTGGTAAAAACAGCGCAGCGACGACAGACACAGAGAAGACAGAAGACGGACAAGCGCTGACTAACAACTAAAGTTTATTGGAAAAAACACAGGTATTAATACACTCCTAAAACAACCAGGGAACACGCCCCTCTTAACAACCTTCTAATCGTGCTCCCTGGTTGTTTTAGGAGTGTATTAATACCTGTGTTTTTTCCAGTAGACTTTAGTTGTTAGTCAGCGCTTGTCCGTCTTCTGTCTTCTCTGTGTCTGTCGTCGCTGCGCTGTTTTTACCACGGCTTGAAGATGCACCAACTAGCTCAGTTGTCGGTACTTCTGCGGTTTCCACAGGGAGCCGGGCCAGCGCCTCACCGTTCCCAGAGCAGAATTGACTGCTCGCGGGGCACGGCTGCTGCTGTGCAGGACGGCCGGTTGCGACAGCGTCGCACGCACCGCTTCCGCACGGGGCGCAAAGCACACACAGCGGAGGCATGTGATTGACGGGTGCTCCCGATACAGCTCCAATGGGAGCTGCGTGATCGACGTTGGGGGTTGTACCGCCGTATGTCCCAATGGGGGCCGCGGCCAACCACGGTGTTTGGCTATTCGAAGAAACAGCAGCCAACGGATCAAAGGACGCTACGACTCCTAAGGGAGCCGACACGTAGCTGCCGAGTGCCCCGATGGGGGTGGCAGACATGGTGCGCAAGCGTGATCGTCAAGGCGACCTGCTCGGCAAATGTGCTATCAAAGGCTAAGAGCCAGTGACTTAGCACATTGGGCGCCAGTTGTGGGTTTCTCAGTAGGCACAGGCCACTACCCACCGCGGGTTCGAGCTTCGCGCGAGCCAAGGGCCCCGATCAGCCGTCACCACACGCACCCTGGGGCACCGCTGCGGCGGCGTTGAACCTCTGCAGAGAGGAGAGCGGCTCGCCGCAAGAAACAGGCCTCCAGGCTCACAAAGGAGACGTTTATTGACGCCGTCCTCCAGCGGTACATACACACACTCAACAGTCACCCCGTCCCGGGGCGCGCTCAGAGCAAGGCTCCGGTGCGCGCTCGGGGCAACAAGAGAAATGCGCGCCGCTAGCACGCCGCTGCAGGAGATTGTCCCCGCGGCAGTGCTGTGATCTCTCTCGTGTCGGCCGTTGGGCCGTTTGCGAAAGAGAGTGGGCAGTCAACGCAAGGTGCGCCTGTCAGAGGTCGTTGGACCCCTGGACAGGCTCGAGCCGCGGCGGATCGAGGACCCATGCTGGCGAGCTCGAGTATGAACTGGTCTGAACGGCAGAGGCCGGCCCGGACGAACAGTAACGTACGCACCTTACGCTGTCTCGGAGGGGGGTCTCTCTCTGGGCCCCGCTCGGACGGTCGCGCGACCACCCCAAACGGGTCCCGAATTCCCGCCAAAAGTCACCAATGGCAAAGGCCCTTGAGAAGCCGGGGGCGGAGCTGCGGCCGGATGACAGCGATTAGCCACCAGCCGTCACTCCGCCGCCCGAGGCGGGAGAAAGGGAAAGAGAGCGACGCGGGATGCCGCGCAGACGCCACGACGGGAATCTAGCAGGCTTCCCACAACGTAAAGAAATTAAAAAAACGGCGGGGTAACTGACTCTTGTGTCACTAAATATTCTTAGATACTCGAGCTGTTTACCCGCATATTTAGGTTCAGTTAGGTTAGGGGAGGTAGGGATAGGTTGCATTGGGTTGGGTTCGGTTGGGTTGGGTTAGGTTAGGTTTGGTTGGGTTAGGTTAGATTTTGTTAGGTTAGGTTAGGTGTGGTTAGGTTAGGTTTGGTTGTTTGGAGAACAAGTACATTTTGTTCAGACAGTACTGAAAAACTGCCTTTACGGATGTATAGCCAACATGCAGTTGTGAAGGGAAAGTATTTAGATGTGGGTTGTTTTGCTCGAAAACGACATTTATATTCGTTTTCAGTAGAAACACGTGCTTTTCGCGGCATTCTTGGTGATTGCGCTTACGGAAGCAACGCTAAAATAGGGATGAGATTCGGCGAAAAATTTTGTGATATTTCGCTCCAAAACGATGTTTTTCATCGTACTAGAGAGAAACGCGTGCTTTACACGTAAATATGAGAATATGCGTTTACATAATGTAGGTTGTGATTCGAAAGTGTTATCATCTTGCTTGCCTAGGTCTGAAATGATGGTCATCATGGTTTTATGCACAGATATGTAGCTGCTGTCAGTTAAGAACGATTGCGTTTATGGAAGTAGAGTCAATGTATGGCTGTGGAGCAGCGTTCATATCTTGCATATTTGCGCTTAAACGAGGTTTCTTATCGTTTTCAGCACAAATACGTGGTTTTTAAACACTTCTGGCAGTAGAGTTGTTAATCGAAATTTGTGTTGATATCATGCTTGCTCCGCTCTGAAATGACATTTCATATCGTTTGCAGCACAAATGCGTGCTTCTCAAGAAATTATATGATTGCACTAACACAAGCTTATCTAACATGGAGTGAGAATAGAAGTGGTTCAGATCCTGCTAGTTTTGCTGTAAAACTATATTTGTCATCGTATCAAGGACAAATATATGCTTTTCACGCAGATGTGGGAGATTGCATCCATGCATGCATCGCCAAAGTTGACTTGAATATCGAAAGTGCAGATTTGTTCTTGTTTTGCTCTTAAAAGGTGATTGTCATCGTTATAAGAATATATACATGGTGTTTACACACGACGGAAAGGTCGTTAGATATACGTGTTCTCCCTACAGGACTGCGAGAGTGCGTTTATGCATATGTTGGGTTGGGTTAGGTTGAGTTGGGTTAGGTTACGTTAGGTTAGGTTGGATTGGGTTGGCTTAGGTTGGGTGGGTTCGGTTGGGTTAGGTTAGGCTAGGTTCGGTTGGGCTAGGATAGGTTAGGTTAGGTTAGGTTGTTAGGTTAGGATTTGTTTTGTTAGGTTAGGTTAGGTTGGGTTGACTTAGGTGTGGACGGGTAGGGTTGGGTTGGGTTAGGTTACGTTGGGTTAGGTTAGGTTAGGATTTGTTTTGTTGTGTTAGGTTAGGATGGGTTGGGTTAATTTGGGTTGGGCTAGGTGAGGTGTGAAGTGTTTAGGTGAAATAATAATTCGTGCAATATGAAAGTAACTGACGCAGTGCTCACGCCAATCAAGTTAGCAAAAGTCCGCTCTTCTACTGATGTGGCGAGGCAGCACAAGCCGATCGCCACGCGTTTGTCCGGCGGAATCGCTTTCCACCTGTTGGTACCTTGCCGGCTCATGCTTCCACAAACAACCATGTACCAGAATGTGCCGTGGTTGATCCGAAAGTTTTCTCGGAGTCCGGTGTCCGGAAGGGGCGGAAGGGCGGTCCCGTACCACGAGTCTGGGCGCGAGTACACCGACAGATATCGCTCACGGATGGACAGGTGTACCGCGGCCAAAAAAATCGTTTCGGCCGGCCCCGGTGTCACTTCCTCCTTTCTTCAAGCATGACAATTTCAGTACCCAGCACCAGCATCTGCATGGGCAGGTATTGTAGTGCTGGCTGATGAACCCTGAACGCAGCCGAATAATGAGCATCACCTTTATTTGCGACAGGCATGCTAAAGGCCAACATAGGCTTGACACGCACGCAACTAATCCAACCAAAAAGCGCGGGTAAATGGTTAGAGTAACTATGACTCACCAGTGATGGAAGTTTTCGCCGCCGTTTTTTCCGCCGTTTGTTTCGGGGGCTTTCTGCCCGAGATTTCGGCCGGCCGGCAGAAAACAGCCAACTCAGAAGTGGCACGAGTCGGGGGAAACCGTGTAAAAAAAAACATTGCGAGGGCCAGCATTGGTGCTGTTGCTTTGTGAATTCTGCCCAGTGCTCTAAATGTCAACATGAAAAAAAATTCGAGACCGTGGGTAAACTGCGAAAGTATCTGACTTGCGAAAGTCAAGAAAGAGTCATAGTTACTCCGACCGTTTATCCTCATCTCTTTCGAAAAAGGGACCTCGGCTTGTCGTAGGGGCATTGCCAAGATTTACTTCGTCCCGGCCCCAGCTAGAGTGGCCGTTTTTCTCGGGGCAGAGTGCGAAGCACTCATACCGACGGTGCACTGCGCTCGCTAGGAGATCGGATCTTTTTTACTCAGAACAATCATGGACCAGGGGAATCCGACTGTCTAAAGGAAAGCATAGCGAGGGCCAGCAATGTTGCTTACGCAACGTGATTTCTGGCCAGTGCTCCGAATGTCAACGTAAAGAAATTAAAAAATAAACGGCGGGGTAACTGTGTCTTGTGTCACTAAAAAGTCTTATATACTTGAGCTGTTTACCCGCGCATTTTTCGTTCAGTTAGGTTGGGTTAGGGGAGGTGGGGTTAGGTTGGGATGGGTTCGGTTAGGTTGTGTTGGGTTCGGTTAGGTTAGGTTGGGTTGGGTTTTTTTAGGTTAGGTTGGGTTCGGGTAGGTTAGGTTAGGTTGTTTGGAGAACAAGTATGTTTTGTTGAGACAGTACTGAGAATCTGCCTTTATGGATGTATAGCCAACATGCAGTTGTGAAGCGAAAGTATTTAGATGTGGCTAATTTTGCTTTAAAACGACATTTCTATTCGTTTTCAGTAGAAACACGTGCTTTTCGCGACGTTCTTGGTGATTGCGCTTAAGGAAGCAGCCTTAAAATAAGGCTGAGATTCCGTGTAAAATTCTGTGATATTTCGTTCCAAAACGACGTTTTTCATCGTACCAGAGAAACGCGTGCTTTTCACATAAATATGAGAATATGCGTTTACATAATGTAGGTTGTGATTCGAAAGTGTTATCATCTTGCTTGCTTAGGTCTGAAATGATGGTCATCATGGTTTTATGCACAGATATGTAGCTGCTGTCAGTTAAGAACGATTGCGTTTATGGAAGTATAGTCAATGTATGGCTGTGGAGCAGCGTTCATATCTTGCATATTTGCGCTTAAACGAGGTTTCTTATCGTTTTCAGCACAAATACGTGGTTTTTAAACACTTCCGACAGTAGAGTTGTTAATCGAAATTTGTTTTGAGATCTTGCTTGCTCCGCTCTGAAATGACATTTCATATCGTTTGCAGCACAAATGCGTGCTTCTCAAGAAATTATATGATTGCACTAACACAAGCTTATCTAACATGGAGTGAGAATAGAAGTGGTTCAGATCCTGCTAGTTTTGCTGTAAAACTATATTTGTCATCGTATCAAGGACAAATATATGCTTTTCACGCAGATGTGGGAGATTGCATCCATGCATGCATCGCCAAAGTTGACTTGAATATCGAAAGTGCAGATTTGTTCTTGTTTTGCTCTTAAAAGGTGATTGTCATCGTTATAAGAATATATACATGGTGTTTACACACGACGGAAAGGTCGTTAGATATACGTGTTCTCCCTACAGGACTGCGAGAGTGCGTTTATGCATATGTTGGGTTGGGTTAGGTTGGGTTGGGTTAGGTTACGTTAGGTTAGGTTGGATTGGGTTGGCTTAGGTTGGGTGGGTTCGGTTGGGTTAGGATAGGCTGGGTTCGGTTGGGCTAGGATAGGTTAGGTTAGGTTGGGTTAGATTAGGTTAGGTTAGGTTGTTAGGTTAGAATTTGTTTTGTTAGGTTAGGTTAGGTTGGGTTGACTTAGGTGTGGACGGGTAGGGTTGGGTTGGGTTGGGTTAGGTTACGTTGGGCTAGGTTAGGTTAGGATTTGTTTTGTTGTGTTAGGTTAGGATGGGTTGGGTTAATTTGGGTTGGGCTAGGTGAGGTGTGAAGTGTTTATGTGAAATAATAATTCGTGCAATATGAAAGTAACTGACGCAGTGCTCACGCCAATCAAGTTAGCAAAAGTCCGCTCTTCTACTGATGTGGCGAGGCAGCACAAGCCAATCGCCACGCGTTTGTCCGGCGGAATCGCTTTCCGCCTGTTGGTACCTTGCCGGCTCATGCTTCCACAAACAACCATGTACCAGAATGTGCCGTGGTTGATCCGAAAGTTTTCTCGGAATCCAGTGTCTGGAAGGGGCGGAAGGGCGGTCCCGTACCACGAGTCTGGGCGCGGGTACACCGACAGATATCGCTCACGGATGGACAGGTGTACCGCGACCAAAAAAATCGTTTCGGCCGCCCCCGGTGTCACTTCCTCCTTTCTTCAAGCCTGACAATTTCAGTGCCCAGCACCAGCATCTGCATGGGCAGGTATTGTAGTGCTGGCTGATGAACCCTGAACGCAGCCGAATAATGAGCATCACCCTTATTTGCGACAGGCATTCTAAAGGCCAACATAGGCTTGACACGCACACAACTAATCCAACCAGAAAGCGCGGGTAAATGGTTAGAGTAACTATGACTCACCAGTGATGGAAGTTTTCGCCGCCGTTTTTTCCGCCGTTTGTTTCGGGGGCTTTCTGCCCGAGATTTCGTCCGGCCGGCAGAAAACAGCCAACTCAGAAGTGGCACGAGTCGGGGGAAACCGTGTAATTAAAAAAAAACATTGCGAGGGCCAGCATTGGTGCTGTTGCTTTGTGAATTCTGCCCAGTGCTCTAAATGTCAACATGAAAAAAAATTCGAGACCGTGTGCAAACTGCGAAAGTATCTGATTTGCGAAAGTCAAGAAAGAGTCATAGTTACTCTGACCGTTTATCCTCCTCTCTTTCCTTCGAAAAAGGGACCTCGGCTTGTCGTAGGGGCATTGCCAAGATTTACTTCGTCCCCGCCCCAGCTAGAGTGGCCGTTTTTCTCGGGGCAGAGTGCGAAGCACTCATACCGACGGTGCACTGCGCTCGTTAGGAGATCGGATCTTTTTTACTCAGAACAATCATGGACCAGGGGAATCCGACTGTCTAAAAGAAAGCATAGCGAGGACCAGCAATGTTGCTTACGCAACGTGATTTCTGGCCAGTGCTCCGAATGTCAACGTAAAGAAATTAAAAAAAACGGCGGGGTAACTGAGTCTTGTGTCACTAAAAAGTCTTATATACTTGAGCTGTTTTCCCGCGCATTTTTCGTTCAGTTAGGATGGGTTAGGGGAGGTGGGGTTAGGTTGGGATGGGTTCGGTTAGGTTGTGTTGGGTTCGGTTAGGTTAGGTTGGGTTGGGTTTAGTTTTAGGTTAGGTTCGGTTCGGGTAGGTTAGGTTAGGTTGTTTGGAGAACAAGTATGTTTTGTTGAGACAGTACTGAGAATCTGCCTTTATGGATGTATAGCCAACATGCAGTTGTGAAGCGAAAGTATTTAGATGTGGCTAATTTTGCTTTAAAACGACATTTCTATTCGTTTTCAGTAGAAACACGTGCTTTTCGCGACGTTCTTGGTGATTGCGCTTAAGGAAGCAGCCTTAAAATAAGGCTGAGATTCCGTGTAAAATTCTGTGATATTTCGTTCCAAAACGACGTTTTTCATCGTACCAGAGAAACGCGTGCTTTTCACATAAATATGAGAATATGCGTTTACATAATGTAGGTTGTGATTCGAAAGTGTTATCATCTTGCTTGCTTAGGTCTGAAATGATGGTCATCATGGTTTTATGCACAGATATGTAGCTGCTGTCCTGTTAAGAACGATTGCGTTTATGGAAGTATAGTCAATGTATGGCTGTGGAGCAGCGTTCATATCTTGCATATTTGCGCTTAAACGAGGTTTCTTATCGTTTTCAGCACAAATACGTGGTTTTTAAACACTTCCGACAGTAGAGTTGTTAATCGAAATTTGTTTTGAGATCTTGCTTGCTCCGCTCTGAAATGACATTTCATATCGTTTGCAGCACAAATGCGTGCTTCTCAAGAAATTATATGATTGCACTAACACAAGCTTATCTAACATGGAGTGAGAATAGAAGTGGTTCAGATCCTGCTAGTTTTGCTGTAAAACTATATTTGTCATCGTATCAAGGACAAATATATGCTTTTCACGCAGATGTGGGAGATTGCATCCATGCATGCATCGCCAAAGTTGACTTGAATATCGAAAGTGCAGATTTGTTCTTGTTTTGCTCTTAAAAGGTGATTGTCATCGTTATAAGAATATATACATGGTGTTTACACACGACGGAAAGGTCGTTAGATATACGTGTTCTCCCTACAGGACTGCGAGAGTGCGTTTATGCATATGTTGGGTTGGGTTAGGTTGAGTTGGGTTAGGTTACGTTAGGTTAGGTTGGATTGGGTTGGCTTAGGTTGGGTGGGTTCGGTTGGGTTAGGTTAGGCTAGGTTCGGTTGGGCTAGGATAGGTTAGGTTAGGTTAGGTTGTTAGGTTAGGATTTGTTTTGTTAGGTTAGGTTAGGTTGGGTTGACTTAGGTGTGGACGGGTAGGGTTGGGTTGGGTTAGGTTACGTTGGGTTAGGTTAGGTTAGGATTTGTTTTGTTGTGTTAGGTTAGGATGGGTTGGGTTAATTTGGGTTGGGCTAGGTGAGGTGTGAAGTGTTTAGGTGAAATAATAATTCGTGCAATATGAAAGTAACTGACGCAGTGCTCACGCCAATCAAGTTAGCAAAAGTCCGCTCTTCTACTGATGTGGCGAGGCAGCACAAGCCAATCGCCACGCGTTTGTCCGGCGGAATCGCTTTCCGCCTGTTGGTACCTTGCCGGCTCATGCTTCCACAAACAACCATGTACCAGAATGTGCCGTGGTTGATCCGAAAGTTTTCTCGGAGTCCAGTGTCTGGAAGGGGCGGAAGGGCGGTCCCGTACCACGAGTCTGGGCGCGGGTACACCGACAGATATCGCTCACGGATGGACAGGTGTACCGCGACCAAAAAAATCGTTTCGGCCGCCCCCGGTGTCACTTCCTCCTTTCTTCAAGCCTGACAATTTCAGTGCCCAGCACCAGCATCTGCATGGGCAGGTATTGTAGTGCTGGCTGATGAACCCTGAACGCAGCCGAATAATGAGCATCACCCTTATTTGCGACAGGCATTCTAAAGGCCAACATAGGCTTGACACGCACACAACTAATCCAACCAGAAAGCGCGGGTAAATGGTTAGAGTAACTATGACTCACCAGTGATGGAAGTTATCGCCGCCGTTTTTTCCGCCGTTTGTTTCGGGGGCTTTCTGCCCGAGATTTCGGCCGGCCGGCAGAAAACAGCCAACTCAGAAGTGGCACGAGTCGGGGGAAACCGTGTAATTAAAAAAAAACATTGCGAGGGCCAGCATTGGTGCTGTTGCTTTGTGAATTCTGCCCAGTGCTCTAAATGTCAACATGAAAAAAAATTCGAGACCGTGTGCAAACTGCGAAAGTATCTGATTTGCGAAAGTCAAGAAAGAGTCATAGTTACTCTGACCGTTTATCCTCCTCTCTTTCCTTCGAAAAAGGGACCTCGGCTTGTCGTAGGGGCATTGCCAAGATTTACTTCGTCCCCGCCCCAGCTAGAGTGGCCGTTTTTCTCGGGGCAGAGTGCGAAGCACTCATACCGACGGTGCACTGCGCTCGTTAGGAGATCGGATCTTTTTTACTCAGAACAATCATGGACCAGGGGAATCCGACTGTCTAAAACAAAGCATAGCGAGGGCCAGCAATGTTGCTTACGCAACGTGATTTCTGGCCAGTGCTCCGAATGTCAACGTAAAGAAATTAAAAAAAAACGGCGGGGTAACTGAGTCTTGTGTCACTAAAAAGTCTTATATACTTGAGCTGTTTTCCCGCGCATTTTTCGTTCAGTTAGGATGGGTTAGGGGAGGTGGGGTTAGGTTGGGATGGGTTCGGTTAGGTTGTGTTGGGTTCGGTTAGGTTAGGTTGGGTTGGGTTTAGTTTTAGGTTAGGTTCGGTTCGGGTAGGTTAGGTTAGGTTGTTTGGAGAACAAGTATGTTTTGTTGAGACAGTACTGAGAATCTGCCTTTATGGATGTATAGCCAACATGCAGTTGTGAAGCGAAAGTATTTAGATGTGGCTAATTTTGCTTTAAAACGACATTTCTATTCGTTTTCAGTAGAAACACGTGCTTTTCGCGACGTTCTTGGTGATTGCGCTTAAGGAAGCAGCCTTAAAATAAGGCTGAGATTCCGTGTAAAATTCTGTGATATTTCGTTCCAAAACGACGTTTTTCATCGTACCAGAGAAACGCGTGCTTTTCACATAAATATGAGAATATGCGTTTACATAATGTAGGTTGTGATTCGAAAGTGTTATCATCTTGCTTGCTTAGGTCTGAAATGATGGTCATCATGGTTTTATGCACAGATATGTAGCTGCTGTCAGTTAAGAACGATTGCGTTTATGGAAGTATAGTCAATGTATGGCTGTGGAGCAGCGTTCATATCTTGCATATTTGCGCTTAAACGAGGTTTCTTATCGTTTTCAGCACAAATACGTGGTTTTTAAACACTTCCGACAGTAGAGTTGTTAATCGAAATTTGTTTTGAGATCTTGCTTGCTCCGCTCTGAAATGACATTTCATATCGTTTGCAGCACAAATGCGTGCTTCTCAAGAAATTATATGATTACACTAACACAAGCTTATCTAACATGGAGTGAGAATAGAAGTGGTTCAGATCCTGCTAGTTTTGCTGTAAAACTATATTTGTCATCGTATCAAGGACAAATATATGCTTTTCACGCAGATGTGGGAGATTGCATCCATGCATGCATCGCCAAAGTTGACTTGAATATCGAAAGTGCAGATTTGTTCTTGTTTTGCTCTTAAAAGGTGATTGTCATCGTTATAAGAATATATACATGGTGTTTACACACGACGGAAAGGTCGTTAGATATACGTGTTCTCCCTACAGGACTGCGAGAGTGCGTTTATGCATATGTTGGGTTGGGTTAGGTTGAGTTGGGTTAGGTTACGTTAGGTTAGGTTGGATTGGGTTGGCTTAGGTTGGGTGGGTTCGGTTGGGTTAGGTTAGGCTAGGTTCGGTTGGGCTAGGATAGGTTAGGTTAGGTTAGGTTGTTAGGTTAGGATTTGTTTTGTTAGGTTAGGTTAGGTTGGGTTGACTTAGGTGTGGACGGGTAGGGTTGGGTTGGGTTAGGTTACGTTGGGTTAGGTTAGGTTAGGATTTGTTTTGTTGTGTTAGGTTAGGATGGGTTGGGTTAATTTGGGTTGGGCTAGGTGAGGTGTGAAGTGTTTAGGTGAAATAATAATTCGTGCAATATGAAAGTAACTGACGCAGTGCTCACGCCAATCAAGTTAGCAAAAGTCCGCTCTTCTACTGATGTGGCGAGGCAGCACAAGCCAATCGCCACGCGTTTGTCCGGCGGAATCGCTTTCCGCCTGTTGGTACCTTGCCGGCTCATGCTTCCACAAACAACCATGTACCAGAATGTGCCGTGGTTGATCCGAAAGTTTTCTCGGAGTCCAGTGTCTGGAAGGGGCGGAAGGGCGGTCCCGTACCACGAGTCTGGGCGCGGGTACACCGACAGATATCGCTCACGGGTGGACAGGTGTACCGCGACCAAAAAAATCGTTTCGGCCGCCCCCGGTGTCACTTCCTCCTTTCTTCAAGCCTGACAATTTCAGTGCCCAGCACCAGCATCTGCATGGGCAGGTATTGTAGTGCTGGCTGATGAACCCTGAACGCAGCCGAATAATGAGCATCACCCTTATTTGCGACAGGCATTCTAAAGGCCAACATAGGCTTGACACGCACACAACTAATCCAACCAGAAAGCGCGGGTAAATGGTTAGAGTAACTATGACTCACCAGTGATGGAAGTTATCGCCGCCGTTTTTTCCGCCGTTTGTTTCGGGGGCTTGCTGCCCGAGATTTCGGCCGGCCGGCAGAAAACAGCCAACTCAGAAGTGGCACGAGTCGGGGGAAACCGTGTAATTAAAAAAAAACATTGCGAGGGCCAGCATTGGTGCTGTTGCTTTGTGAATTCTGCCCAGTGCTCTAAATGTCAACATGAAAAAAAATTCGAGACCGTGTGCAAACTGCGAAAGTATCTGATTTGCGAAAGTCAAGAAAGAGTCATAGTTACTCTGACCGTTTATCCTCCTCTCTTTCCTTCGAAAAAGGGACCTCGGCTTGTCGTAGGGGCATTGCCAAGATTTACTTCGTCCCCGCCCCAGCTAGAGTGGCCGTTTTTCTCGGGGCAGAGTGCGAAGCACTCATACCGACGGTGCACTGCGCTCGTTAGGAGATCGGATCTTTTTTACTCAGAACAATCATGGACCAGGGGAATCCGACTGTCTAAAACAAAGCATAGCGAGGGCCAGCAATGTTGCTTACGCAACGTGATTTCTGGCCAGTGCTCCGAATGTCAACGTAAAGAAATTAAAAAAAAACGGCGGGGTAACTGAGTCTTGTGTCACTAAAAAGTCTTATATACTTGAGCTGTTTTCCCGCGCATTTTTCGTTCAGTTAGGATGGGTTAGGGGAGGTGGGGTTAGGTTGGGATGGGTTCGGTTAGGTTGTGTTGGGTTCGGTTAGGTTAGGTTGGGTTGGGTTTAGTTTTAGGTTAGGTTCGGTTCGGGTAGGTTAGGTTAGGTTGTTTGGAGAACAAGTATGTTTTGTTGAGACAGTACTGAGAATCTGCCTTTATGGATGTATAGCCAACATGCAGTTGTGAAGCGAAAGTATTTAGGTGTGGCTAATTTTGCTTTAAAACGACATTTCTATTCGTTTTCAGTAGAAACACGTGCTTTTCGCGACGTTCTTGGTGATTGCGCTTAAGGAAGCAGCCTTAAAATAAGGCTGAGATTCCGTGTAAAATTCTGTGATATTTCGTTCCAAAACGACGTTTTTCATCGTACCAGAGAAACGCGTGCTTTTCACATAAATATGAGAATATGCGTTTACATAATGTAGGTTGTGATTCGAAAGTGTTATCATCTTGCTTGCTTAGGTCTGAAATGATGGTCATCATGGTTTTATGCACAGATATGTAGCTGCTGTCAGTTAAGAACGATTGCGTTTATGGAAGTATAGTCAATGTATGGCTGTGGAGCAGCGTTCATATCTTGCATATTTGCGCTTAAACGAGGTTTCTTATCGTTTTCAGCACAAATACGTGGTTTTTAAACACTTCCGACAGTAGAGTTGTTAATCGAAATTTGTTTTGAGATCTTGCTTGCTCCGCTCTGAAATGACATTTCATATCGTTTGCAGCACAAATGCGTGCTTCTCAAGAAATTATATGATTGCACTAACACAAGCTTATCTAACATGGAGTGAGAATAGAAGTGGTTCAGATCCTGCTAGTTTTGCTGTAAAACTATATTTGTCATCGTATCAAGGACAAATATATGCTTTTCACGCAGATGTGGGAGATTGCATCCATGCATGCATCGCCAAAGTTGACTTGAATATCGAAAGTGCAGATTTGTTCTTGTTTTGCTCTTAAAAGGTGATTGTCATCGTTATAAGAATATATACATGGTGTTTACACACGACGGAAAGGTCGTTAGATATACGTGTTCTCCCTACAGGACTGCGAGAGTGCGTTTATGCATATGTTGGGTTGGGTTAGGTTGAGTTGGGTTAGGTTACGTTAGGTTAGGTTGGATTGGGTTGGCTTAGGTTGGGTGGGTTCGGTTGGGTTAGGTTAGGCTAGGTTCGGTTGGGCTAGGATAGGTTAGGTTAGGTTAGGTTGTTAGGTTAGGATTTGTTTTGTTAGGTTAGGTTAGGTTGGGTTGACTTAGGTGTGGACGGGTAGGGTTGGGTTGGGTTAGGTTACGTTGGGTTAGGTTAGGTTAGGATTTGTTTTGTTGTGTTAGGTTAGGATGGGTTGGGTTAATTTGGGTTGGGCTAGGTGAGGTGTGAAGTGTTTAGGTGAAATAATAATTCGTGCAATATGAAAGTAACTGACGCAGTGCTCACGCCAATCAAGTTAGCAAAAGTCCGCTCTTCTACTGATGTGGCGAGGCAGCACAAGCCGATCGCCCCGCGTTTGTCCGGCGGAATCGCTTTCCACCTGTTGGTACCTTGCCGGCTCATGCTTCCACAAACAACCATGTACCAGAATGTGCCGTGGTTGATCCGAAAGTTTTCTCGGAGTCCGGTGTCCGGAAGGGGCGGAAGGGCGGTCCCGTACCACGAGTCTGGGCGCGAGTACACCGACAGATATCGCTCACGGATGGACAGGTGTACCGCGGCCAAAAAAATCGTTTCGGCCGCCCCCGGTGTCACTTCCTCCTTTCTTCAAGCATGACAATTTCAGTACCCAGCACCAGCATCTGCATGGGCAGGTATTGTAGTGCTGGCTGATGAACCCTGAACGCAGCCGAATAATGAGCATCACCTTTATTTGCGACAGGCATGCTAAAGGCCAACATAGGCTTGACACGCACGCAACTAATCCAACCAAAAAGCGCGGGTAAAGGGTTAGAGTAACTATGACTCACCAGTGATGGAAGTTTTCGCCGCCGTTTTTTCCGCCGTTTGTTTCGGGGGCTTTCTGCCCGAGATTTCGGCCGGCCGGCAGAAAACAGCCAACTCAGAAGTGGCACCAGTCGGGGGAAACCGTGTAAAAAAAAACATTGCGAGGGCCAGCATTGGTGCTGTTGCTTTGTGAATTCTGCCCAGTGCTCTAAATGTCAACATGAAAAAAAATTCGAGACCGTGGGTAAACTGCGAAAGTATCTGACTTGCGAAAGTCAAGAAAGAGTCATAGTTACTCCGACCGTTTATCCTCATCTCTTTCCTTCGAAAAAGGGACCTCGGCTTGTCGTAGGGGCATTGCCAAGATTTACTTCGTCCCGGCCCCAGCTAGAGTGGCCGTTTTTCTCGGGGCAGAGTGCGAAGCACTCATACCGACGGTGCACTGCGCTCGCTAGGAGATCGGATCTTTTTTACTCAGAACAATCATGGACCAGGGGAATCCGACTGTCTAAAGGAAAGCATAGCGAGGGCCAGCAATGTTGCTTACGCAACGTGATTTCTGGCCAGTGCTCCGAATGTCAACGTAAAGAAATTAAAAAATAAACGGCGGGGTAACTGTGTCTTGTGTCACTAAAAAGTCTTATATACTTGAGCTGTTTACCCGCGCATTTTTCGTTCAGTTAGGTTGGGTTAGGGGAGGTGGGGTTAGGTTGGGATGGGTTCGGTTAGGTTGTGTTGGGTTCGGTTAGGTTAGGTTGGGTTGGGTTTTTTTAGGTTAGGTTGGGTTCGGGTAGGTTAGGTTAGGTTGTTTGGAGAACAAGTATGTTTTGTTGAGACAGTACTGAGAATCTGCCTTTATGGATGTATAGCCAACATGCAGTTGTGAAGCGAAAGTATTTAGATGTGGCTAATTTTGCTTTAAAACGACATTTCTATTCGTTTTCAGTAGAAACACGTGCTTTTCGCGACGTTCTTGGTGATTGCGCTTAAGGAAGCAGCCTTAAAATAAGGCTGAGATTCCGTGTAAAATTCTGTGATATTTCGTTCCAAAACGACGTTTTTCATCGTACCAGAGAAACGCGTGCTTTTCACATAAATATGAGAATATGCGTTTACATAATGTAGGTTGTGATTCGAAAGTGTTATCATCTTGCTTGCTTAGGTCTGAAATGATGGTCATCATGGTTTTATGCACAGATATGTAGTGGCTGTCAGTTAAGAACGATTGCGTTTATGGAAGCATAGTCAATGTATGGCTGTGGAGCAGCGTTCATATCTTGCATATTTGCGCTTAAACGAGGTTTCTTATCGTTTTCAGCACAAATACGTGGTTTTTAAACACTTCCGACAGTAGAGTTGTTAATCGAAATTTGTTTTGAGATCTTGCTTGCTCCGCTCTGAAATGACATTTCATATCGTTTGCAGCACAAATGCGTGCTTCTCAAGAAATTATATGATTGCACTAACACAAGCTTATCTAACATGGAGTGAGAATAGAAGGGGTTCAGATCCTGCTAGTTTTGCTGTAAAACTATATTTGTCATCGTATCAAGGACAAATATATGCTTTTCACGCAGATGTGGGAGATTGCATCCATGCATGCATCGCCAAAGTTGACTTGAATATCGAAAGTGCAGATTTGTTCTTGTTTTGCTCTTAAAAGGTGATTGTCATCGTCATAAGAATATATACATGGTGTTTACACACGACGGAAAGGTCGTTAGATATACGTGTTCTCCCTACAGGACTGCGAGAGTGTGTTCATGCATATGTTGGGTTGGGTTAGGTTGGGTTGGGTTAGGTTTCGTTAGGTTAGGTTGGATTGGGTTGGCTTAGGTTGGGAGGGTTCGGTTGGGTTAGGTTAGGCTAGGTTCGGTTGGGCTAGGATAGGTTAAGTTAGGTTGGGTTAGATTAGGTTAGGTTAGGTTGTTAGGTTAGAATTTGTTTTGTTAGGTTAGGTTAGGTTGGGTTGACTTAGGTGTGGACGGGTAGGGTTGGGTTGGGTTGGGTTAGGTTACGTTGGGCTAGGTTAGGTTAGGATTTGTTTTGTTGTGTTAGGTTAGGATGGGTTGGGTTAATTTGGGTTGGGCTAGGTGAGGTGTGAAGTGTTTATGTGAAATAATAATTCGTGCAATATGAAAGTAACTGACGCCGTGCTCACGCCAATCAAGTTAGCAAAAGTCCGCTCTTCTACTGATGTGGCGAGGCAGCACAAGCCGATCGCCACGCGTTTGTCCGGCGGAATCGCTTTCCGCCTGTTGGTACCTTGCCGGCTCATGCTTCCACAAACAACCATGTACCAGAATGTGCCGTGGTTGATCCGAAAGTTTTCTCGGAGTCCGGTGTCTGGAAGGGGCGGAAGGGCGGTCCCGTACCACGAGTCTGGGCGCGGGTACACCGACAGATATCGCTCACGGATGGACAGGTGTACCGCGACCAAAATTATCGTTTCGGCCGCCCCCGGTGTCACTTCCTCCTTTCTTCAAGCCTGACAATTTCAGTGCCCAGCACCAGCATCTGCATGGGCAGGTATGGTAGTGCTGGCTGATGAACCCTGAACGGAGCCGAATAATGAGCATCACCCTTATTTGCGACAGGCATTCTAAAGGCCAACATAGGCTTGACACGCACACAACTAATCCAACCAGAAAGCGCGGGTAAATGGTTAGAGAAACTATGACTCACCAGTGATGGAAGTTTTCGCCGCCGTTTTTTCCGCCGTTTGTTTCGGGGGCTTTCTGCCCGAGATTTCGGCCGGCCGGCAGAAAACAGCCAACTCAGAAGTGGCACGAGTCGGGGAAAACCGTGTAATTAAAAAAAAAACATTGCGAGGGCCAGCATTGGTGCTGTTGCTTTGTGAATTCTGCCCAGTGCTCTAAATGTCAACAAGAAAAAAATTCGAGACCGTGTGAAACTGCGAAAGTATCTGATTTGCGAAAGTCAAGAAAGAGTCATAGTTACTCCGACCGTTTATCCTCCTCTCTTTCCTTCGAAAAAGGGACCTCGGCTTCTCGTAGGGGCATTGCCAAGATTTACTTCGTCCCCGCCCCAGCTAGAGTGGCCGTTTTTCTCGGGGCAGAGTGCGAAGCACTCATACCGACGGTGCACTGCGCTCGTTAGGAGATCGGATCTTTTTTACTCAGAACAATCATGGACCAGGGGAATCCGACTGTCTAAAAGAAAGCATAGCGAGTGCCAGCAATGTTGTTTACGCCACGTGATTTCTGGCCAGTGCTCCGAATGTCAACGTAAAGAAATTAAAAAAAACGGCGGGGTAACTGAGTCTTGTGTCACTAAAAAGTCTTATATACTTGAGCTGTTTTCCCGCGCATTTTTCGTTCAGTTAGGTTGGGTTAGGAGAGGTGGGGTTAGGTTGGGATGGGTTTGGTTAGGTTGTGTTGGGTTCGGTTAGGTTAGGTTGGGTTGGGTTGGGTTTTAGGTTAGGTTGGGTTCGGGTAGGTTAGGTTAGGTTGTTTGGAGAACAAGTATGTTTTGTTGAGACAGTACTGAGAATCTGCCTTTATGGATGTATAGCCAACATGCAGTTGTGAAGCGAAAGTATTTAGATGTGGCTAATTTTGCTTTAAAACGACATTTCTATTCGTTTTCAGTAGAAACACGTGCTTTTCGCGACGTTCTTGGTGATTGCGCTTAAGGAAGCAGCCTTAAAATAAGGCTGAGATTCCGTGTAAAATTCTGTGATATTTCGTTCCAAAACGACGTTTTTCATCGTACCAGAGAAACGCGTGCTTTTCACATAAATATGAGAATATGCGTTTACATAATGTAGGTTGTGATTCGAAAGTGTTATCATCTTGCTTGCTTAGGTCTGAAATGATGGTCATCATGGTTTTATGCACAGATATGTAGCTGCTGTCAGTTAAGAACGATTGCGTTTATGGAAGTATAGTCAATGTATGGCTGTGGAGCAGCGTTCATATCTTGCATATTTGCGCTTAAACGAGGTTTCTTATCGTTTTCAGCACAAATACGTGGTTTTTAAACACTTCCGACAGTAGAGTTGTTAATCGAAATTTGTTTTGAGATCTTGCTTGCTCCCCTCTGAAATGACATTTCATATCGTTTGCAGCACAAATGCGTGCTTCTCAAGAAATTATATGATTGCACTAACACAAGCTTATCTAACATGGAGTGAGAATAGAAGTGGTTCAGATCCTGCTAGTTTTGCTGTAAAACTATATTTGTCATCGTATCAAGGACAAATATATGCTTTTCACGCAGATGTGGGAGATTGCATCCATGCATGCATCGCCAAAGTTGACTTGAATATCGAAAGTGCAGATTTGTTCTTGTTTTGCTCTTAAAAGGTGATTGTCATCGTTATAAGAATATATACATGGTGTTTACACACGACGGAAAGGTCGTTAGATATACGTGTTCTCCCTACAGGACTGCGAGAGTGCGTTTATGCATATGTTGGGTTGGGTTAGGTTGAGTTGGGTTAGGTTACGTTAGGTTAGGTTGGATTGGGTTGGCTTAGGTTGGGTGGGTTCGGTTGGGTTAGGTTAGGCTAGGTTCGGTTGGGCTAGGATAGGTTAGGTTAGGTTAGGTTGTTAGGTTAGGATTTGTTTTGTTAGGTTAGGTTAGGTTGGGTTGGCTTAGGTGTGGACGGGTAGGGTTGGGTTGGGTTAGGTTACGTTGGGTTAGGTTAGGTTAGGATTTGTTTTGTTGTGTTAGGTTAGGATGGGTTGGGTTAATTTGGGTTGGGCTAGGTGAGGTGTGAAGTGTTTAGGTGAAATAATAATTCGTGCAATATGAAAGTAACTGACGCAGTGCTCACGCCAATCAAGTTAGCAAAAGTCCGCTCTTCTACTGATGTGGCGAGGCAGCACAAGCCAATCGCCACGCGTTTGTCCGGCGGAATCGCTTTCCGCCTGTTGGTACCTTGCCGGCTCATGCTTCCACAAACAACCATGTACCAGAATGTGCCGTGGTTGATCCGAAAGTTTTCTCGGAGTCCGGTGTCCGGAAGGGGCGGAAGGGCGGTCCCGTACCACGAGTCTGGGCGCGAGTACACCGACAGATATCGCTCACGGATGGACAGGTGTACCGCGGCCAAAAAAATCGTTTCGGCCGCCCCCGGTGTCACTTCCTCCTTTCTTCAAGCATGACAATTTCAGTACCCAGCACCAGCATCTGCATGGGCAGGTATTGTAGTGCTGGCTGATGAACCCTGAACGCAGCCGAATAATGAGCATCACCTTTATTTGCGACAGGCATGCTAAAGGCCAACATAGGCTTGACACGCACGCAACTAATCCAACCAAAAAGCGCGGGTAAATGGTTAGAGTAACTATGACTCACCAGTGATGGAAGTTTTCGCCGCCGTTTTTTCCGCCGTTTGTTTCGGGGGCTTTCTGCCCGAGATTTCGGCCGGCCGGCAGAAAACAGCCAACTCAGAAGTGGCACCAGTCGGGGGAAACCGTGTAAAAAAAAACATTGCGAGGGCCAGCATTGGTGCTGTTGCTTTGTGAATTCTGCCCAGTGCTCTAAATGTCAACATGAAAAAAAATTCGAGACCGTGGGTAAAGTGCGAAAGTATCTGACTTGCGAAAGTCAACAAAGAGTCATAGTTACTCTGACCGTTTATCCTCCTCTCTTTCCTTCGAAAAAGGGACCTCGGCTTGTCGTAGGGGCATTGCCAAGATTTACTTCGTCCCCGCCCCAGCTAGAGTGGCCGTTTTTCTCGGGGCAGAGTGCGAAGCACTCATACCGACGGTGCACTGCGCTCGTTAGGAGATCGGATCTTTTTTACTCAGAACAATCATGGACCAGGGGAATCCGACTGTCTAAAAGAAAGCATAGCGAGGGCCAGCAATGTTGCTTACGCAACGTGATTTCTGGCCAGTGCTCCGAATGTCAACGTAAAGAAATTAAAAAAAAACGGCGGGGTAACTGAGTCTTGTGTCACTAAAAAGTCTTATATACTTGAGCTGTTTTCCCGCGCATTTTTCGTTCAGTTAGGATGGGTTAGGGGAGGTGGGGTTAGGTTGGGATGGGTTCGGTTAGGTTGTGTTGGGTTCGGTTAGGTTAGGTTGGGTTGGGTTTAGTTTTAGGTTAGGTTCGGTTCGGGTAGGTTAGGTTAGGTTGTTTGGAGAACAAGTATGTTTTGTTGAGACAGTACTGAGAATCCGCCTTTATGGATGTATAGCCAACATGCAGTTGTGAAGCGAAAGTATTTAGATGTGGCTAATTTTGCTTTAAAACGACATTTCTATTCGTTTTCAGTAGAAACACGTGCTTTTCGCGACGTTCTTGGTGATTGCGCTTAAGGAAGCAGCCTTAAAATAAGGCTGAGATTCCGTGTAAAATTCTGTGATATTTCGTTCCAAAACGACGTTTTTCATCGTACCAGAGAAACGCGTGCTTTTCACATAAATATGAGAATATGCGTTTACATAATGTAGGTTGTGATTCGAAAGTGTTATCATCTTGCTTGCTTAGGTCTGAAATGATGGTCATCATGGTTTTATGCACAGATATGTAGCTGCTGTCAGTTAAGAACGATTGCGTTTATGGAAGTATAGTCAATGTATGGCTGTGGAGCAGCGTTCATATCTTGCATATTTGCGCTTAAACGAGGTTTCTTATCGTTTTCAGCACAAATACGTGGTTTTTAAACACTTCCGACAGTAGAGTTGTTAATCGAAATTTGTTTTGAGATCTTGCTTGCTCCGCTCTGAAATGACATTTCATATCGTTTGCAGCACAAATGCGTGCTTCTCAAGAAATTATATGATTGCACTAACACAAGCTTATCTAACATGGAGTGAGAATAGAAGTGGTTCAGATCCTGCTAGTTTTGCTGTAAAACTATATTTGTCATCGTATCAAGGTCAAATATATGCTTTTCACGCAGATGTGGGAGATTGCATCCATGCATGCATCGCCAAAGTTGACTTGAATATCGAAAGTGCAGATTTGTTCTTGTTTTGCTCTTAAAAGGTGATTGTCATCGTTATAAGAATATATACATGGTGTTTACACACGACGGAAAGGTCGTTAGATATACGTGTTCTCCCTACAGGACTGCGAGAGTGCGTTTATGCATATGTTGGGTTGGGTTAGGTTGAGTTGGGTTAGGTTACGTTAGGTTAGGTTGGATTGGGTTGGCTTAGGTTGGGTGGGTTCGGTTGGGTTAGGTTAGGCTAGGTTCGGTTGGGCTAGGATAGGTTAGGTTAGGTTAGGTTGTTAGGTTAGGATTTGTTTTGTTAGGTTAGGTTAGGTTGGGTTGACTTAGGTGTGGACGGGTAGGGTTGGGTTGGGTTAGGTTACGTTGGGTTAGGTTAGGTTAGGATTTGTTTTGTTGTGTTAGGTTAGGATGGGTTGGGTTAATTTGGGTTGGGCTAGGTGAGGTGTGAAGTGTTTAGGTGAAATAATAATTCGTGCAATATGAAAGTAACTGACGCAGTGCTCACGCCAATCAAGTTAGCAAAAGTCCGCTCTTCTACTGATGTGGCGAGGCAGCACAAGCCGATCGCCACGCGTTTGTCCGGCGGAATCGCTTTCCACCTGTTGGTACCTTGCCGGCTCATGCTTCCACAAACAACCATGTAATAGAATGTGCCGTGGTTGATCCGAAAGTTTTCTCGGAGTCCGGTGTCCGGAAGGGGCGGAAGGGCGGTCCCGTACCACGAGTCTGGGCGCGAGTACACCGACAGATATCGCTCACGGATGGACAGGTGTACCGCGGCCAAAAAATCGTTTCGGCCGCCCCCGGTGTCACTTCCTCCTTTCTTCAAGCATGACAATTTCAGTACCCAGCACCAGCATCTGCATGGGCAGGTATTGTAGTGCTGGCTGATGAACCCTGAACGCAGCCGAATAATGAGCATCACCTTTATTTGCGACAGGCATGCTAAAGGCCAACATAGGCTTGACACGCACGCAACTAATCCAACCAAAAAGCGCGGGTAAATGGTTAGAGTAACTATGACTCACCAGTGATGGAAGTTTTCGCCGCCGTTTTTTCCGCCGTTTGTTTCGGGGGCTTTCTGCCCGAGATTTCGGCCGGCCGGCAGAAAACAGCCAACTCAGAAGTGGCACCAGTCGGGGGAAACCGTGTAAAAAAAAAACATTGCGAGGGCCAGCATTGGTGCTGTTGCTTTGTGAATTCTGCCCAGTGCTCTAAATGTCAACATGAAAAAAAATTCGAGACCGTGGGTAAAGTGCGAAAGTATCTGACTTGCGAAAGTCAAGAAAGAGTCATAGTTACTCCGACCGTTTATCCTCATCTCTTTCCTTCGAAAAAGGGACCTCGGCTTGTCGTAGGGGCATTGCCAAGATTTACTTCGTCCCGGCCCCAGCTAGAGTGGCCGTTTTTCTCGGGGCAGAGTGCGAAGCACTCATACCGACGGTGCACTGCGCTCGCTAGGAGATCGGATCTTTTTTACTCAGAACAATCATGGACCAGGGGAATCCGACTGTCTAAAGGAAAGCATAGCGAGGGCCAGCAATGTTGCTTACGCAACGTGATTTCTGGCCAGTGCTCCGAATGTCAACGTAAAGAAATTAAAAAATAAACGGCGGGGTAACTGTGTCTTGTGTCACTAAAAAGTCTTATATACTTGAGCTGTTTACCCGCGCATTTTTCGTTCAGTTAGGTTGGGTTAGGGGAGGTGGGGTTAGGTTGGGATGGGTTCGGTTAGGTTGTGTTGGGTTCGGTTAGGTTAGGTTGGGTTGGGTTTTTTTAGGTTAGGTTGGGTTCGGGTAGGTTAGGTTAGGTTGTTTGGAGAACAAGTATGTTTTGTTGAGACAGTACTGAGAATCTGCCTTTATGGATGTATAGCCAACATGCAGTTGTGAAGCGAAAGTATTTAGATGTGGCTAATTTTGCTTTAAAACGACATTTCTATTCGTTTTCAGTAGAAACACGTGCTTTTCGCGACGTTCTTGGTGATTGCGCTTAAGGAAGCAGCCTTAAAATAAGGCTGAGATTCCGTGTAAAATTCTGTGATATTTCGTTCCAAAACGACGTTTTTCATCGTACCAGAGAAACGCGTGCTTTTCACATAAATATGAGAATATGCGTTTACATAATGTAGGTTGTGATTCGAAAGTGTTATCATCTTGCTTGCTTAGGTCTGAAATGATGGTCATCATGGTTTTATGCACAGATATGTAGTGGCTGTCAGTTAAGAACGATTGCGTTTATGGAAGCATAGTCAATGTATGGCTGTGGAGCAGCGTTCATATCTTGCATATTTGCGCTTAAACGAGGTTTCTTATCGTTTTCAGCACAAATACGTGGTTTTTAAACACTTCCGACAGTAGAGTTGTTAATCGAAATTTGTTTTGAGATCTTGCTTGCTCCGCTCTGAAATGACATTTCATATCGTTTGCAGCACAAATGCGTGCTTCTCAAGAAATTATATGATTGCACTAACACAAGCTTATCTAACATGGAGTGAGAATAGAAGGGGTTCAGATCCTGCTAGTTTTGCTGTAAAACTATATTTGTCATCGTATCAAGGACAAATATATGCTTTTCACGCAGATGTGGGAGATTGCATCCATGCATGCATCGCCAAAGTTGACTTGAATATCGAAAGTGCAGATTTGTTCTTGTTTTGCTCTTAAAAGGTGATTGTCATCGTCATAAGAATATATACATGGTGTTTACACACGACGGAAAGGTCGTTAGATATACGTGTTCTCCCTACAGGACTGCGAGAGTGTGTTCATGCATATGTTGGGTTGGGTTAGGTTGGGTTGGGTTAGGTTTCGTTAGGTTAGGTTGGATTGGGTTGGCTTAGGTTGGGAGGGTTCGGTTGGGTTAGGTTAGGCTAGGTTCGGTTGGGCTAGGATAGGTTAAGTTAGGTTGGGTTAGATTAGGTTAGGTTAGGTTGTTAGGTTAGAATTTGTTTTGTTAGGTTAGGTTAGGTTGGGTTAGATTAGGTTAGGTTAGGTTGTTAGGTTAGAATTTGTTTTGTTAGGTTAGGTTAGGTTGGGTTGACTTAGGTGTGGACGGGTAGGGTTGGGTTGGGTTGGGTTAGGTTACGTTGGGCTAGGTTAGGTTAGGATTTGTTTTGTTGTGTTAGGTTAGGATGGGTTGGGTTAATTTGGGTTGGGCTAGGTGAGGTGTGAAGTGTTTATGTGAAATAATAATTCGTGCAATATGAAAGTAACTGACGCCGTGCTCACGCCAATCAAGTTAGCAAAAGTCCGCTCTTCTACTGATGTGGCGAGGCAGCACAAGCCGATCGCCACGCGTTTGTCCGGCGGAATCGCTTTCCGCCTGTTGGTACCTTGCCGGCTCATGCTTCCACAAACAACCATGTACCAGAATGTGCCGTGGTTGATCCGAAAGTTTTCTCGGAGTCCGGTGTCTGGAAGGGGCGGAAGGGCGGTCCCGTACCACGAGTCTGGGCGCGGGTACACCGACAGATATCGCTCACGGATGGACAGGTGTACCGCGACCAAAATCATCGTTTCGGCCGCCCCCGGTGTCACTTCCTCCTTTCTTCAAGCCTGACAATTTCAGTGCCCAGCACCAGCATCTGCATGGGCAGGTATGGTAGTGCTGGCTGATGAACCCTGAACGGAGCCGAATAATGAGCATCACCCTTATTTGCGACAGGCATTCTAAAGGCCAACATAGGCTTGACACGCACACAACTAATCCAACCAGAAAGCGCGGGTAAATGGTTAGAGAAACTATGACTCACCAGTGATGGAAGTTTTCGCCGCCGTTTTTTCCGCCGTTTGTTTCGGGGGCTTTCTGCCAGAGATTTCGGCCGGCCGGCAGAAAACAGCCAACTCAGAAGTGGCACGAGTCGGGGGAAACCGTGTAATTAAAAAAAAACATTGCGAGGGCCAGCATTGGTGCTGTTGCTTTGTGAATTCTGCCCAGTGCTCTAAATGTCAACAAGAAAAAAATTCGAGACCGTGTGAAACTGCGAAAGTATCTGATTTGCGAAAGTCAAGAAAGAGTCATAGTTACTCCGACCGTTTATCCTCCTCTCTTTCCTTCGAAAAAGGGACCTCGGCTTCTCGTAGGGGCATTGCCAAGATTTACTTCGTCCCCGCCCCAGCTAGAGTGGCCGTTTTTCTCGGGGCAGAGTGCGAAGCACTCATACCGACGGTGCACTGCGCTCGTTAGGAGATCGGATCTTTTTTACTCAGAACAATCATGGACCAGGGGAATCCGACTGTCTAAAAGAAAGCATAGCGAGGGCCAGCAATGTTGCTTACGCCACGTGATTTCTGGCCAGTGCTCCGAATGTCAACGTAAAGAAATTAAAAAAAACGGCGGGGTAACTGAGTCTTGTGTCACTAAAAAGTCTTATATACTTGAGCTGTTTTCCCGCGCATTTTTCGTTCAGTTAGGTTGGGTTAGGAGAGGTGGGGTTAGGTTGGGATGGGTTTGGTTAGGTTGTGTTGGGTTCGGTTAGGTTAGGTTGGGTTGGGTTGGGTTTTAGGTTAGGTTGGGTTCGGGTAGGTTAGGTTAGGTTGTTTGGAGAACAAGTATGTTTTGTGGAGACAGTACTGAGAATCTGCCTTTATGGATGTATAGCCAACATGCAGTTGTGAAGCGAAAGTATTTAGATGTGGCTAATTTTGCTTTAAAACGACATTTCTATTCGTTTTCAGTAGAAACACGTGCTTTTCGCGACGTTCTTGGTGATTGCGCTTAAGGAAGCAGCCTTAAAATAAGGCTGAGATTCCGTGTAAAATTCTGTGATATTTCGTTCCAAAACGACGTTTTTCATCGTACCAGAGAAACGCGTGCTTTTCACATAAATATGAGAATATGCGTTTACATAATGTAGGTTGTGATTCGAAAGTGTTATCATCTTGCTTGCTTAGGTCTGAAATGATGGTCATCATGGTTTTATGCACAGATATGTAGCTGCTGTCAGTTAAGAACGATTGCGTTTATGGAAGTATAGTCAATGTATGGCTGTGGAGCAGCGTTCATATCTTGCATATTTGCGCTTAAACGAGGTTTCTTATCGTTTTCAGCACAAATACGTGGTTTTTAAACACTTCCGACAGTAGAGTTGTTAATCGAAATTTGTTTTGAGATCTTGCTTGCGCCGCTCTGAAATGACATTTCATATCGTTTGCAGCACAAATGCGTGCTTCTCAAGAAATTATATGATTGCACTAACACAAGCTTATCTAACATGGAGTGAGAATAGAAGTGGTTCAGATCCTGCTAGTTTTGCTGTAAAACTATATTTGTCATCGTATCAAGGACAAATATATGCTTTTCACGCAGATGTGGGAGATTGCATCCATGCATGCATCGCCAAAGTTGACTTGAATATCGAAAGTGCAGATTTGTTCTTGTTTTGCTCTTAAAAGGTGATTGTCATCGTTATAAGAATATATACATGGTGTTTACACACGACGGAAAGGTCGTTAGATATACGTGTTCTCCCTATAGGACTGCTAGAGTGCGTTTATGCATATGTTGGGTTGGGTTAGGTTGGGTTGGGTTAGGTTACGTTAGGTTAGGTTGGATTGGGTTGGCTTAGGTTGGGTGGGTTCGGTTGGGTTAGGTTAGGCTGGGTTCGGTTGGGCTAGGATAGGTTAGGTTAGGTTGGGTTAGATTAGGTTAGGTTAGGTTGTTAGGTTAGAATTTGTTTTGTTAGGTTAGGTTAGGTTGGGTTGACTTAGGTGTGGACGGGTAGGGTTGGGTTGGGTTGGGTTAGGTTACGTTGGGCTAGGTTAGGTTAGGATTTGTTTTGTTGTGCTAGGTTAGGATGGGTTGGGTTAATTTGGGTTGGGCTAGGTGAGGTGTGAAGTGTTTATGTGAAATAATAATTCGTGCAATATGAAAGTAACTGACGCAGAGCTCACGCCAATCAAGTTAGCAAAAGTCCGCTCTTCTACTGATGTGGCGAGGCAGCACAAGCCGATCGCCACGCGTTTGTCCGGTGGAATCGCTTTCCGCCTGTTGGTACCTTGCCGGCTCATGCTTCCACAAACAACCATGTACCAGAATGTGCCGTGGTTGATCCGAAAGTTTTCTCGGAGTCCGGTGTCCGGAAGGGGCGGAAGGGCGGTCCTGTACCACGAGTCTGGGCGCGGGTACACCGACAGATATCGCTCACGGATGGACAGGTGTACCGCGGCCAAAAAAATCGTTTCCGCCGCCCCGGTGTCACTTCCTCCTTTCTTCCAGCATGACAATTTCAGTGCCCAGCACCAGCATCTGCATGGGCAGGTATTGTAGTGCTGGCTGATGAACCCTGAACGCAGCCGAATAATGAGCATCACCCTTATTTGCGACAGGCATGCTAAAGGCCAACATAGGCTTGACACGCACACAACTAATCCAACCAAAAAGCGCGGGTAAACGGTTAGAGTAACTATGACTCACCAGTGAAGGATGTTTTCGCCGCCGTTTTTTCCGCCGTTTGTTTCGGGGGCTTTCTCTGCCCGAGATTTCGGCCGGCCGGCAGAAAACAGCCAACTCAGAAGTGGCACGAGTCGGGGGAAACCGTGTAATTAAAAAAAAACATTGCGAGGGCCAGCATTGGTGCTGTTGCTTTGTGAATTCTGCCCAGTGCTCTAAATGTCAACAAGAAAAAAATTCGAGACCGTGTGAAACTGCGAAAGTATCTGATTTGCGAAAGTCAAGAAAGAGTCATAGTTACTCCGACCGTTTATCCTCCTCTCTTTCCTTCGAAAAAGGGACCTCGGCTTCTCGTAGGGGCATTGCCAAGATTTACTTCGTCCCCGCCCCAGCTAGAGTGGCCGTTTTTCTCGGGGCAGAGTGCGAAGCACTCATACCGACGGTGCACTGCGCTCGTTAGGAGATCGGATCTTTTTTACTCAGAACAATCATGGACCAGGGGAATCCGACTGTCTAAAAGAAAGCATAGCGAGGGCCAGCAATGTTGCTTACGCCACGTGATTTCTGGCCAGTGCTCCGAATGTCAACGCAAAGACATTAAAAAAAGGGCGGGGTAACTGAGTCTAGTGTCACTAAAAAGTCTTATATACTTGAGCTGTTTACCCGCGCATTTTTCGTTCAGTTAGGTTGGGTTAGCGGAGGTGGGGTCAGGTTGGGATGGGATCGGTTAGTTTGTGTTGGGTTCGGTTAGGTTAGGTTGGGTTGGGTTGGGTTTTGTTAGGTTAGGTTGGGTTCGGGTAGGTTAGGTTGTTTGGAGAACAAGTATGTTTTGTTGAGACAGTACTGAGAATCTGCCTTTATGGATGTATAGCCAACATGCAGTTGTGAAGCGAAAGTATTTAGATGTGGCTAATTTTGCTTTAAAACGACATTTCTATTCGTTTTCAGTAGAAACACGTGCTTTTCGCGACGTTCTTGGTGATTGCGCTTAAGGAAGCAGCCTTAAAATAAGGCTGATTCCGTGTAAAATTCTGTGATATTTCGTTCCAAAACGACGTTTTTCATCGTACCAGAGAAACGCGTGCTTTTCACATAAATATGAGAATATGCGTTTACGTAATGTAGGTTGTGATTCGAAAGTGTTATCATCTTGCTTGCTTAGGTCTGAAATGATGTTCATCATGGTTTTAAGCACAGATATGTAGTTGCTGTCAGTTAAGAACGATTGCATTTATGGAAGTATAGTCAATGTATGGCTGTGGAGCAGCGTTCATATCTTGCATATTTGCGCTTAAACGAGGTTTCTTATCGTTTTCAGCACAAATACGTGGTTTTTAAACACTTCCGACAGTAGAGTAGTTAATCGAAATTTGTTTTGAGATCTTGTTTGCTCCGCTCTGAAATGACATTTCATATCGTTTGCAGCACAAATGCGTGCTTCTCAAGAAATTATATGATTGCACTAACACAAGCTTATCTAACATGGAGTGAGAATAGAAGTGGTTCAGATCCTGCTAGTTTTGCTGTAAAACTATATTTGTCATCGTATCAAGGACAAATATATGCTTTTCACGCAGATGTGGGAGATTGCATCCATGCATGCATCGCCAAAGTTGACTTGAATATCGAAAGTGCAGATTTGTTCTTGTTTTGCTCTTAAAAGGTGATTGTCATCGTTATAAGAATATATACATGGTGTTTACACACGACGGAAAGGTCGTTAGATATACGTGTTCTCCCTACAGGACTGCGAGAGTGCGTTTATGCATATGTTGGGTTGGGTTAGGTTGGGTTGGGTTAGGTTACGTTAGGTTAGGTTGGATTGGGTTGGCTTAGGTTGGGTGGGTTCGGTTGGGTTAGGCTAGGCTAGGTTCGGTTGGGCTAGGATAGGTTAGGTTAGGTTAGGTTAGGTTAGGATTTGTTTTGTTAGGTTAGGTTAGGTTGGGTTGACTTAGGTGTGGACGGGTAGGGTTGGGTTGGGTTAGGTTACGTTGGGTTAGGTTAGGTTAGGATTTGTTTTGTTGTGCTAGGTTAGGATGGGTTGGGTTAATTTGGGTTGGGCTAGGTGAGGTGTGAAGTGTTTAGGTGAAATAATAATACGTGCAATATGAAAGTAACTGACGCAGTGCTCACGCCAATCAAGTTAGCAAAAGTCCGCTCTTCTACTGATTTGGCGAGGCAGCACAAGCCGATCGCCACGCGTTTGTCCGGCGGAATCGCTTTCCACCTGTTGGTACCTTGCCGGCTCATGCTTCCACAAACAACCATGTACCAGAATGTGCCGTGGTTGATCCGAAAGTTTTCTCGGAGTCCGGTGTCCGGAAGGGGCGGAAGGGCGGTCCCGTACCACGAGTCTGGGCGCGAGTACACCGACAGATATCGCTCACGGGTGGACAGGTGTGCCGCGGCCAAAAAAATCGTTTCGGCCGCCCCCGGTGTCACTTCCTCCTTTCTTCAAGCATGACAATTTCAGTGCCCAGCACCAGCATCTGCATGGGCAGGTATTGTAGTGCTGGCTGATGAACCCTGAACGCAGCCGAATAATGAGCATCACCTTTATTTGCGACAGGCATGCTAAAGGCCAACATAGGCTTGACACGCACACAACTAATCCAACGAAAAAGCGCGGGTAAATGGTTAGAGTAACTATGCCTCACCAGTGATGGAAGTTTTCGCCGCCGTTTTTTCCGCCGTTTGTTTCGGGGGCTTTCTGCCCGAGATTTCGGCCGGCCGGCAGAAAACAGCCAACTCAGAAGTGGCACGAGTCGGGGGAAACCGTGTAATTAAAAAAAACATTGCGAGGGCCAGCATTGGTGCTGTTGCTTTGTGAATTCTGCCCAGTGCTCTAAATGTCAACATGAAAAAAAATTCGAGACCGTGGGTAAACTGCGAAAGTATCTGACTTGCGAAAGTCAAGAAAGAGTCATAGTTACTCCGACCGTTTATCCTCATCTCTTTCCTTCGAAAAAGGGACCTCGGCTTGTCGTAGGGGCATTGCCAAGATTTACTTCGTCCCGGCCCCAGCTAGAGTGGCCGTTTTTCTCGGGGCAGAGTGCGAAGCACTCATACCGACGGTGCACTGCGCTCGCTAGGAGATCGGATCTTTTTTACTCAGAACAATCATGGACCAGGGGAATCCGACTGTCTAAAGGAAAGCATAGCGAGGGCCAGCAATGTTGCTTACGCAACGTGATTTCTGGCCAGTGCTCCGAATGTCAACGTAAAGAAATTAAAAAATAAACGGCGGGGTAACTGTGTCTTGTGTCACTAAGAAGTCTTATATACTTGAGCTGTTTACCCGCGCATTTTTCGTTCAGTTAGGTTGGGTTAGGGGAGGTGGGGTTAAGTTGGGATGGGTTCGGTTAGGTTGTGTTGGGTTCGGTTAGGTTAGGTTGGGTTGGGTTTTTTTAGGTTAGGTTGGGTTCGGGTAGGTCAGCAAGACGTTCTTTTAGGTTAGGTTGTTTGGAGAACAAGTATGTTTTGTTGAGACAGTACTGAGAATCTGCCTTTATGGATGTATAGCCAACATGCAGTTGTGAAGCGAAAGTATTTAGATGTGGCTAATTTTGCTTTAAAACGACATTTCTATTCGTTTTCAGTAGAAACACGTGCTTTTCGCGACGTTCTTGGTGATTGCGCTTAAGGAAGCAGCCTTAAAATAAGGCTGAGATTCCGTGTAAAATTCTGTGATATTTCGTTCCAAAACGACGTTTTTCATCGTACCAGAGAAACGCGTGCTTTTCACATAAATATGAGAATATGCGTTTACATAATGTAGGTTGTGATTCGAAAGTGTTATCATCTTGCTTGCTTAAGTCTGAAATGATGGTCATCATGGTTTTATGCACAGATATGTAGTGGCTGTCAGTTAAGAACGATTGCGTTTATGGAAGCATAGTCAATGTATGGCTGTGGAGCAGCGTTCATATCTTGCATATTTGCGCTTAAACGAGGTTTCTTATCGTTTTCAGCACAAATACGTGGTTTTTAAACACTTCCGACAGTAGAGTTGTTAATCGAAATTTGTTTTGAGATCTTGCTTGCTCCGCTCTGAAATGACATTTCATATCGTTTGCAGCACAAATGCGTGCTTCTCAAGAAATTATATGATTGCACTAACACAAGCTTATCTAACATGGAGGGAGAATAGATGGGGTTCAGATCCTGCTAGTTTTGCTGTAAAACTATATTTGTCATCGTATCAAGGACAAATATATGCTTTTCACGCAGATGTGGGAGATTGCATCCATGCATGCATCGCCAAAGTTGACTTGAATATCGAAAGTGCAGATTTGTTCTTGTTTTGCTCTTAAAAGGTGATTGTCATCGTTATAAGAATATATACATGGTGTTTACACACGACGGAAAGGTCGTTAGATATACGTGTTCTCCCTTCAGGACTGCGAGAGTGTGTTTATGCATATGTTGGGTTGGGTTAGGTTGGGTTGGGTTAGGTTTCGTTAGGTTAGGTTGGATTGGGTTGGCTTAGGTTGGGAGGGTTCGGTTGGGTTAGGTTAGGCTAGGTTCGGTTGGGCTAGGATAGGTTAGGTTAGGTTGGGTTAGATTAGGTTAGGTTAGGTTGTTAGGTTAGAATTTGTTTTGTTAGGTTAGGTTAGGTTGGGTTGACTTAGGTGTGGACGGGTAGGGTTGGGTTGGGTTGGGTTAGGTTACGTTGGGCTAGGTTAGGTTAGGATTTGTTTTGTTGTGTTAGGTTAGGATGGGTTGGGTTAATTTGGGTTGGACTAGGTGAGGTTTGAAGTGTTTATGTGAAATAATAATTCGTGCAATATGAAAGTAACTGACGCAGTGCTCACGCCAATCAAGTTAGCAAAAGTCCGCTCTTCTACTGATGTGGCGAGGCAGCACAAGCCGATCGCGACGCGTTTGTCCGGCGGAATCGCTTTCCGCCTGTTGGTACCTTGCCGGCTCATGCTTCCACAAACAACCATGTACCAGAATGTGCCGTGGTTGATCCGAAAGTTTTCTCGGAGTCCGGTGTCTGGAAGGGGCGGAAGGGCGGTCCCGTACCACGAGTCTGGGCGCGGGTACACCGACAGATATCGCTCACGGATGGACAGGTGTACCGCGACCAAAAAAATCGTTTCGGCCGCCCCCGGTGTCACTTCCTCCTTTCTTCAAGCCTGACAATTTCAGTGCCCAGCACCAGCATCTGCATGGGCAGGTATTGTAGTGCTGGCTGATGAACCCTGAACGGAGCCGAATAATGAGCATCACCCTTATTTGCGACAGGCATTCTAAAGGCCAACATAGGCTTGACACGCACACAACTAATCCAACAAGAAAGCGCGGGTAAATGGTTAGAGTAACTATGACTCACCAGTGATGGAAGTTTTCGCCGCCGTTTTTTCCGCCGTTTGTTTCGGGGGCTTTCTGCCCGAGATTTCGACCGGCCGGCAGAAAACAGCCAACTCAGAAGTGGCACGAGTCGGGGGAAACCGTGTAATTAAAAAAAACATTGCGAGGGCCAGCATTGGTGCTGTTGCTTTGTGAATTCTGCTCAGTGCTCTAAATGTCAACAAGAAAAAAAATTCGAGACCGTGTGCAAACTGCGAAAGTATCTGATTTGCGAAAGTCAAGAAAGAGTCATAGTTACTCCGACCGTTTATCCTCCTCTCTTTCCTTCGAAAAAGGGACCTCGGCTTCTCGTAGGGGCATTGCCAAGATTTACTTCGTCCCCGCCCCAGCTAGAGTGGCCGTTGTTCTCGGGGCAGAGTGCGAAGCACTCATACCGACGGTGCACTGCGCTCGTTAGGAGATCGGATCTTTTTTACTCAGAACAATCATGGACCAGGGGAATCCGACTGTCTAAAAGAAAGCATAGCGAGGGCCAGCAATGTTGCTTACGCAACGTGATTTCTGGCCAGTGCTCCGAATGTCAACGTAAAGAAATTAAAAAAAACGGCGGGGTAACTGAGTCTTGTGTCACTAAAAAGTCTTATATACTTGAGCTGTTTTCCCGCGCATTTTTCGTTCAGTTAGGTTGGGTTAGGGGAGGTGGGGTTAGGTTGGGATGGGTTCGGTTAGGTTGTGTTGGGTTCGGTTAGGTTAGGTTGGGTTGGGTTGGGTTTTAGGTTAGGTTGGGTTCGGGTAGGTTAGGTTAGGTTGTTTGGAGAACAAGTATGTTTTGTTGAGACAGTACTGAGAATCTGCCTTTATGGATGTATAGCCAACATGCAGTTGTGAAGCGAAAGTATTTAGATGTGGCTAATTTTGCTTTAAAACGACATTTCTATTCGTTTTCAGTAGAAACACGTGCTTTTCGCGACGTTCTTGGTGATTGCGCTTAAGGAAGCAGCCTTAAAATAAGGCTGAGATTCCGTGTAAAATTCTGTGATATTTCTTTCCAAAACGACGTTTTTCATCGTACCAGAGAAACGCGTGCTTTTCACATAAATATGAGAATATGCGTTTACATAATGTAGGTTGTGATTCGAAAGTGTTATCATCTTGCTTGCTTAGGTCTGAAATGATGGTCATCATGGTTTTATGCACAGATATGTAGCTGCTGTCAGTTAAGAACGATTGCGTTTATGAAAGTATAGTCAATGTATGGCTGTGGAGCAGCGTTCATATCTTGCATATTTGCGCTTAAACGAGGTTTCTTATCGTTTTCAGCACAAATACGTGGTTTTTAAACACTTCCGACAGTAGAGTTGTTAATCGAAATTTGTTTTGAGATCTTGCTTGCTCCGCTCTGAAATGACATTTCATATCGTTTGCAGCACAAATGCGTGCTTCTCAAGAAATTATATGATTGCACTAACACAAGCTTATCTAACATGGAGTGAGAATAGAAGTGGTTCAGATCCTGCTAGTTTTGCTGTAAAACTATATTTGTCATCGTATCAAGGACAAATATATGCTTTTCACGCAGATGTGGGAGATTGCATCCATGCATGCATCGCCAAAGTTGACTTGAATATCGAAAGTGCAGATTTGTTCTTGTTTTGCTCTTAAAAGGTGATTGTCATTGTTATAAGAATATATACATGGTGTTTACACACGACGGAAAGGTCGTTAGATATACGTGTTCTCCCTACAGGACTGCGAGAGTGCGTTTATCACATATGTTGGGTTGGGTTAGGTTGGGTTGGGTTAGGTTACGTTAGGTTAGGTTGGATTGGGTTGGCTTAGGTTGGGTGGGTTCGGTTGGGTTAGGTTAGGCTGGGTTCGGTTGGGCTAGGATAGGCTAGGTTAGGTTGGGTTAGATTAGGTTAGGTTAGGTTGTTAGGTTAGAATTTGTTTTGTTAGGTTAGGTTAGGTTGGGTTGACTTAGGTGTGGACGGGTAGGGTTGGGTTGGGTTGGGTTAGGTTATGTTGGGCTAGGTTAGGTTAGGATTTGTTTTGTTGTGTTAGGTTAGGATGGGTTGGGTTAATTTGGGTTGGGCTAGGTGAGGTGTGAAGTGTTTATGTGAAATAATAATTCGTGCAATATGAAAGTAACTGACGCAGTGCTCACGCCAATCAAGTTAGCAAAAGTCCGCTCTTCTACTGATGTGGCGAGGCAGCACAAGCCGATCGCCACGCGTTTGTCCGGCGGAATCGCTTTCCGCCTGTTGGTACCTTGCCGGCTCATGCTTCCACAAACAACCATGTACCAGAATGTGCCGTGGTTGATCCGAAAGTTTTCTCGGAGTCCAGTGTCTGGAAGGGGCGGAAGGGCGGTCCCGTACCACGAGTCTGGGCGCGGGTAAACCGACAGATATCGCTCACGGATGGACAGGTGTACCGCGACCAAAAAAATCGTTTCGGCCGCCCCCGGTGTCACTTCCTCCTTTCTTCAAGCCTGACAATTTCAGTGCCCAGCACCAGCATCTGCATGGGCAGGTATTGTAGTGCTGGCTGATGAACCCTGAACGGAGCCGAATAATGAGCATCACCCTTATTTGCGACAGGCATTCTAAAGGCCAACATAGGCTTGACACGCACACAACTAATCCAACCAGAAAGCGCGGGTAAATGGTTAGAGTAAGTATGACTCACCTGTGATGGAAGTTTTCGCCGCCGTTTTTTCCGCCGTTTGTTTCGGGGGCTTTCTGCCCGAGATTTCGGCCGGCCGGCAGAAAACAGCCAACTCAGAAGTGGCACGAGTCGGGGGAAACCGTGTAAATAAAAAAAAACATTGCGAGGGCCAGCATTGGTGCTGTTGCTTTGTGAATTCTGCCCAGTACTCTAAATGTCAACATGAAAAAAAATTCGAGACCGTGTGCAAACTGCGAAAGTATCTGATTTGCGAAAGTCAAGAAAGAGTCATAGTTACTCCGACCGTTTATCCTCCTCTCTTTCCTTCGAAAAAGGGACCTCGGCTTGTCTTAGGGGCATTGCCAAGATTTACTTCGTCCCCGCCCCAGCTAGAGTGGCCGTTTTTCTCGGGGCAGAGTGCGAAGCACTCATACCGACGGTGCACTGCGCTCGTTAGGAGATCGGATCTTTTTTACTCAGAACAATCATGGACCAGGGGAATCCGACTGTCTAAAAGAAAGCATAGCGAGGGCCAGCAATGTTGCTTACGCAACGTGATTTCTGGCCAGTGCTCCGAATGTCAACGTAAAGAAATTAAAAAAAACGGCGGGGTAACTGAGTCTTGTGTCACTAAAAAGTCTTATATACTTGAGCTGTTTTCCCGCGCATTTTTCGTTCAGTTAGGTTGGGTTAGGGGAGGTGGGGTTAGGTTGGGATGGGTTCGGTTAGGTTGTGTTGGGTTCGGTTAGGTTAGGTTGGGTTGGGTTTAGTTTTAGGTTAGGTTGGGTTCGGGTAGGTTAGGTTAGGTTGTTTGGAGAACAAGTATGTTTTGTTGAGACAGTACTGAGAATCTGCCTTTATGGATGTATAGCCAACATGCAGTTGTGAAGCGAAAGTATTTAGATGTGGCTAATTTTGCTTTAAAACGACATTTCTATTCGTTTTCAGTAGAAACACGTGCTTTTCGCGACGTTCTTGGTGATTGCGCTTAAGGAAGCAGCCTTAAAATAAGGCTGAGATTCCGTGTAAAATTCTGTGATATTTCGTTCCAAAACGACGTTTTTCATCGTACCAGAGAAACGCGTGCTTTTCACATAAATATGAGAATATGCGTTTACATAATGTAGGTTGTGATTCGAAAGTGTTATCATCTTGCTTGCTTAAGTCTGAAATGATGGTCATCATGGTTTTATGCACAGATATGTAGTGGCTGTCAGTTAAGAACGATTGCGTTTATGGAAGCATAGTCAATGTATGGCTGTGGAGCAGCGTTCATATCTTGCATATTTGCGCTTAAACGAGGTTTCTTATCGTTTTCAGCACAAATACGTGGTTTTTAAACACTTCCGACAGTAGAGTTGTTAATCGAAATTTGTTTTGAGATCTTGCTTGCTCCGCTCTGAAATGACATTTCATATCGTTTGCAGCACAAATGCGTGCTTCTCAAGAAATTATATGATTGCACTAACACAAGCTTATCTAACATGGAGGGAGAATAGATGGGGTTCAGATCCTGCTAGTTTTGCTGTAAAACTATATTTGTCATCGTATCAAGGACAAATATATGCTTTTCACGCAGATGTGGGAGATTGCATCCATGCATGCATCGCCAAAGTTGACTTGAATATCGAAAGTGCAGATTTGTTCTTGTTTTGCTCTTAAAAGGTGATTGTCATCGTTATAAGAATATATACATGGTGTTTACACACGACGGAAAGGTCGTTAGATATACGTGTTCTCCCTTCAGGACTGCGAGAGTGTGTTTATGCATATGTTGGGTTGGGTTAGGTTGGGTTGGGTTAGGTTTCGTTAGGTTAGGTTGGATTGGGTTGGCTTAGGTTGGGAGGGTTCGGTTGGGTTAGGTTAGGCTAGGTTCGGTTGGGCTAGGATAGGTTAGGTTAGGTTGGGTTAGATTAGGTTAGGTTAGGTTGTTAGGTTAGAATTTGTTTTGTTAGGTTAGGTTAGGTTGGGTTGACTTAGGTGTGGACGGGTAGGGTTGGGTTGGGTTGGGTTAGGTTACGTTGGGCTAGGTTAGGTTAGGATTTGTTTTGTTGTGTTAGGTTAGGATGGGTTGGGTTAATTTGGGTTGGACTAGGTGAGGTTTGAAGTGTTTATGTGAAATAATAATTCGTGCAATATGAAAGTAACTGACGCAGTGCTCACGCCAATCAAGTTAGCAAAAGTCCGCTCTTCTACTGATGTGGCGAGGCAGCACAAGCCGATCGCGACGCGTTTGTCCGGCGGAATCGCTTTCCGCCTGTTGGTACCTTGCCGGCTCATGCTTCCACAAACAACCATGTACCAGAATGTGCCGTGGTTGATCCGAAAGTTTTCTCGGAGTCCGGTGTCTGGAAGGGGCGGAAGGGCGGTCCCGTACCACGAGTCTGGGCGCGGGTACACCGACAGATATCGCTCACGGATGGACAGGTGTACCGCGACCAAAAAAATCGTTTCGGCCGCCCCCGGTGTCACTTCCTCCTTTCTTCAAGCCTGACAATTTCAGTGCCCAGCACCAGCATCTGCATGGGCAGGTATTGTAGTGCTGGCTGATGAACCCTGAACGGAGCCGAATAATGAGCATCACCCTTATTTGCGACAGGCATTCTAAAGGCCAACATAGGCTTGACACGCACACAACTAATCCAACAAGAAAGCGCGGGTAAATGGTTAGAGTAACTATGACTCACCAGTGATGGAAGTTTTCGCCGCCGTTTTTTCCGCCGTTTGTTTCGGGGGCTTTCTGCCCGAGATTTCGACCGGCCGGCAGAAAACAGCCAACTCAGAAGTGGCACGAGTCGGGGGAAACCGTGTAATTAAAAAAAACATTGCGAGGGCCAGCATTGGTGCTGTTGCTTTGTGAATTCTGCTCAGTGCTCTAAATGTCAACAAGAAAAAAAATTCGAGACCGTGTGCAAACTGCGAAAGTATCTGATTTGCGAAAGTCAAGAAAGAGTCATAGTTACTCCGACCGTTTATCCTCCTCTCTTTCCTTCGAAAAAGGGACCTCGGCTTCTCGTAGGGGCATTGCCAAGATTTACTTCGTCCCCGCCCCAGCTAGAGTGGCCGTTTTTCTCGGGGCAGAGTGCGAAGCACTCATACCGACGGTGCACTGCGCTCGTTAGGAGATCGGATCTTTTTTACTCAGAACAATCATGGACCAGGGGAATCCGACTGTCTAAAAGAAAGCATAGCGAGGGCCAGCAATGTTGCTTACGCAACGTGATTTCTGGCCAGTGCTCCGAATGTCAACGTAAAGAAATTAAAAAAAACGGCGGGGTAACTGAGTCTTGTGTCACTAAAAAGTCTTATATACTTGAGCTGTTTTCCCGCGCATTTTTCGTTCAGTTAGGTTGGGTTAGGGGAGGTGGGGTTAGGTTGGGATGGGTTCGGTTAGGTTGTGTTGGGTTCGGTTAGGTTAGGTTGGGTTGGGTTGGGTTTTAGGTTAGGTTGGGTTCGGGTAGGTTAGGTTAGGTTGTTTGGAGAACAAGTATGTTTTGTTGAGACAGTACTGAGAATCTGCCTTTATGGATGTATAGCCAACATGCAGTTGTGAAGCGAAAGTATTTAGATGTGGCTAATTTTGCTTTAAAACGACATTTCTATTCGTTTTCAGTAGAAACACGTGCTTTTCGCGACGTTCTTGGTGATTGCGCTTAAGGAAGCAGCCTTAAAATAAGGCTGAGATTCCGTGTAAAATTCTGTGATATTTCTTTCCAAAACGACGTTTTTCATCGTACCAGAGAAACGCGTGCTTTTCACATAAATATGAGAATATGCGTTTACATAATGTAGGTTGTGATTCGAAAGTGTTATCATCTTGCTTGCTTAGGTCTGAAATGATGGTCATCATGGTTTTATGCACAGATATGTAGCTGCTGTCAGTTAAGAACGATTGCGTTTATGAAAGTATAGTCAATGTATGGCTGTGGAGCAGCGTTCATATCTTGCATATTTGCGCTTAAACGAGGTTTCTTATCGTTTTCAGCACAAATACGTGGTTTTTAAACACTTCCGACAGTAGAGTTGTTAATCGAAATTTGTTTTGAGATCTTGCTTGCTCCGCTCTGAAATGACATTTCATATCGTTTGCAGCACAAATGCGTGCTTCTCAAGAAATTATATGATTGCACTAACACAAGCTTATCTAACATGGAGTGAGAATAGAAGTGGTTCAGATCCTGCTAGTTTTGCTGTAAAACTATATTTGTCATCGTATCAAGGACAAATATATGCTTTTCACGCAGATGTGGGAGATTGCATCCATGCATGCATCGCCAAAGTTGACTTGAATATCGAAAGTGCAGATTTGTTCTTGTTTTGCTCTTAAAAGGTGATTGTCATTGTTATAAGAATATATACATGGTGTTTACACACGACGGAAAGGTCGTTAGATATACGTGTTCTCCCTACAGGACTGCGAGAGTGCGTTTATCACATATGTTGGGTTGGGTTAGGTTGGGTTGGGTTAGGTTACGTTAGGTTAGGTTGGATTGGGTTGGCTTAGGTTGGGTGGGTTCGGTTGGGTTAGGTTAGGCTGGGTTCGGTTGGGCTAGGATAGGCTAGGTTAGGTTGGGTTAGATTAGGTTAGGTTAGGTTGTTAGGTTAGAATTTGTTTTGTTAGGTTAGGTTAGGTTGGGTTGACTTAGGTGTGGACGGGTAGGGTTGGGTTGGGTTGGGTTAGGTTATGTTGGGCTAGGTTAGGTTAGGATTTGTTTTGTTGTGTTAGGTTAGGATGGGTTGGGTTAATTTGGGTTGGGCTAGGTGAGGTGTGAAGTGTTTATGTGAAATAATAATTCGTGCAATATGAAAGTAACTGACGCAGTGCTCACGCCAATCAAGTTAGCAAAAGTCCGCTCTTCTACTGATGTGGCGAGGCAGCACAAGCCGATCGCCACGCGTTTGTCCGGCGGAATCGCTTTCCGCCTGTTGGTACCTTGCCGGCTCATGCTTCCACAAACAACCATGTACCAGAATGTGCCGTGGTTGATCCGAAAGTTTTCTCGGAGTCCAGTGTCTGGAAGGGGCGGAAGGGCGGTCCCGTACCACGAGTCTGGGCGCGGGTAAACCGACAGATATCGCTCACGGATGGACAGGTGTACCGCGACCAAAAAAATCGTTTCGGCCGCCCCCGGTGTCACTTCCTCCTTTCTTCAAGCCTGACAATTTCAGTGCCCAGCACCAGCATCTGCATGGGCAGGTATTGTAGTGCTGGCTGATGAACCCTGAACGGAGCCGAATAATGAGCATCACCCTTATTTGCGACAGGCATTCTAAAGGCCAACATAGGCTTGACACGCACACAACTAATCCAACCAGAAAGCGCGGGTAAATGGTTAGAGTAAGTATGACTCACCTGTGATGGAAGTTTTCGCCGCCGTTTTTTCCGCCGTTTGTTTCGGGGGCTTTCTGCCCGAGATTTCGGCCGGCCGGCAGAAAACAGCCAACTCAGAAGTGGCACGAGTCGGGGGAAACCGTGTAAATAAAAAAAAACATTGCGAGGGCCAGCATTGGTGCTGTTGCTTTGTGAATTCTGCCCAGTACTCTAAATGTCAACATGAAAAAAAATTCGAGACCGTGTGCAAACTGCGAAAGTATCTGATTTGCGAAAGTCAAGAAAGAGTCATAGTTACTCCGACCGTTTATCCTCCTCTCTTTCCTTCGAAAAAGGGACCTCGGCTTGTCGTAGGGGCATTGCCAAGATTTACTTCGTCCCCGCCCCAGCTAGAGTGGCCGTTTTTCTCGGGGCAGAGTGCGAAGCACTCATACCGACGGTGCACTGCGCTCGTTAGGAGATCGGATCTTTTTTACTCAGAACAATCATGGACCAGGGGAATCCGACTGTCTAAAAGAAAGCATAGCGAGGGCCAGCAATGTTGCTTACGCAACGTGATTTCTGGCCAGTGCTCCGAATGTCAACGTAAAGAAATTAAAAAAAACGGCGGGGTAACTGAGTCTTGTGTCACTAAAAAGTCTTATATACTTGAGCTGTTTTCCCGCGCATTTTTCGTTCAGTTAGGTTGGGTTAGGGGAGGTGGGGTTAGGTTGGGATGGGTTCGGTTAGGTTGTGTTGGGTTCGGTTAGGTTAGGTTGGGTTGGGTTTAGTTTTAGGTTAGGTTGGGTTCGGGTAGGTTAGGTTAGGTTGTTTGGAGAACAAGTATGTTTTGTTGAGACAGTACTGAGAATCTGCCTTTATGGATGTATAGCCAACATGCAGTTGTGAAGCGAAAGTATTTAGATGTGGCTAATTTTGCTTTAAAACGACATTTCTATTCGTTTTCAGTAGAAACACGTGCTTTTCGCGACGTTCTTGGTGATTGCGCTTAAGGAAGCAGCCTTAAAATAAGGCTGAGATTCCGTGTAAAATTCTGTGATATTTCGTTCCAAAACGACGTTTTTCATCGTACCAGAGAAACGCGTGCTTTTCACATAAATATGAGAATATGCGTTTACATAATGTAGGTTGTGATTCGAAAGTGTTATCATCTTGCTTGCTTAGGTCTGAAATGATGGTCATCATGGTTTTATGCACAGATATGTAGTTGCTGTCAGTTAAGAACGATTGCGTTTATGGAAGTATAGTCAATGTATGGCTGTGGAGCAGCGTTCATATCTTGCATATTTGCGCTTAAACGAGGTTTCTTATTGTTTTCAGCACAAATACGTGGTTTTTAAACACTTCCGACAGTAGAGTTGTTAATCGAAATTTGTTTTGAGATCTTGCTTGCTCCGCTCTGAAATGACATTTCATATTGTTTGCAGCACAAATGCGTGCTTCTCAAGAAATTATATGATTGCACTAACACAAGCTTATCTAACATGGAGTGAGAATAGAAGTGGTTCAGATCCTGCTAGTTTTGCTGTAAAACTATATTTGTCATCGTATCAAAGACAAATATATGCTTTTCACGCAGATGTGGGAGATTGCATCCATGCATGCATCGCCAAAGTTGACTTGAATATCGAAAGTGCAGATTTGTTCTTGTTTTGCTCTTAAAAGGTGATTGTCATCGTTATAAGAATATATACATGGTGTTTACACACGACGGAAAGGTCGTTAGATATACGTGTCCTCCCTACAGGACTGCGAGAGTGCGTTTATGCATATGTTGGGTTGGGTTAGGTTGGGTTGGGTTAGGTTACGTTAGGTTAGGTTGGATTGGGTTGGCTTAGATTGGGTGGGTTCGGTTGGGTTAGGTTAGGCTAGGTTCGGTTGGGCTAGGATAGGTTAGGTTAGGTTGGGTTAGATTAGGTTAGGTTAGGTTGTTAGGTTAGAATTTGTTTTGTTAGGTTAGTTTAGGTTGGGTTGACTTAGGTGTGGACGGGTAGGGTTGGGTTGGGTTGGGTTAGGTTACGTTGGGCTAGGTTAGGTTAGGATTTGTTTTGTTGTGTTAGGTTAGGATGGGTTGGGTTAATTTGGGTGGGGCTAGGTGAGGTGTGAAGTGTTTAGGTGAAATAATAATTCGTGCAATATGAAAGTAACTGACGCAGTGCTCACGCCAATCAAGTTAGCAAAAGTCCGCTCTTCTACTGATTTGGCGAGGCAGCACAAGCCGATCGCCACGCGTTTGTCCGGCGGAATCGCTTTCCGCCTGTTGGTACCTTGCCGGCTCATGCTTCCACAAACAACCATGTACCAGAATGTGCCGTGGTTGATCCGAAAGTTTTCTCGGAGTCCGGTGTCCGGAAGGGGCGGAAGGGCGGTCCCGTACCACGAGTCTGGGCGCGGGTACACCGACAGATATCGCTCACGGATGGACAGGTGTACCGCGGCCAAAAAAATCGTTTCCGCCGCCCCGGTGTCACTTCCTCCTTTCTTCAAGCATGACAATTTCAGTGCCCAGCACCAGCATCTGCATGGGCAGGTATTGTAGTGCTGGCTGATGAAACCTGAACGCAGCCGAATAATGAGCATCACCCTTATTTGCGACAGGCATGCTAAAGGCCAACATAGGCTTGACACGCACACAACTAATCCAACCAGAAAGCGCGGGTAAATGGTTAGAGTAAGTATGACTCACCTGTGATGGAAGTTTTCGCCGCCGTTTTTTCCGCCGTTTGTTTCGGGGGCTTTCTGCCCGAGATTTCGGCCGGCCGGCAGAAAACAGCCAACTCAGAAGTGGCACGAGTCGGGGGAAACCGTGTAATTAAAAAAAAACATTGCGAGGGCCAGCATTGGTGCTGTTGCTTTGTGAATTCTGCCCAGTACTCTAAATGTCAACATGAAAAAAAATTCGAGACCGTGTGCAAACTGCGAAAGTATCTGATTTGCGAAAGTCAAGAAAGAGTCATAGTTACTCCGACCGTTTATCCTCCTCTCTTTCCTTCGAAAAAGGGACCTCGGCTTGTCGTAGGGGCATTGCCAAGATTTACTTCGTCCCCGCCCCAGCTAGAGTGGCCGTTTTTCTCGGGGCAGAGTGCGAAGCACTCATACCGACGGTGCACTGCGCTCGTTAGGAGATCGGATCTTTTTTACTCAGAACAATCATGGACCAGGGGAATCCGACTGTCTAAAAGAAAGCATAGCGAGGGCCAGCAATGTTGCTTACGCAACGTGATTTCTGGCCAGTGCTCCGAATGTCAACGTAAAGAAATTAAAAAAAACGGCGGGGTAACTGAGTCTTGTGTCACTAAAAAGTCTTATATACTTGAGCTGTTTTCCCGCGCATTTTTCGTTCAGTTAGGTTGGGTTAGGGGAGGTGGGGTTAGGTTGGGATGGGTTCGGTTAGGTTGTGTTGGGTTCGGTTAGGTTAGGTTGGGTTGGGTTTAGTTTTAGGTTAGGTTGGGTTCGGGTAGGTTAGGTTAGGTTGTTTGGAGAACAAGTATGTTTTGTTGAGACAGTACTGAGAATCTGCCTTTATGGATGTATAGCCAACATGCAGTTGTGAAGCGAAAGTATTTAGATGTGGCTAATTTTGCTTTAAAACGACATTTCTATTCGTTTTCAGTAGAAACACGTGCTTTTCGCGACGTTCTTGGTGATTGCGCTTAAGGAAGCAGCCTTAAAATAAGGCTGAGATTCCGTGTAAAATTCTGTGATATTTCGTTCCAAAACGACGTTTTTCATCGTACCAGAGAAACGCGTGCTTTTCACATAAATATGAGAATATGCGTTTACATAATGTAGGTTGTGATTCGAAAGTGTTATCATCTTGCTTGCTTAGGTCTGAAATGATGGTCATCATGGTTTTATGCACAGATATGTAGTTGCTGTCAGTTAAGAACGATTGCGTTTATGGAAGTATAGTCAATGTATGGCTGTGGAGCAGCGTTCATATCTTGCATATTTGCGCTTAAACGAGGTTTCTTATCGTTTTCAGCACAAATACGTGGTTTTTAAACACTTCCGACAGTAGAGTTGTTAATCGAAATTTGTTTTGAGATCTTGCTTGCTCCGCTCTGAAATGACATTTCATATTGTTTGCAGCACAAATGCGTGCTTCTCAAGAAATTATATGATTGCACTAACACAAGCTTATCTAACATGGAGTGAGAATAGAAGTGGTTCAGATCCTGCTAGTTTTGCTGTAAAACTATATTTGTCATCGTATCAAAGACAAATATATGCTTTTCACGCAGATGTGGGAGATTGCATCCATGCATGCATCGCGAAAGTTGACTTGAATATCGAAAGTGCAGATTTGTTCTTGTTTTGCTCTTAAAAGGTGATTGTCATCGTTATAAGAATATATACATGGTGTTTACACACGACGGAAAGGTCGTTAGATATACGTGTTCTCCCTACAGGACTGCGAGAGTGCGTTTATGCATATGTTGGGTTGGGTTACGTTAGGTTAGGTTGGATTGGGTTGGCTTAGGTTGGGTGGGTTCGGTTGGGTTAGGTTAGGCTAGGTTCGGTTGGGCTAGGATAGGTTAGGTTAGGTTAGGTTGTTAGGTTAGGATTTGTTTTGTTAGGTTAGGTTAGGTTGGGTTGACTTAGGTGTGGACGGGTAGGTTTGGGTTGGGTTAGGTTACGTTGGGTTAGGTTAGGTTAGGATTTGTTTTGTTGTGCTAGGTTAGGATGGGTTGGGTAATTTGGGTTGGGCTAGGTGAGGTGTGAAGTGTTTAGGTGAAATAATAATTCGTGCAATATGAAAGTAACTGACGCAGTGCTCACGCCAATCAAGTTAGCAAAAGTCCGCTCTTCTACTGATTTTGCGAGGCAGCACAAGCCGATCGCCACGCGTTTGTCCGGCGGAATCGCTTTCCACCTGTTGGTACCTTGCCGGCTCATGCTTCCACAAACAACCATGTACCAGAATGTGCCGTGGTTGATCCGAAAGTTTTCTCGGAGTCCGGTGTCCGGAAGGGGCGGAAGGGCGGTCCCGTACCACGAGTCTGGGCGCGAGTACACCGACAGATATCGCTCACGGATGGACAGGTGTGCCGCGGCCAAAAAAATCGTTTCGGCCGCCCCCGGTGTCACTTCCTCCTTTCTTCAAGCATAACAATTTCAGTGCCCAGCACCAGCATCTGCATGGGCAGGTATTGTAGTGCTGGCTGATGAACCCTGAACGCAGCCGAATAATGAGCATCACCTTTATTTGCGACAGGCATGCTAAAGGCCAACATAGGATTGACACGCACACAACTAATCCAACCAAAAATCGCGGGTAAATGGTTAGAGTAACTATGACTCACCAGTGATGGAAGTTTTCGCCGCCGTTTTTTCCGCCGTTTGTTTCGGGGGCTTTCTGCCCGAGATTTCGGCCGGCCGGCAGAAAACAGCCAACTCAGAAGTGGCACGAGTCGGGGGAAACCGTGTAATTAAAAAAAAACATTGCGAGGGCCAGCATTGGTGCTGTTGCTTTGTGAATTCTGCCCAGTGCTCTAAATGTCAACATGAAAAAAAATTCGAGACCGTGGGTAAACTGCGAAAGTATCTGACTTGGGAAAGTCAAGAAAGAGTCATAGTTACTCCGACCGTTTATCCTCATCTCTTTCCTTCGAAAAAGGGACCTCGGCTTGTCGTAGGGGCATTGCCAAGATTTACTTCATCCCGGCCCCAGCTAGAGTGGCCGTTTTTCTCGGGGCAGAGTGCGAAGCACTCATACCGACGGTGCACTGCGCTCGCTAGGAGATCGGATCTTTTTTACTCAGAACAATCATGGACCAGGGGAATCCGACTGTCTAAAGGAAAGCATAGCGAGGGCCAGCAATGTTGCTTAAGCAACGTGATTTCTGGCCAGTGCTCCGAATGTCAACGTAAAGAAATTAAAAAATAAACGGCGGGGTAACTGTGTCTTGTGTCACTAAGAAGTCTTATATACTTGAGCTGTTTACACGCGCATTTTTCGTTCAGTTAGGTTGGGTTAGGGGAGGTGGGGTTAGGTTGGGATGGGTTCGGTTAGGTTGTGTTGGGTTCGGTTAGGTTAGGTTGGGTTGGGTTTTTTTAGGTTAGGTTGGGTTCGGGTAGGTCAGCAAGACGTTCTTTTAGGTTAGGTTGTTTGGAGAACAAGTATGTTTTGTTGAGACAGTACTGAGAATCTGCCTTTATGGATGTATAGCCAACATGCAGTTGTGAAGCGAAAGTATTTAGATGTGGCTAATTTTGCTTTAAAACGACATTTCTATTCGTTTTCAGTAGAAACACGTGCTTTTCGCGACGTTCTTGGTGATTGCGCTTAAGGAAGCAGCCTTAAAATAAGGCTGAGATTCCGTGTAAAATTCTGTGATATTTCGTTCCAAAACGACGTTTTTCATCGTACCAGAGAAACGCGTGCTTTTCACATAAATATGAGAATATGCGTTTACATAATGTAGGTTGTGATTCGAAAGTGTTATCATCTTGCTTGCTTAGGTCTGAAATGATGGTCATCATGGTTTTATGCACAGATATGTAGTGGCTGTCAGTTAAGAACGATTGCGTTTATGGAAGCATAGTCAATGTATGGCTGTGGAGCAGCGTTCATATCTTGCATATTTGCGCTTAAACGAGGTTTCTTATCGTTTTCAGCACAAATACGTGGTTTTTAAACACTTCCGACAGTAGAGTTGTTAATCGAAATTTGTTTTGAGATCTTGCTTGCTCCGCTCTGAAATGACATTTCATATCGTTTGCAGCACAAATGCGTGCTTCTCAAGAAATTATATGATTGCACTAACACAAGCTTATCTAACATGGAGTGAGAATAGAAGGGGTTCAGATCCTGCTAGTTTTGCTGTAAAACTATATTTGTCATCGTATCAAGGACAAATATATGCTTTTCACGCAGATGTGGGAGATTGCATCCATGCATGCATCGCCAAAGTTGACTTGAATATCGAAAGTGCAGATTTGTTCTTGTTTTGCTCTTAAAAGGTGATTGTCATCGTTATAAGAATATATACATGGTGTTTACACACGACGGAAAGGTCGTTAGATATACGTGTTCTCCCTTCAGGACTGCGAGAGTGTGTTTATGCATATGTTGGGTTGGGTTAGGTTGGGTTGGGTTAGGTTTCGTTAGGTTCGGTTGGATTGGGTTGGCTTAGGTTGGGAGGGTTCGGTTGGGTTAGGTTAGGCTAGGTTCGGTTGGGCTAGGATAGGTTAGGTTAGGTTGGGTTAGATTAGGTTAGGTTAGGTTGTTAGGTTAGAATTTGTTTTGTTAGGTTAGGTTAGGTTGGGTTGACTTAGGTGTGGACGGGTAGGGTTGGGTTGGGTTGGGTTAGGTTACGTTGGGCTAGGTTAGGTTAGGATTTGTTTTGTTGTGTTAGGTTAGGATGGGTTGGGTTAATTTGGGTTGGGCTAGGTGAGGTGTGAAGTGTTTATGTGAAATAATAATTCGTGCAATATGAAAGTAACTGACGCAGTGCTCACGCCAATCAAGTTAGCAAAAGTCCGCTCTTCTACTGATGTGGCGAGGCAGCACAAGCCGATCGCGACGCGTTTGTCCGGCGGAATCGCTTTCCGCCTGTTGGTACCTTGCCGGCTCATGCTTCCACAAACAACCATGTACCAGAATGTGCCGTGGTTGATCCGAAAGTTTTCTCGGAGTCCGGTGTCTGGAAGGGGCGGAAGGGCGGTCCCGTACCACGAGTCTGGGCGCGGGTACACCGACAGATATCGCTCACGGATGGACAGGTGTACCGCGACCAAAAAAATCGTTTCCGCCGCCCCCGGTGTCACTTCCTCCTTTCTTCAAGCCTGACAATTTAAGTGCCCAGCACCAGCATCTGCATGGGCAGGTATTGTAGTGCTGGCTGATGAACCCTGAACGGAGCCGAATAATGAGCATCACCCTTATTTGCGACAGGCATTCTAAAGGCCAACATAGGCTTGACACGCACACAACTAATCCAACAAGAAAGCGCGGGTAAATGGTTAGAGTAACTATGACTCACCAGTGATGGAAGTTTTCGCCGCCGTTTTTTCCGCCGTTTGTTTCGGGGGCTTTCTGCCCGAGATTTCGGCCGGCCGGCAGAAAACAGCCAACTCAGAAGTGGCACGAGTCGGGGGAAACCGTGTAATTAAAAAAAACATTGCGAGGGCCAGCATTGGTGCTGTTGCTTTGTGAATTCTGCCCAGTGCTCTAAATGTCAACAAGAAAAAAAATTCGAGACCGTGTGCAAACTGCGAAAGTATCTGATTTGCGAAAGTCAAGAAAGAGTCATAGTTACTCCGACCGTTTATCCTCCTCTCTTTCCTTCGAAAAAGGGACCTCGGCTTCTCGTAGGGGCATTGCCAAGATTTACTTCGTCCCCGCCCCAGCTAGAGTGGCCGTTTTTCTCGGGGCAGAGTGCGAAGCACTCATACCGACGGTGCACTGCGCTCGTTAGGAGATCGGATCTTTTTTACTCAGAACAATCATGGACCAGGGGAATCCGACTGTCTAAAAGAAAGCATAGCGAGGGCCAGCAATGTTGCTTACGCAACGTGATTTCTGGCCAGTGCTCCGAATGTCAACGTAAAGAAATTAAAAAAAAACGGCGGGGTAACTGAGTCTTGTGTCACTAAAAAGTCTTATATACTTGAGCTGTTTTCCCGCGCATTTTTCGTTCAGTTAGGTTGGGTTAGGGGAGGTGGGGTTAGGTTGGGATGGGTTCGGTTAGGTTGTGTTGGGTTCGGTTAGGTTAGGTTGGGTTGGGTTGGGTTTTAGGTTAGGTTGGGTTCGGGTAGGTTAGGTTAGGTTGTTTGGAGAACAAGTATGTTTTGTTGAGACAGTACTGAGAATCTGCCTTTATGGATGTATAGCCAACATGCAGTTGTGAAGCGAAAGTATTTAGATGTGGCTAATTTTGCTTTAAAACGACATTTCTATTCGTTTTCAGTAGAAACACGTGCTTTTCGCGACGTTCTTGGTGATTGCGCTTAAGGAAGCAGCCTTAAAATAAGGCTGAGATTCCGTGTAAAATTCTGTGATATTTCGTTCCAAAACGACGTTTTTCATCGTACCAGAGAAACGCGTGCTTTTCACATAAATATGAGAATATGCGTTTACATAATGTAGGTTGTGATTCGAAAGTGTTATCATCTTGCTTGCTTAGGTCTGAAATGATGGTCATCATGGTTTTATGCACAGATATGTAGCTGCTGTCAGTTAAGAACGATTGCGTTTATGAAAGTATAGTCAATGTATGGCTGTGGAGCAGCGTTCATATCTTGCATATTTGCGCTTAAACGAGGTTTCTTATCGTTTTCAGCACAAATACGTGGTTTTTAAACACTTCCGACAGTAGAGTTGTTAATCGAAATTTGTTTTGAGATCTTGCTTGCTCCGCTCTGAAATGACATTTCATATCGTTTGCAGCACAAATGCGTGCTTCTCAAGAAATTATATGATTGCACTAACACAAGCTTATCTAACATGGAGTGAGAATAGAAGTGGTTCAGATCCTGCTAGTTTTGCTGTAAAACTATATTTGTCATCGTATCAAGGACAAATATATGCTTTTCACGCAGATGTGGGAGATTGCATCCATGCATGCATCGCCAAAGTTGACTTGAATATCGAAAGTGCAGATTTGTTCTTGTTTTGCTCTTAAAAGGTGATTGTCATTGTTATAAGAATATATACATGGTGTTTACACACGACGGAAAGGTCGTTAGATATACGTGTTCTCCCTACAGGACTGCGAGAGTGCGTTTATGCATATGTTGGGTTGGGTTAGGTTGGGTTGGGTTAGGTTACGTTAGGTTAGGTTGGATTGGGTTGGCTTAGGTTGGGTGGGTTCGGTTGGGTTAGGTTAGGCTGGGTTCGGTTGGGCTAGGATAGGTTAGGTTAGGTTGGGTTAGATTAGGTTAGGTTAGGTTGTTAGGTTAGAATTTGTTTTGTTAGGTTAGGTTAGGTTGGGTTGACTTAGGTGTGGACGGGTAGGGTTGGGTTGGGTTGGGTTAGGTTACGTTGGGCTAGGTTAGGTTAGGATTTGTTTTGTTGTGTTAGGTTAGGATGGGTTGGGTTAATTTGGGTTGGGCTAGGTGAGGTGTGAAGTGTTTATGTGAAATAATAATTCGTGCAATATGAAAGTAACTGACGCAGTGCTCACGCCAATCAAGTTAGCAAAAGTCCGCTCTTCTACTGATGTGGCGAGGCAGCACAAGCCGATCGCCACGCGTTTGTCCGGCGGAATCGCTTTCCGCCTGTTGGTACCTTGCCGGCTCATGCTTCCACAAACAACCATGTACCAGAATGTGCCGTGGTTGATCCGAAAGTTTTCTCGGAGTCCAGTGTCTGGAAGGGGCGGAAGGGCGGTCCCGTACCACGAGTCTGGGCGCGGGTACACCGACAGATATCGCTCACGGATGGACAGTTGTACCGCGACCAAAAAAATCGTTTCGGCCGCCCCCGGTGTCACTTCCTCCTTTCTTCAAGCCTGACAATTTCAGTGCCCAGCACCAGCATCTGCATGGGCAGGTATTGTAGTGCTGGCTGATGAACCCTGAACGGAGCCGAATAATGAGCATCACCCTTATTTGCGACAGGCATTCTAAAGGCCAACATAGGCTTGACACGCACACAACTAATCCAACCAGAAAGCGCGGGTAAATGGTTAGAGTAACTATGACTCACCAGTGATGGAAGTTTTCGCCGCCGTTTTTTCCGCCGTTTGTTTCGGGGGCTTTCTGCCCGAGATTTCGGCCGGCCGGCAGAAAACAGCCAACTCAGAAGTGGCACGAGTCGGGGGAAACCGTGTAATTAAAAAAAAACATTGCGAGGGCCAGCATTGGTGCTGTTGCTTTGTGAATTCTGCCCAGTACTCTAAATGTCAACATGAAAAAAAATTCGAGACCGTGTGCAAACTGCGAAAGTATCTGATTTGCGAAAGTCAAGAAAGAGTCATAGTTACTCCGACCGTTTATCCTCCTCTCTTTCCTTCGAAAAAGGGACCTCGGCTTGTCGTAGGGGCATTGCCAAGATTTACTTCGTCCCCGCCCCAGCTAGAGTGGCCGTTTTTCTCGGGGCAGAGTGCGAAGCACTCATACCGACGGTGCACTGCGCTCGTTAGGAGATCGGATCTTTTTTACTCAGAACAATCATGGACCAGGGGAATCCGACTGTCTAAAAGAAAGCATAGCGAGGGCCAGCAATGTTGCTTACGCAACGTGATTTCTGGCCAGTGCTCCGAATGTCAACGTAAAGAAATTAAAAAAAACGGCGGGGTAACTGAGTCTTGTGTCACTAAAAAGTCTTATATACTTGAGCTGTTTTCCCGCGCATTTTTCGTTCAGTTAGGTTGGGTTAGGGGAGGTGGGGTTAGGTTGGGATGGGTTCGGTTAGGTTGTGTTGGGTTCGGTTAGGTTAGGTTGGGTTGGGTTTAGTTTTAGGTTAGGTTGGGTTCGGGTAGGTTAGGTTAGGTTGTTTGGAGAACAAGTATGTTTTGTTGAGACAGTACTGAGAATCTGCCTTTATGGATGTATAGCCAACATGCAGTTGTGAAGCGAAAGTATTTAGATGTGGCTAATTTTGCTTTAAAACGACATTTCTATTCGTTTTCAGTAGAAACACGTGCTTTTCGCGACGTTCTTGGTGATTGCGCTTAAGGAAGCAGCCTTAAAATAAGGCTGAGATTCCGTGTAAAATTCTGTGATATTTCGTTCCAAAACGACGTTTTTCATCGTACCAGAGAAACGCGTGCTTTTCACATAAATATGAGAATATGCGTTTACGTAATGTAGGTTGTGATTCGAAAGTGTTATCATCTTGCTTGCTTAGGTCTGAAATGATGTTCATCATGGTTTTAAGCACAGATATGTAGTTGCTGTCAGTTAAGAACGATTGCGTTTATGGAAGTATAGTCAATGTATGGCTGTGGAGCAGTGTTCATATCTTGCATATTTGCGCTTAAACGAGGTTTCTTATCGTTTTCAGCACAAATACGTGGTTTTTAAACACTTCCGACAGTAGAGTTGTTAATCGAAATTTGTTTTGAGATCTTGTTTGCTCCGCTCTGAAATGACATTTCATATCGTTTGCAGCACAAATGCGTGCTTCTCAAGAAATTATATGATTGCACTAACACAAGCTTATCTAACATGGAGTGAGAATAGAAGTGGTTCAGATCCTGCTAGTTTTGCTGTATGTTACGTCTCGCCTACCTACGACGCGCGGCATAGCCGGCGCGGATGCAACGGACGCCGCGGCTTCGTTCATCGCTGCCGCAACGCCTCCCGCCAAGCGCGTCCAGGCATGTTTCAGTGCCACGTGTCGTCGTGCGTGCGTGTGTGTGTGTGCTTGTTTTGCCCACGCTTTTCAATGCGCGGCAGCCGGGGAGAGGAGCTCCTCAACTGGGAGGCGAGGAGGTCTGACCGGCGCCGGCCTGGCGGACGCGCCCGTCACGCCTGAACATGTTCAAGCGTCGCCGTATCGGATGACTCTTCCCAAGCCGTTCCCTCTTGCCCTCGACTCCGAGGGTATATAAAGAGAGCTGCCCCGGACGCCAACGAGAGACTTCGATTTCGCCCTTCGAGTAACGTGGTCGCCCTGACCGGCTGCTCTTTTGAGATGCCAGAATAAACAAGTTGTTCTGTTGCCAGTCGACTCTTCCTTTGCCGGGACCTTCGGATGTTTCCAGCTTTGCCCCAGGCCGCCAGGCCAACGCTACCCTTGGGGCTTGCAACCCATTTGCAACAACTGGTTGCCAGCGGTGAGATCCCGACAACGGAGGCCAGCAGCGAAGATATGCGGTCAACTGTATGCTGAGCAGCACAACGACCATCCGGGAGCAGTGCAACGAGCCCTGTGTGATGACTGGTTGCCTGCAGCGGAACGACTGCGCTGAATTCGTGGCTGCGAGGTTTGGTGAGTGCGGGACTTTCTTCTTCTGAGTTTTGCCAGGCTTTTGTTAGTGTCAGAAACAGAGCTGGTAATTGTGGTTGTCGTTGCTGCCGGGTTAGTTTGCGGCAAGACAATAGTAGGCAGTAGAGAAAGCAGCATTCGGAGCAGCCATGGATTTGAAGTCGTTGCGCAAACCGAAATTGCTGGAGCTTGCAAGAGAGTTGGGTCTTGATGTCTCAGACAAACTCAGAAAACCAGAACTGCTAAGGGCGATTCTTGAGTTGGAGGCTGAGGATGACGAGCTGTCGGAATGCCTTGAGACCATTGAGGAGAGGGAACAAAAAGAGAAAGAGGAGCGCGAACGTAAAGAACAAAAAGAGAAAGACGAGCGCGAACGTAAAGAACAAAAAGAGAAAGACGAGCGCGAACGTAAAGAACAAAAAGAGAAAGAGGAGCGAGAACGTAAAGAACAAAAAGAGAAAGAGAAAGAAGAGCGCGACCGTCAACACGCTTTGGAAATGAAGCGTCTCGAGGTAGAGATGGAACGCGCTCGTAATGGAAGTCAGGCACACGGTGCAGGAGAACGGGTATCGTTCAAAATGACTGACCTGATGCGGCCGTTTAAGCTTGGAGAGGACATTGGTTTGTTCCTGGTTAACTTTGAGCGAACGTGCGAGAAGCAGGGGTTCTCTCGGGAAACGTGGCCACAGCGCTTGCTCACTTTGTTACCCGGCGAGGCGGCCGACGTAGTCGCTCGCTTGAAGAGAGAGGAGGCAGAGGATTTCGACCAAGTGAAATCGAGTCTGCTAAAAAAGTACAGGCTGTCAGCGGAGGCGTTCCGTCGGAAGTTTCGGGAAAATGAAAAAGGCAGAAATGAGTCATATACAGAGTTTGCCTACAGGCTTATGTCAAACATGCAGGAGTGGCTCAAAGAAGAGAAAGCGTTTGGTGACCACGAGAAAATTCTGCAGTGTTTCGGGCTGGAACAGTTTTATAGTCGGTTACCTGAGAACGTGCGGTACTGGGTCTTGGATAGGCCAGACGTTAGTACAGTGGCTAAAGCCGCCCAGCTAGCCGAGGAGTTTGTGACGCGTCGGGCTCGCGGAGCTAAGGACGGTCAAAAGGGTGAATTTGGCTCCAAGTCTGAGAGGCCGAAGTTCACACCCATGAGAGCAAGGGGGGACACGCGTAGTGCGGATGCGAGTGAAAGCAGTCCGACCGAACGTAAGGAGACGGCGGCAGCCGAAGCCGAACGCAGAAAGCGGTTCGAGAGGAGGCAAGCGCGCGTGTGTTATACGTGCCAGAAGCCGGGTCACTTTTCGGCGCAGTGTCCAGAAACAAAAAGAGAAGTCGTGTGTTTGTCATTATGTAGCACTGACGAGAACATGAAGCTTCTCGAGCCTTACATGCGAGACTTCCTCGTGAACGGGAAAGAGTGCCGAGTGCTTCGTGATTCCGCAGCTACAATGGATGTAGTTCACCCCTCTTACGTAGAACCCGATATGTTCACGGGCGAGTGCGCATGGATCAAACAAGCCGTGGAAGCTCATAGCGTGTGTCTGCCCGTAGCAAAAGTGGTTATTGAAGGACCTTTCGGAGCAATTGAGACGGAGGCCGTAGTGTCATCTAGGCTGCCCCCCCAGTACCCGTACCTATTTTCGAACAGGTCCGATCACCTCCTGCGCGAGAAGGGGCTTTTGTTTGGTGAGGCTAGCGTTCAGGCCTTAACCAGACCGAGAGTTCGGGAGCTCGCTGCAAAGGCGGTAGTTGCGGGGCCGACGTTGTCGAACAATGAGAAAGGGTCGGAGGCGCAGCAAGCTGATATTCCGAGCACGTCAGAACTGGATAAAATTGAGCCTGTAGCGTTGAAGGCACCAGGTACTGGAGAGGAAATGCCCGACACGGGAAAGTTAGAAGAGCTTCCGGTCGAGCTTCCTGGACTAGGCCCAGTGACGAACAGGGAAGACACCGATCAGGTCATTAGTGACTTAATCAGTAAAGCACCGCTGTCGCCTGAGCAGAAAACCGAACTTCACCAACTCTTACAAGAGTTTCAAGGTCAGTTCTCTGAGAGGCCTGGTAGGACTTCTGTCCTTACTCATGATATAGAACTTACCTCGCCAGAGCCAGTACGATCCAAGGCGTACCGGGTGTCACCCCGCCAGCGCGATATTATGGAGGCTGAGGTAAAGAAAATGCTACAGCTCGGTGTTATTGAGGCGGGTGAGAGTGATTATACCTCCCCTTTGATTTTAGTTGAGGTACCGGGCAAGGAACCTCGTCCTTGCGTCGACTACCGCAGGCTTAATTCTATCACTAAGGATCAAATTTATCCGATCCCTAACATCGAGGAGCGCCTTGAGAAAGTTAGTAGCGCTCAGTTTATTTCCACCCTAGATCTTGTCAGGGGTTATTGGCAGGTTCCACTTACAGAGGAGGCTAGTAGGTATGCGGCGTTCATTTCACCAATGGGAACATTCCGTCCTAAAGTTTTGAGTTTTGGTTTGAAGAACGCGCCATACTGCTTTTCAAGCCTCATGGACAAAGTGTTGCGGGGACAGGAAGAATTTGCTTTACCGTATTTAGACGACGTAGCGATATTCTCCGCATCCTGGTCTGAGCATATGGCACACTTGCGGGCAGTGCTAACCCGCCTGCGCGAAGCGGGCTTGACAGTCAAGGCTCCCAAGTGCCAATTGGCACAGGCCGAGGTTGTCTACCTCGGTCACGTGATTGGACAGGGTCGTCGCCGCCCCTCTGAAATAAAGGTGGCCGCTGTGCGAGACTTCCCGCAACCGCGCACGAAAACCGATATTCGGTCGTTCTTGGGTGTCGCCGGCTACTATCAGAGGTACATCCCCAGGTACTCCGATATCGCGGCTCCCCTGACGGATGCTCTAAGAAAAACAGAGCCCCAAACAGTCGTCTGGAGCGAGACAAAGGAGAGAGCTTTTAGCGCCCTAAAGAGCGCCCTAACAAGCCAGCCTGTGCTACGATCGCCAGACTATACCAAAGGGTTCGTTGTTCAGTGCGATGCTAGTGAGCGAGGCATGGGCGTTGTACTGTGCCAAAGGGACAATGGAGAAGTGGAACACCCCGTCCTGTATGCTAGTCGTAAGCTGACCTGTCGTGAGCAGGCGTACAGCGCCACCGAGAAAGAGTGTGCGTGTCTCGTGTGGGCCGTTCAGAAATTGTCATGCTACCTAGCCGGCTCGAGGTTTATCATTGAGACGGATCACTGCCCTCTCCAATGGCTGCAGAACATCTCTCCCAAAAATGGCCGCCTCCTGCGCTGGAGCCTCGCTTTGCAACAATATTCCTTTGAGGTGCGTTACAAAAAGGGGAGTCTCAACGGTAACGCCGATGGCTTAAGTCGAAGCCCCTAACGTAGGAATCCGCCTCAAAGTTGTTGGTTACTGATGTTTTCTTCCTGAGGCAGGATTTTTAACATATTGCTTTTGTTTAGTGTTTCAAAGTGATTATGTGCTTTCTAGTGCAATTTTCCAATTTGTGGACGCGTTCTGAGTGCTGCTTGACTACTGTAAGGAACTAGGCAGTAGTATAAAATGGGAAAGAGCCTGGCAGAGCTTAGTGAGGGTTGTCTCGTGCTTGCTGACTGAGCGGTTGCGTTTCGGCGTAGTTCTAACGCTTGCTGGGAACGAGCACAAAAATGGCAACTCTCCCGAAGTGACCTTACAGTGTCCTATGTGATCCTGAACCCGAGAACGAGGCCTTCTCTGTGCGCTGCGCTCAAGCAACGTCGAGGGACGATCGGTTTCGATTACGAGCATCATCGAGCGACATCCCTCTGGACAGCGGATGCAGTCCCCTGACCATCGGGATCTCCTTCTCCCGGCGGGGCGGTCTGTTACGTCTCGCCTACCTACGACGCGCGGTATAGCCGGCGCGGATGCAACGGACGCCGCGGCTTCGTTCATCGCTGCCGCAACGCCTCCCGCCAAGCGCGTCCAGGCATGTTTCAGTGCCACGTGTCGTCGTGCGTGCGTGTGTGTGTGTGCTTGTTTTGCCCACGCTTGTCAAAGCGCGGCAGCCGGGGAGAGGAGCTCCTCAACTGGGAGGCGAGGAGGTCTGACCGGCGCCGGCCTGGCGGACGCGCCCGTCACGCCTGAACATGTTCAAGCGTCGCCGTATCGGATGACTCTTCCCAAGCCGTTCCCTCTTGCCCTCGACTCCGAGGGTATATAAAGAGAGCTGCCCCGGACGCCAACGAGAGACTTCGATTTCGCCCTTCGAGTAACGTGGTCGCCCTGACCGGCTGCTCTTTTGAGATGCCAGAATAAACAAGTTGTTCTGTTGCCAGTCGACTCTTCCTTTGCCGGGACCTTCGGATGTTTCCAGCTTTGCCCCAGGCCGCCAGGCCAACGCTACCCTTGGGGCTTGCAACCCAGATGCAACATGTAAAACTATATTTGTCATCGTATCAAGGACAAATATATGCTTTTCACGCAGATGTGGGAGATTGCATCCATGCATGCATCGCCAAAGTTGACTTGAATATTGAAAGTGCAGATTTGTTCTTGTTTTGCTCTTAAAAGGTGATTGTCATCGTTATAAGAATATATACATGGTGTTTACACACGACGGAAAGGTCGTTAGATATACGTGTTCTCCCTACAGGACTGCGAGAGTGCGTTTATGCATATGTTGGGTTGGGTTACGTTAGGTTAGGTTGGATTGGGTTGGCTTAGGTTGGGTGGGTTCGGTTGGGTTAGGTTAGGCTAGGTTCGGTTGGGCTAGGATAGGTTAGGTTAGGTTAGGTTGTTAGGTTAGGATTTGTTTTGTTAGGTTAGGTTAGGTTGGGTTGACTTAGGTGTGGACGGGTAGGTTTGGGTTGGGTTAGGTTACGTTGGGTTAGGTTAGGTTAGGATTTGTTTTGTTGTGCTAGGTTAGGATGGGTTGGGTAATTTGGGTTGGGCTAGGTGAGGTGTGAAGTGTTTAGGTGAAATAATAATTCGTGCAATATGAAAGTAACTGACGCAGTGCTCACGCCAATCAAGTTAGCAAAAGTCCGCTCTTCTACTGATTTTGCGAGGCAGCACAAGCCGATAGCCACGCGTTTGTCCGGCGGAATCGCTTTCCACCTGTTGGTACCTTGCCGGCTCATGCTTCCACAAACAACCATGTACCAGAATGTGCCGTGGTTGATCCGAAAGTTTTCTCGGAGTCCGGTGTCCGGAAGGGGCGGAAGGGCGGTCCCGTACCACGAGTCTGGGCGCGAGTACACCGACAGATATCGCTCACGGATGGACAGGTGTGCCGCGGCCAAAAAAATCGTTTCGGCCGCCCCCGGTGTCACTTCCTCCTTTCTTCAAGCATAACAATTTCAGTGCCCAGCACCAGCATCTGCATGGGCAGGTATTGTAGTGCTGGCTGATGAACCCTGAACGCAGCCGAATAATGAGCATCACCTTTATTTGCGACAGGCATGCTAAAGGCCAACATAGGCTTGACACGCACACAACTAATCCAACCAAAAATCGCGGGTAAATGGTTAGAGTAACTATGACTCACCAGTTATGGAAGTTTTCGCCGCCGTTTTTTCCGCCGTTTGTTTCGGGGGCTTTCTGCCCGAGATTTCGGCCGGCCGGCAGAAAACAGCCAACTCAGAAGTGGCACGAGTCGGGGGAAACCGTGTAATTAAAAAAAACATTGCGAGGGCCAGCATTGGTGCTGTTGCTTTGTGAATTCTGCCCAGTGCTCTAAATGTCAACATGAAAAAAAATTCGAGACCGTGGGTAAACTGCGAAAGTATCTGACTTGCGAAAGTCAAGAAAGAGTCATAGTTACTCCGACCGTTTATCCTCATCTCTTTCCTTCGAAAAAGGGACCTCGGCTTGTCGTAGGGGCATTGCCAAGATTTACTTCATCCCGGCCCCAGCTAGAGTGGCCGTTTTTCTCGGGGCAGAGTGCGAAGCACTCATACCGACGGTGCACTGCGCTCGCTAGGAGATCGGATCTTTTTTACTCAGAACAATCATGGACCAGGGGAATCCGACTGTCTAAAGGAAAGCATAGCGAGGGCCAGCAATGTTGCTTACGCAACGTGATTTCTGGCCAGTGCTCCGAATGTCAACGTAAAGAAATTAAAAAATAAACGGCGGGGTAACTGTGTCTTGTGTCACTAAGAAGTCTTATATACTTGAGCTGTTTACCCGCGCATTTTTCGTTCAGTTAGGTTGGGTTAGGGGAGGTGGGGTTAGGTTGGGATGGGTTCGGTTAGGTTGTGTTGGGTTCGGTTAGGTTAGGTTGGGTTGGGTTTTTTTAGGTTAGGTTGGGTTCGGGTAGGTCAGCAAGACGTTCTTTTAGGTTAGGTTGTTTGGAGAACAAGTATGTTTTGTTGAGACAGTACTGAGAATCTGCCTTTATGGATGTATAGCCAACATGCAGTTGTGAAGCGAAAGTATTTAGATGTGGCTAATTTTGCTTTAAAACGACATTTCTATTCGTTTTCAGTAGAAACACGTGCTTTTCGCGACGTTCTTGGTGATTGCGCTTAAGGAAGCAGCCTTAAAATAAGGCTGAGATTCCGTGTAAAATTCTGTGATATTTCGTTCCAAAACGACGTTTTTCATCGTACCAGAGAAACGCGTGCTTTTCACATAAATATGAGAATATGCGTTTACATAATGTAGGTTGTGATTCGAAAGTGTTATCATCTTGCTTGCTTAGGTCTGAAATGATGGTCATCATGGTTTTATGCACAGATATGTAGTGGCTGTCAGTTAAGAACGATTGCGTTTATGGAAGCATAGTCAATGTATGGCTGTGGAGCAGCGTTCATATCTTGCATATTTGCGCTTAAACGAGGTTTCTTATCGTTTTCAGCACAAATACGTGGTTTTTAAACACTTCCGACAGTAGAGTTGTTAATCGAAATTTGTTTTGAGATCTTGCTTGCTCCGCTCTGAAATGACATTTCATATCGTTTGCAGCACAAATGCGTGCTTCTCAAGAAATTATATGATTGCACTAACACAAGCTTATCTAACATGGAGTGAGAGTAGAAGGGGTTCAGATCCTGCTAGTTTTGCTGTAAAACTATATTTGTCATCGTATCAAGGACAAATATATGCTTTTCACGCAGATGTGGGAGATTGCATCCATGCATGCATCGCCAAAGTTGACTTGAATATCGAAAGTGCAGATTTGTTCTTGTTTTGCTCTTAAAAGGTGATTGTCATCGTTATAAGAATATATACATGGTGTTTACACACGACGGAAAGGTCGTTAGATATACGTGTTCTCCCTTCAGGACTGCGAGAGTGTGTTTATGCATATGTTGGGTTGGGTTAGGTTGGGTTGGGTTAGGTTTCGTTAGGTTAGGTTGGATTGGGTTGGCTTAGGTTGGGAGGGTTCGGTTGGGTTAGGTTAGGCTAGGTTCGGTTGGGCTAGGATAGGTTAGGTTAGGTTGGGTTAGATTAGGTTAGGTTAGGTTGTTAGGTTATAATTTGTTTTGTTAGGTTAGGTTAGGTTGGGTTGACTTAGGTGTGGACGGGTAGGGTTGGGTTGGGTTGGGTTAGGTTACGTTGGGCTAGGTTAGGTTAGGATTTGTTTTGTTGTGTTAGGTTAGGATGGGTTGGGTTAATTTGGGTTGGGCTAGGTGAGGTGTGAAGTGTTTATGTGAAATAATAATTCGTGCAATATGAAAGTAACTGACGCAGTGCTCACGCCAATCAAGTTAGCAAAAGTCCGCTCTTCTACTGATGTGGCGAGGCAGCACAAGCCGATCGCGACGCGTTTGTCCGGCGGAATCGCTTTCCGCCTGTTGGTACCTTGCCGGCTCATGCTTCCACAAACAACCATGTACCAGAATGTGCCGTGGTTGATCCGAAAGTTTTCTCGGAGTCCGGTGTCTGGAAGGGGCGGAAGGGCGGTCCCGTACCACGAGTCTGGGCGCGGGTACACCGACAGATATCGCTCACGGATGGACAGGTGTACCGCGACCAAAAAAATCGTTTCGGCCGCCCCCGGTGTCACTTCCTCCTTTCTTCAAGCCTGACAATTTCAGTGCCCAGCACCAGCATCTGCATGGGCAGGTATTGTAGTGCTGGCTGATGAACCCTGAACGGAGCCGAATAATGAGCATCACCCTTATTTGCGACAGGCATTCTAAAGGCCAACATAGGCTTGACACGCACACAACTAATCCAACAAGAAAACGCGGGTAAATGGTTAGAGTAACTATGACTCACCAGTGATGGAAGTTTTCGCCGCCGTTTTTTCCGCCGTTTGTTTCGGGGGCTTTCTGCCCGAGATTTCGGCCGGCCGGCAGAAAACAGCCAACTCAGAAGTGGCACGAGTCGGGGGAAACCGTGTAATTAAAAAAAACATTGCGAGGGCCAGCATTGGTGCTGTTGCTTTGTGAATTCTGCCCAGTGCTCTAAATGTCAACAAGAAAAAAAATTCGAGACCGTGTGCAAACTGCGAAAGTATCTGATTTGCGAAAGTCAAGAAAGAGTCATAGTTACTCCGACCGTTTATCCTCCTCTCTTTCCTTCGAAAAAGGGACCTCGGCTTGTCGTAGGGGCATTGCCAAGATTTACTTCGTCCCCGCCCCAGCTAGAGTGGCCGTTTTTCTCGGGGCAGAGTGCGAAGCACTCATACCGACGGTGCACTGCGCTCGTTAGGAGATCGGATCTTTTTTACTCAGAACAATCATGGACCAGGGGAATCCGACTGTCTAAAAGAAAGCATAGCGAGGGCCAGCAATGTTGCTTACGCAACGTGATTTCTGGCCAGTGCTCCGAATGTCAACGTAAAGAAATTAAAAAAAACGGCGGGGTAACTGAGTCTTGTGTCACTAAAAAGTCTTATATACTTGAGCTGTTTTCCCGCGCATTTTTCGTTCAGTTAGGTTGGGTTAGGGGAGGTGGGGTTAGGTTGGGATGGGTTCGGTTAGGTTGTGTTGGGTTCGGTTAGGTTAGGTTGGGTTGGGTTTAGTTTTAGGTTAGGTTGGGTTCGGGTAGGTTAGGTTAGGTTGTTTGGAGAACAAGTATGTTTTGTTGAGACAGTACTGAGAATCTGCCTTTATGGATGTATAGCCAACATGCAGTTGTGAAGCGAAAGTATTTAGATGTGGCTAATTTTGCTTTAAAACGACATTTCTATTCGTTTTCAGTAGAAACACGTGCTTTTCGCGACGTTCTTGGTGATTGCGCCTAAGGAAGCAGCCTTAAAATAAGGCTGAGATTCCGTGTAAAATTCTGTGATATTTCGTTCCAAAACGACGTTTTTCATCGTACCAGAGAAACGCGTGCTTTTCACATAAATATGAGAATATGCGTTTACATAATGTAGGTTGTGATTCGAAAGTGTTATCATCTTGCTTGCTTAGGTCTGAAATGATGGTCATCATGGTTTTATGCACAGATATGTAGTTGCTGTCAGTTAAGAACGATTGCGTTTATGGAAGTATAGTCAATGTATGGCTGTGGAGCAGCGTTCATATCTTGCATATTTGCGCTTAAACGAGGTTTCTTATCGTTTTCAGCACAAATACTTGGTTTTTAAACACTTCCGACAGTAGAGTTGTTAATCGAAATTTGTTTTGAGATCTTGCTTGCTCCGCTCTGAAATGACATTTCATATTGTTTGCAGCACAAATGCGTGCTTCTCAAGAAATTATATGATTGCACTAACACAAGCTTATCTAACATGGAGTGAGAATAGAAGTGGTTCAGATCCTGCTAGTTTTGCTGTAAAACTATATTTGTCATCGTATCAAAGACAAATATATGCTTTTCACGCAGATGTGGGAGATTGCATCCATGCATGCATCGCCAAAGTTGACTTGAATATCGAAAGTGCAGATTTGTTCTTGTTTTGCTCTTAAAAGGTGATTGTCATCGTTATAAGAATATATACATGGTGTTTACACACGACGGAAAGGTCGTTAGATATACGTGTTCTCCCTACAGGACTGCGAGAGTGCGTTTATGCATATGTTGGGTTGGGTTAGGTTGGGTTGGGTTAGGTTACGTTAGGTTAGGTTGGATTGGGTTGGCTTAGATTGGGTGGGTTCGGTTGGGTTAGGTTAGGCTAGGTTCGGTTGGGCTAGGATAGGTTAGGTTAGGTTGGGTTAGATTAGGTTAGGTTAGGTTGTTAGGTTAGAATTTGTTTTGTTAGGTTAGTTTAGGTTGGGTTGACTTAGGTGTGGACGGGTAGGGTTGGGTTGGGTTGGGTTAGGTTACGTTGGGCTAGGTTAGGTTAGGATTTGTTTTGTTGTGTTAGGTTAGGATGGGTTGGGTTAATTTGGGTGGGGCTAGGTGAGGTGTGAAGTGTTTAGGTGAAATAATAATTCGTGCAATATGAAAGTAACTGACGCAGTGCTCACGCCAATCAAGTTAGCAAAAGTCCGCTCTTCTACTGATTTGGCGAGGCAGCACAAGCCGATCGCCACGCGTTTGTCCGGCGGAATCGCTTTCCGCCTGTTGGTACCTTGCCGGCTCATGCTTCCACAAACAACCATGTACCAGAATGTGCCGTGGTTGATCCGAAAGTTTTCTCGGAGTCCGGTGTCCGGAAGGGGCGGAAGGGCGGTCCCGTACCACGAGTCTGGGCGCGGGTACACCGACAGATATCGCTCACGGATGGACAGGTGTACCGCGGCCAAAAAAATCGTTTCCGCCGCCCCGGTGTCACTTCCTCCTTTCTTCAAGCATGACAATTTCAGTGCCCAGCACCAGCATCTGCATGGGCAGGTATTGTAGTGCTGGCTGATGAAACCTGAACGCAGCCGAATAATGAGCATCACCCTTATTTGCGACAGGCATGCTAAAGGCCAACATAGGCTTGACACGCACACAACTAATCCTACCAAAAATCGTGGGTAAACGGTTAGAGTAACTATGACTCACCAGTGAAGGAATGTTTTCGCCGCCGTTTTTTCCGCCGTTTGTTTCGGGGGCTTTCTCTGCCCGAGATTTCGGCCGGCCGGCAGAAAACAGCCAACTCAGAAGTGGCACGAGTCGGGGGAAACCGTGTAATTAAAAAAAAACATTGCGAGGGCCAGCATTGGTGCTGTTGCTTTGTGAATTCTGCCCAGTGCTCTAAATGTCAACATGAAAAAAATTCGAGACCGTGGGTAAACTGCGAAAGTATCTGACTTGCGAAAGTCAAGAATGAGTCATAGTTACTCCGACCGTTTATCCTCCTCTCTTTCCTTCGAAAAAGGGACCTCGGCTTGTCGTAGGGGCATTGCCAAGATTTACTTCGTCCCGGCACCAGCTAGAGTGGCCGTTTTTATCGCGGCAGAGTGCGAAGCACTCATACCGACGGTGCACTGTGCTCGCTAGGAGATCGGATCTTTTTTACTCAGAACAATCATGGACCAGGGGAATCCGACTGTCTAAAAGAAAGCATAGCGAGGGCCAGCAATGTTGCTTACGCAACGTGATTTCTGGCCAGTGCTCCGAATGTCAACGCAAAGACATTAAAAAAAGGGCGGGGTAACTGAGTCTAGTGTCACTAAAAAGTCTTATATACTTGAGCTGTTTACCCGCGCATTTTTCGTTCAGTTAGGTTGGGTTAGCGGAGGTGGGGTTAGGTTGGGATGGGATCGGTTAGGTTGTGTTGGTTTCGGTTAGGTTAGGTTGGGTTGGGTTGGGTTTTGTTAGGTTAGGTTGGGTTCGGGTAGGTTAGGTTGTTTGGAGAACAAGTATGTTTTGTTGAGACAGTACTGAGAATCTGCCTTTATGGATGTATAGCCAACATGCAGTTGTGAAGCGAAAGTATTTAGATGTGGCTAATTTTGCTTTAAAACGACATTTCTATTCGTTTTCAGTAGAAACACGTGCTTTTCGCGACGTTCTTGGTGATTGCGCTTAAGGAAGCAGCCTTAAAATAAGGCTGAGATTCCGTGTAAAATTCTGTGATATTTCGTTCCAAAACGACGTTTTTCATCGTACCAGAGAAACGCGTGCTTTTCACATAAATATGAGAATATGCGTTTACATAATGTAGGTTGTGATTCGAAAGTGTTATCATCTTGCTTGCTTAGGTCTGAAATGATGGTCATCATGGTTTTATGCACAGATATGTAGCTGCTGTCAGTTAAGAACGATTGCGTTTATGGAAGTATAGTCAATGTATGGCTGTGGAGCAGCGTTCATATCTTGCATATTTGCGCTTAAACGAGGTTTCTTATCGTTTTCAGCACAAATACGTGGTTTTTAAACACTTCCGACAGTAGAGTTGTTAATCGAAATTTGTTTTGAGATCTTGCTTGCTCCGCTCTGAAATGACATTTCATATCGTTTGCAGCACAAATGCGTGCTTCTCAAGAAATTATATGATTGCACTAACACAAGCTTATCTAACATGGAGTGAGAATAGAAGTGGTTCAGATCCTGCTAGTTTTGCTGTAAAACTATATTTGTCATCGTATCAAGGACAAATATATGCTTTTCACGCAGATGTGGGAGATTGCATCCATGCATGCATCGCCAAAGTTGACTTGAATATCGAAAGTGCAGATTTGTTCTTGTTTTGCTCTTAAAAGGTGATTGTCATCGTTATAAGAATATATACATGGTGTTTACACACGACGGAAAGGTCGTTAGATATACGTGTTCTCCCTACAGGACTGCGAGAGTGCGTTTATGCATATGTTGGGTTGGGTTAGGTTGAGTTGGGTTAGGTTACGTTAGGTTAGGTTGGATTGGGTTGGCTTAGGTTGGGTGGGTTCGGTTGGGTTAGGTTAGGCTAGGTTCGGTTGGGCTAGGATAGGTTAGGTTAGGTTAGGTTGTTAGGTTAGGATTTGTTTTGTTAGGTTAGGTTAGGTTGGGTTGACTTAGGTGTGGACGGGTAGGGTTGGGTTGGGTTAGGTTACGTTGGGTTAGGTTAGGTTAGGATTTGTTTTGTTGTGTTAGGTTAGGATGGGTTGGGTTAATTTGGGTTGGGCTAGGTGAGGTGTGAAGTGTTTAGGTGAAATAATAATTCGTGCAATATGAAAGTAACTGACGCAGTGCTCACGCCAATCAAGTTAGCAAAAGTCCGCTCTTCTACTGATGTGGCGAGGCAGCACAAGCCGATCGCCACGCGTTTGTCCGGCGGAATCGCTTTCCACCTGTTGGTACCTTGCCGGCTCATGCTTCCACAAACAACCATGTACCAGAATGTGCCGTGGTTGATCCGAAAGTTTTCTCGGAGTCCGGTGTCCGGAAGGGGCGGAAGGGCGGTCCCGTACCACGAGTCTGGGCGCGAGTACACCGACAGATATCGCTCACGGATGGACAGGTGTACCGCGGCCAAAAAAATCGTTTCGGCCGCCCCCGGTGTCACTTCCTCCTTTCTTCAAGCATGACAATTTCAGTACCCAACACCAGCATCTGCATGGGCAGGTATTGTAGTGCTGGCTGATGAACCCTGAACGCAGCCGAATAATGAGCATCACCTTTATTTGCGACAGGCATGCTAAAGGCCAACATAGGCTTGACACGCACGCAACTAATCCAACCAAAAAGCGCGGGTAAATGGTTAGAGTAACTATGACTCACCAGTGATGGAAGTTTTCGCCGCCGTTTTTTCCGCCGTTTGTTTCGGGGGCTTTCTGCCCGAGATTTCGGCCGGCCGGCAGAAAACAGCCAACTCAGAAGTGGCACGAGTCGGGGGAAACCGTGTAAAAAAAAAACATTGCGAGGGCCAGCATTGGTGCTGTTGCTTTGTGAATTCTGCCCAGTGCACTAAATGTCAACATGAAAAAAAATTCGAGACCGTGGGTAAACTGCGAAAGTATCTGACTTGCGAAAGTCAAGAAAGAGTCATAGTTACTCCGACCGTTTATCCTCATCTCTTTCCTTCGAAAAAGGGACCTCGGCTTGTCGTAGGGGCATTGCCAAGATTTACTTCGTCCCGGCCCCAGCTAGAGTGGCCGTTTTTCTCGGGGCAGAGTGCGAAGCACTCATACCGACGGTGCACTGCGCTCGCTAGGAGATCGGATCTTTTTTACTCAGAACAATCATGGACCAGGGGAATCCGACTGTCTAAAGGAAAGCATAGCGAGGGCCAGCAATGTTGCTTACGCAACGTGATTTCTGGCCAGTGCTCCGAATGTCAACGTAAAGAAATTAAAAAATAAACGGCGGGGTAACTGTGTCTTGTGTCACTAAAAAGTCTTATATACTTGAGCTGTTTACCCGCGCATTTTTCGTTCAGTTAGGTTGGGTTAGGGGAGGTGGGGTTAGGTTGGGATGGGTTCGGTTAGGTTGTGTTGGGTTCGGTTAGGTTAGGTTGGGTTGGGTTTTTTTAGGTTAGGTTGGGTTCGGGTAGGTTAGGTTAGGTTGTTTGGAGAACAAGTATGTTTTGTTGAGACAGTACTGAGAATCTGCCTTTATGGATGTATAGCCAACATGCAGTTGTGAAGCGAAAGTATTTAGATGTGGCTAATTTTGCTTTAAAACGACATTTCTATTCGTTTTCAGTAGAAACACGTGCTTTTCGCGACGTTCTTGGTGATTGCGCTTAAGGAAGCAGCCTTAAAATAAGGCTGAGATTCCGTGTAAAATTCTGTGATATTTCGTTCCAAAACGACGTTTTTCATCGTACCAGAGAAACGCGTGCTTTTCACATAAATATGAGAATATGCGTTTACATAATGTAGGTTGTGATTCGAAAGTGTTATCATCTTGCTTGCTTAGGTCTGAAATGATGGTCATCATGGTTTTATGCACAGATATGTAGTGGCTGTCAGTTAAGAACGATTGCGTTTATGGAAGCATAGTCAATGTATGGCTGTGGAGCAGCGTTCATATCTTGCATATTTGCGCTTAAACGAGGTTTCTTATCGTTTTCAGCACAAATACGTGGTTTTTAAACACTTCCGACAGTAGAGTTGTTAATCGAAATTTGTTTTGAGATCTTGCTTGCTCCGCTCTGAAATGACATTTCATATCGTTTGCAGCACAAATGCGTGCTTCTCAAGAAATTATATGATTGCACTAACACAAGCTTATCTAACATGGAGTGAGAATAGAAGTGGTTCAGATCCTGCTAGTTTTGCTGTAAAACTATATTTGTCATCGTATCAAGGACAAATATATGCTTTTCACGCAGATGTGGGAGATTGCATCCATGCATGCATCGCCAAAGTTGACTTGAATATCGAAAGTGCAGATTTGTTCTTGTTTTGCTCTTAAAAGGTGATTGTCATCGTTATAAGAATATATACATGGTGTTTACACACGACGGAAAGGTCGTTAGATATACGTGTTCTCCCTACAGGACTGCGAGAGTGTGTTTATGCATATGTTGGGTTGGGTTAGGTTGGGTTGGGTTAGGTTTCGTTAGGTTAGGTTGGATTGGGTTGGCTTAGGTTGGGAGGGTTCGGTTGGGTTAGGTTAGGCTAGGTTCGGTTGGGCTAGGATAGGTTAAGTTAGGTTGGGTTAGATTAGGTTAGGTTAGGTTGTTAGGTTAGAATTTGTTTTGTTAGGTTAGGTTAGGTTGGGTTGACTTAGGTGTGGACGGGTAGGGTTGGGTTGGGTTGGGTTAGGTTACGTTGGGCTAGGTTAGGTTAGGATTTGTTTTGTTGTGTTAGGTTAGGATGGGTTGGGTTAATTTGGGTTGGGCTAGGTGAGGTGTGAAGTGTTTATGTGAAATAATAATTCGTGCAATATGAAAGTAACTGACGCAGTGCTCACGCCAATCAAGTTAGCAAAAGTCCGCTCTTCTACTGATGTGGCGAGGCAGCACAAGCCGATCGCGACGCGTTTGTCCGGCGGAATCGCTTTCCGCCTGTTGGTACCTTGCCGGCTCATGCTTCCACAAACAACCATGTACCAGAATGTGCCGTGGTTGATCCGAAAGTTTTCTCGGAGTCCGGTGTCTGGAAGGGGCGGAAGGGCGGTCCCGTACCACGAGTCTGGGCGCGGGTACACCGACAGATATCGCTCACGGATGGACAGGTGTACCGCGACCAAAAAAATCGTTTCGGCCGCCCCCGGTGTCACTTCCTCCTTTCTTCAAGCCTGACAATTTCAGTGCCCAGCACCAGCATCTGCATGGGCAGGTATTGTAGTGCTGGCTGATGAACCCTGAACGGAGCCGAATAATGAGCATCACCCTTATTTGCGACAGGCATTCTAAAGGCCAACATAGGCTTGACACGCACACAACTAATCCAACAAGAAAGCGCGGGTAAATGGTTAGAGTAACTATGACTCACCAGTGATGGAAGTTTTCGCCGCCGTTTTTTCCGCCGTTTGTTTCGGGGGCTTTCTGCCCGAGATTTCGGCCGGCCGGCAGAAAACAGCCAACTCAGAAGTGGCACGAGTCGGGGGAAACCGTGTAATTAAAAAAAACATTGCGAGGGCCAGCATTGGTGCTGTTGCTTTGTGAATTCTGCCCAGTGCTCTAAATGTCAACAAGAAAAAAAATTCGAGACCGTGTGCAAACTGCGAAAGTATCTGATTTGCGAAAGTCAAGAAAGAGTCATAGTTACTCCGACCGTTTATCCTCCTCTCTTTCCTTCGAAAAAGGGACCTCGGCTTGTCGTAGGGGCATTGCCAAGATTTACTTCGTCCCCGCCCCAGCTAGAGTGGCCGTTTTTCTCGGGGCAGAGTGCGAAGCACTCATACCGACGGTGCACTGCGCTCGTTAGGAGATCGGATCTTTTTTACTCAGAACAATCATGGACCAGGGGAATCCGACTGTCTAAAAGAAAGCATAGCGAGGGCCAGCAATGTTGCTTACGCAACGTGATTTCTGGCCAGTGCTCCGAATGTCAACGTAAAGAAATTAAAAAAAACGGCGGGGTAACTGAGTCTTGTGTCACTAAAAAGTCTTATATACTTGAGCTGTTTTCCCGCGCATTTTTCGTTCAGTTAGGTTGGGTTAGGGGAGGTGGGGTTAGGTTGGGATGGGTTCGGTTAGGTTGTGTTGGGTTCGGTTAGGTTAGGTTGGGTTGGGTTTAGTTTTAGGTTAGGTTGGGTTCGGGTAGGTTAGGTTAGGTTGTTTGGAGAACAAGTATGTTTTGTTGAGACAGTACTGAGAATCTGCCTTTATGGATGTATAGCCAACATGCAGTTGTGAAGCGAAAGTATTTAGATGTGGCTAATTTTGCTTTAAAACGACATTTCTATTCGTTTTCAGTAGAAACACGTGCTTTTCGCGACGTTCTTGGTGATTGCGCCTAAGGAAGCAGCCTTAAAATAAGGCTGAGATTCCGTGTAAAATTCTGTGATATTTCGTTCCAAAACGACGTTTTTCATCGTACCAGAGAAACGCGTGCTTTTCACATAAATATGAGAATATGCGTTTACATAATGTAGGTTGTGATTCGAAAGTGTTATCATCTTGCTTGCTTAGGTCTGAAATGATGGTCATCATGGTTTTATGCACAGATATGTAGTTGCTGTCAGTTAAGAACGATTGCGTTTATGGAAGTATAGTCAATGTATGGCTGTGGAGCAGCGTTCATATCTTGCATATTTGCGCTTAAACGAGGTTTCTTATCGTTTTCAGCACAAATACTTGGTTTTTAAACACTTCCGACAGTAGAGTTGTTAATCGAAATTTGTTTTGAGATCTTGCTTGCTCCGCTCTGAAATGACATTTCATATTGTTTGCAGCACAAATGCGTGCTTCTCAAGAAATTATATGATTGCACTAACACAAGCTTATCTAACATGGAGTGAGAATAGAAGTGGTTCAGATCCTGCTAGTTTTGCTGTAAAACTATATTTGTCATCGTATCAAAGACAAATATATGCTTTTCACGCAGATGTGGGAGATTGCATCCATGCATGCATCGCCAAAGTTGACTTGAATATCGAAAGTGCAGATTTGTTCTTGTTTTGCTCTTAAAAGGTGATTGTCATCGTTATAAGAATATATACATGGTGTTTACACACGACGGAAAGGTCGTTAGATATACGTGTTCTCCCTACAGGACTGCGAGAGTGCGTTTATGCATATGTTGGGTTGGGTTAGGTTGGGTTGGGTTAGGTTACGTTAGGTTAGGTTGGATTGGGTTGGCTTAGATTGGGTGGGTTCGGTTGGGTTAGGTTAGGCTAGGTTCGGTTGGGCTAGGATAGGTTAGGTTAGGTTGGGTTAGATTAGGTTAGGTTAGGTTGTTAGGTTAGAATTTGTTTTGTTAGGTTAGTTTAGGTTGGGTTGACTTAGGTGTGGACGGGTAGGGTTGGGTTGGGTTGGGTTAGGTTACGTTGGGCTAGGTTAGGTTAGGATTTGTTTTGTTGTGTTAGGTTAGGATGGGTTGGGTTAATTTGGGTGGGGCTAGGTGAGGTGTGAAGTGTTTAGGTGAAATAATAATTCGTGCAATATGAAAGTAACTGACGCAGTGCTCACGCCAATCAAGTTAGCAAAAGTCCGCTCTTCTACTGATTTGGCGAGGCAGCACAAGCCGATCGCCACGCGTTTGTCCGGCGGAATCGCTTTCCGCCTGTTGGTACCTTGCCGGCTCATGCTTCCACAAACAACCATGTACCAGAATGTGCCGTGGTTGATCCGAAAGTTTTCTCGGAGTCCGGTGTCCGGAAGGGGCGGAAGGGCGGTCCCGTACCACGAGTCTGGGCGCGGGTACACCGACAGATATCGCTCACGGATGGACAGGTGTACCGCGGCCAAAAAAATCGTTTCCGCCGCCCCGGTGTCACTTCCTCCTTTCTTCAAGCATGACAATTTCAGTGCCCAGCACCAGCATCTGCATGGGCAGGTATTGTAGTGCTGGCTGATGAAACCTGAACGCAGCCGAATAATGAGCATCACCCTTATTTGCGACAGGCATGCTAAAGGCCAACATAGGCTTGACACGCACACAACTAATCCTACCAAAAATCGTGGGTAAACGGTTAGAGTAACTATGACTCACCAGTGAAGGAATGTTTTCGCCGCCGTTTTTTCCGCCGTTTGTTTCGGGGGCTTTCTCTGCCCGAGATTTCGGCCGGCCGGCAGAAAACAGCCAACTCAGAAGTGGCACGAGTCGGGGGAAACCGTGTAATTAAAAAAAAAACATTGCGAGGGCCAGCATTGGTGCTGTTGCTTTGTGAATTCTGCCCAGTGCTCTAAATGTCAACATGAAAAAAATTCGAGACCGTGGGTAAACTGCGAAAGTATCTGACTTGCGAAAGTCAAGAATGAGTCATAGTTACTCCGACCGTTTATCCTCCTCTCTTTCCTTCGAAAAAGGGACCTCGGCTTGTCGTAGGGGCATTGCCAAGATTTACTTCGTCCCGGCACCAGCTAGAGTGGCCGTTTTTATCGCGGCAGAGTGCGAAGCACTCATACCGACGGTGCACTGTGCTCGCTAGGAGATCGGATCTTTTTTACTCAGAACAATCATGGACCAGGGGAATCCGACTGTCTAAAAGAAAGCATAGCGAGGGCCAGCAATGTTGCTTACGCAACGTGATTTCTGGCCAGTGCTCCGAATGTCAACGCAAAGACATTAAAAAAAGGGCGGGGTAACTGAGTCTAGTGTCACTAAAAAGTCTTATATACTTGAGCTGTTTACCCGCGCATTTTTCGTTCAGTTAGGTTGGGTTAGGGGAGGTGGGGTTAGGTTGGGATGGGTTCGGTTAGGTTGTGTTGGGTTCGGTTAGGTTAGGTTGGGTTGGGTTTTTTTAGGTTAGGTTGGGTTCGGGTAGGTTAGGTTAGGTTGTTTGGAGAACAAGTATGTTTTGTTGAGACAGTACTGAGAATCTGCCTTTATGGATGTATAGCCAACATGCAGTTGTGAAGCGAAAGTATTTAGATGTGGCTAATTTTGCTTTAAAACGACATTTCTATTCGTTTTCAGTAGAAACACGTGCTTTTCGCGACGTTCTTGGTGATTGCGCTTAAGGAAGCAGCCTTAAAATAAGGCTGAGATTCCGTGTAAAATTCTGTGATATTTCGTTCCAAAACGACGTTTTTCATCGTACCAGAGAAACGCGTGCTTTTCACATAAATATGAGAATATGCGTTTACATAATGTAGGTTGTGATTCGAAAGTGTTATCATCTTGCTTGCTTAGGTCTGAAATGATGGTCATCATGGTTTTATGCACAGATATGTAGCTGCTGTCAGTTAAGAACGATTGCGTTTATGGAAGTATAGTCAATGTATGGCTGTGGAGCAGCGTTCATATCTTGCATATTTGCGCTTAAACGAGGTTTCTTATCGTTTTCAGCACAAATACGTGGTTTTTAAACACTTCCGACAGTAGAGTTGTTAATCGAAATTTGTTTTGAGATCTTGCTTGCTCCGCTCTGAAATGACATTTCATATCGTTTGCAGCACAAATGCGTGCTTCTCAAGAAATTATATGATTGCACTAACACAAGCTTATCTAACATGGAGTGAGAATAGAAGTGGTTCAGATCCTGCTAGTTTTGCTGTAAAACTATATTTGTCATCGTATCAAGGACAAATATATGCTTTTCACGCAGATGTGGGAGATTGCATCCATGCATGCATCGCCAAAGTTGACTTGAATATCGAAAGTGCAGATTTGTTCTTGTTTTGCTCTTAAAAGGTGATTGTCATCGTTATAAGAATATATACATGGTGTTTACACACGACGGAAAGGTCGTTAGATATACGTGTTCTCCCTACAGGACTGCGAGAGTGCGTTTATGCATATGTTGGGTTGGGTTAGGTTGAGTTGGGTTAGGTTACGTTAGGTTAGGTTGGATTGGGTTGGCTTAGGTTGGGTGGGTTCGGTTGGGTTAGGTTAGGCTAGGTTCGGTTGGGCTAGGATAGGTTAGGTTAGGTTAGGTTGTTAGGTTAGGATTTGTTTTGTTAGGTTAGGTTAGGTTGGGTTGACTTAGGTGTGGACGGGTAGGGTTGGGTTGGGTTAGGTTACGTTGGGTTAGGTTAGGTTAGGATTTGTTTTGTTGTGTTAGGTTAGGATGGGTTGGGTTAATTTGGGTTGGGCTAGGTGAGGTGTGAAGTGTTTAGGTGAAATAATAATTCGTGCAATATGAAAGTAACTGACGCAGTGCTCACGCCAATCAAGTTAGCAAAAGTCCGCTCTTCTACTGATGTGGCGAGGCAGCACAAGCCGATCGCCACGCGTTTGTCCGGCGGAATCGCTTTCCACCTGTTGGTACCTTGCCGGCTCATGCTTCCACAAACAACCATGTACCAGAATGTGCCGTGGTTGATCCGAAAGTTTTCTCGGAGTCCGGTGTCCGGAAGGGGCGGAAGGGCGGTCCCGTACCACGAGTCTGGGCGCGAGTACACCGACAGATATCGCTCACGGATGGACAGGTGTACCGCGGCCAAAAAAATCGTTTCGGCCGCCCCCGGTGTCACTTCCTCCTTTCTTCAAGCATGACAATTTCAGTACCCAACACCAGCATCTGCATGGGCAGGTATTGTAGTGCTGGCTGATGAACCCTGAACGCAGCCGAATAATGAGCATCACCTTTATTTGCGACAGGCATGCTAAAGGCCAACATAGGCTTGACACGCACGCAACTAATCCAACCAAAAAGCGCGGGTAAATGGTTAGAGTAACTATGACTCACCAGTGATGGAAGTTTTCGCCGCCGTTTTTTCCGCCGTTTGTTTCGGGGGCTTTCTGCCCGAGATTTCGGCCGGCCGGCAGAAAACAGCCAACTCAGAAGTGGCACGAGTCGGGGGAAACCGTGTAAAAAAAAAACATTGCGAGGGCCAGCATTGGTGCTGTTGCTTTGTGAATTCTGCCCAGTGCACTAAATGTCAACATGAAAAAAAATTCGAGACCGTGGGTAAACTGCGAAAGTATCTGACTTGCGAAAGTCAAGAAAGAGTCATAGTTACTCCGACCGTTTATCCTCATCTCTTTCCTTCGAAAAAGGGACCTCGGCTTGTCGTAGGGGCATTGCCAAGATTTACTTCGTCCCGGCCCCAGCTAGAGTGGCCGTTTTTCTCGGGGCAGAGTGCGAAGCACTCATACCGACGGTGCACTGCGCTCGCTAGGAGATCGGATCTTTTTTACTCAGAACAATCATGGACCAGGGGAATCCGACTGTCTAAAGGAAAGCATAGCGAGGGCCAGCAATGTTGCTTACGCAACGTGATTTCTGGCCAGTGCTCCGAATGTCAACGTAAAGAAATTAAAAAATAAACGGCGGGGTAACTGTGTCTTGTGTCACTAAAAAGTCTTATATACTTGAGCTGTTTACCCGCGCATTTTTCGTTCAGTTAGGTTGGGTTAGGGGAGGTGGGGTTAGGTTGGGATGGGTTCGGTTAGGTTGTGTTGGGTTCGGTTAGGTTAGGTTGGGTTGGGTTTTTTTAGGTTAGGTTGGGTTCGGGTAGGTTAGGTTAGGTTGTTTGGAGAACAAGTATGTTTTGTTGAGACAGTACTGAGAATCTGCCTTTATGGATGTATAGCCAACATGCAGTTGTGAAGCGAAAGTATTTAGATGTGGCTAATTTTGCTTTAAAACGACATTTCTATTCGTTTTCAGTAGAAACACGTGCTTTTCGCGACGTTCTTGGTGATTGCGCTTAAGGAAGCAGCCTTAAAATAAGGCTGAGATTCCGTGTAAAATTCTGTGATATTTCGTTCCAAAACGACGTTTTTCATCGTACCAGAGAAACGCGTGCTTTTCACATAAATATGAGAATATGCGTTTACATAATGTAGGTTGTGATTCGAAAGTGTTATCATCTTGCTTGCTTAGGTCTGAAATGATGGTCATCATGGTTTTATGCACAGATATGTAGTGGCTGTCAGTTAAGAACGATTGCGTTTATGGAAGCATAGTCAATGTATGGCTGTGGAGCAGCGTTCATATCTTGCATATTTGCGCTTAAACGAGGTTTCTTATCGTTTTCAGCACAAATACGTGGTTTTTAAACACTTCCGACAGTAGAGTTGTTAATCGAAATTTGTTTTGAGATCTTGCTTGCTCCGCTCTGAAATGACATTTCATATCGTTTGCAGCACAAATGCGTGCTTCTCAAGAAATTATATGATTGCACTAACACAAGCTTATCTAACATGGAGTGAGAATAGAAGTGGTTCAGATCCCGCTAGTTTTGCTGTAAAACTATATTTGTCATCGTATCAAGGACAAATATATGCTTTTCACGCAGATGTGGGAGATTGCATCCATGCATGCATCGCCAAAGTTGACTTGAATATCGAAAGTGCAGATTTGTTCTTGTTTTGCTCTTAAAAGGTGATTGTCATCGTTATAAGAATATATACATGGTGTTTACACACGACGGAAAGGTCGTTAGATATACGTGTTCTCCCTACAGGACTGCGAGAGTGTGTTTATGCATATGTTGGGTTGGGTTAGGTTGGGTTGGGTTAGGTTTCGTTAGGTTAGGTTGGATTGGGTTGGCTTAGGTTGGGAGGGTTCGGTTGGGTTAGGTTAGGCTAGGTTCGGTTGGGCTAGGATAGGTTAAGTTAGGTTGGGTTAGATTAGGTTAGGTTAGGTTGTTAGGTTAGAATTTGTTTTGTTAGGTTAGGTTAGGTTGGGTTGACTTAGGTGTGGACGGGTAGGGTTGGGTTGGGTTGGGTTAGGTTACGTTGGGCTAGGTTAGGTTAGGATTTGTTTTGTTGTGTTAGGTTAGGATGGGTTGGGTTAATTTGGGTTGGGCTAGGTGAGGTGTGAAGTGTTTATGTGAAATAATAATTCGTGCAATATGAAAGTAACTGACGCCGTGCTCACGCCAATCAAGTTAGCAAAAGTCCGCTCTTCTACTGATGTGGCGAGGCAGCACAAGCCGATCGCCACGCGTTTGTCCGGCGGAATCGCTTTCCGCCTGTTGGTACCTTGCCGGCTCATGCTTCCACAAACAACCATGTACCAGAATGTGCCGTGGTTGATCCGAAAGTTTTCTCGGAGTCCGGTGTCTGGAAGGGGCGGAAGGGCGGTCCCGTACCACGAGTCTGGGCGCGGGTACACCGACAGATATCGCTCACGGATGGACAGGTGTACCGCGACCAAAAAAATCGTTTCGGCCGCCCCCGGTGTCACTTCCTCCTTTCTTCAAGCCTGACAATTTCAGTGCCCAGCACCAGCATCTGCATGGGCAGGTATTGTAGTGCTGGCTGATGAACCCTGAACGGAGCCGAATAATGAGCATCACCCTTATTTGCGACAGGCATTCTAAAGGCCAACATAGGCTTGACACGCACACAACTAATCCAACCAGAAAGCGCGGGTAAATGGTTAGAGAAACTATGACTCACCAGTGATGGAAGTTTTCGCCGCCGTTTTTTCCGCCGTTTGTTTCGGGGGCTTTCTGCCCGAGATTTCGGCCGGCCGGCAGAAAACAGCCAACTCAGAAGTGGCACGAGTCGGGGGAAACCGTGTAATTAAAAAAAAAACATTGCGAGGGCCAGCATTGGTGCTGTTGCTTTGTGAATTCTGCCCAGTGCTCTAAATGTAAACAAGAAAAAAATTCGAGACCGTGTGAAACTGCGAAAGTATCTGATTTGCGAAAGTCAAGAAAGAGTCATAGTTACTCCGACCGTTTATCCTCCTCTCTTTCCTTCGAAAAAGGGACCTCGGCTTCTCGTAGGGGCATTGCCAAGATTTACTTCGTCCCCGCCCCAGCTAGAGTGGCCGTTTTTCTCGGGGCAGAGTGCGAAGCACTCATACCGACGGTGCACTGCGCTCGTTAGGAGATCGGATCTTTTTTACTCAGAACAATCATGGACCAGGGGAATCCGACTGTCTAAAAGAAAGCATAGCGAGGGCCAGCAATGTTGCTTACGCGACGTGATTTCTGGCCAGTGCTCCGAATGTCAACGTAAAGAAATTAAAAAAAACGGCGGGGTAACTGAGTCTGGTGTCACTAAAAAGTCTTATATACTTGAGCTGTTTTCCCGCGCATTTTTCGTTCAGTTAGGTTGTGTTAGGAGAGGTGGGGTTAGGTTGGGATGGGTTCGGTTAGGTTGTGTTGGGTTCGGTTAGGTTAGGTTGGGTTGGGTTGGGTTTTAGGTTAGGTTGGGTTCGGGTAGGTTAGGTTAGGTTGTTTGGAGAACAAGTATGTTTTGTTGAGACAGTACTGAGAATCTGCCTTTATGGATGTATAGCCAACATGCAGTTGTGAAGCGAAAGTATTTAGATGTGGCTAATTTTGCTTTAAAACGACATTTCTATTCGTTTTCAGTAGAAACACGTGCTTTTCGCGACGTTCTTGGTGATTGCGCTTAAGGAAGCAGCCTTAAAATAAGGCTGAGATTCCGTGTAAAATTCTGTGATATTTCGTTCCAAAACGACGTTTTTCATCGTACCAGAGAAACGCGTGCTTTTCACATAAATATGAGAATATGCGTTTACATAATGTAGGTTGTGATTCGAAAGTGTTATCATCTTGCTTGCTTAGGTCTGAAATGATGGTCATCATGGTTTTATGCACAGATATGTAGCTGCTGTCAGTTAAGAACGATTGCGTTTATGGAAGTATAGTCAATGTATGGCTGTGGAGCAGCGTTCATATCTTGCATATTTGCGCTTAAACGAGGTTTCTTATCGTTTTCAGCACAAATACGTGGTTTTTAAACACTTCCGACAGTAGAGTTGTTAATCGAAATTTGTTTTGAGATCTTGCTTGCTCTGCTCTGAAATGACATTTCATATCGTTTGCAGCACAAATGCGTGCTTCTCAAGAAATTATATGATTGCACTAACACAAGCTTATCTAACATGGAGTGAGAATAGAAGTGGTTCAGATCCTGCTAGTTTTGCTGTAAAACTATATTTGTCATCGTATCAAGGACAAATATATGCTTTTCACGCAGATGTGGGAGATTGCATCCATGCATGCATCGCCAAAGTTGACTTGAATATCGAAAGTGCAGATTTGTTCTTGTTTTGCTCTTAAAAGGTGATTGTCATCGTTATAAGAATATATACATGGTGTTTACACACGACGGAAAGGTCGTTAGATATACGTGTTCTCCCTACAGGACTGCGAGAGTGCGTTTATGCATATGTTGGGTTGGGTTAGGTTGGGTTGGGTTAGGTTACGTTAGGTTAGGTTGGATTGGGTTGGCTTAGGTTGGGTGGGTTCGGTTGGGTTAGGTTAGGCTGGGTTCGGTTGGGCTAGGATAGGTTAGGTTAGGTTGGGTTAGATTAGGTTAGGTTAGGTTGTTAGGTTAGAATTTGTTTTGTTAGGTTAGGTTAGGTTGGGTTGACTTAGGTGTGGACGGGTAGGGTTGGGTTGGGTTGGGTTAGGTTACGTTGGGCTAGGTTAGGTTAGGATTTGTTTTGTTGTGTTAGGTTAGGATGGGTTGGGTTAATTTGGGTTGGGCTAGGTGAGGTGTGAAGTGTTTATGTGAAATAATTCGTGCAATATGAAAGTAACTGACGCAGTGCTCACGCCAATCAAGTTAGCAAAAGTCCGCTCTTCTACTGATGTGGCGAGGCAGCACAAGCCAATCGCCACGCGTTTGTCCGGCGGAATCGCTTTCCGCCTGTTGGTACCTTGCCGGCTCATGCTTCCACAAACAACCATGTACCAGAATGTGCCGTGGTTGATCCGAAAGTTTTCTCGGAGTCCAGTGTCTGGAAGGGGCGGAAGGGCGGTCCCGTACCACGAGTCTGGGCGCGGGTACACCGACAGATATCGCTCACGGATGGACAGGTGTACCGCGACCAAAAAAATCGTTTCGGCCGCCCCCGGTGTCACTTCCTCCTTTCTTCAAGCCTGACAATTTCAGTGCCCAGCACCAGCATCTGCATGGGCAGGTATTGTAGTGCTGGCTGATGAACCCTGAACGCAGCCGAATAATGAGCATCACCCTTATTTGCGACAGGCATTCTAAAGGCCAACATAGGCTTGACACGCACACAACTAATCCAACCAGAAAACGCGGGTAAATGGTTAGAGTAACTATGACTCACCAGTGATGGAAGTTTTCGCCGCCGTTTTTTCCGCCGTTTGTTTCGGGGGCTTTCTGCCCGAGATTTCGGCCGGCCGGCAGAAAACAGCCAACTCAGAAGTGGCACGAGTCGGGGGAAACCGTGTAATTAAAAAAAACATTGCGAGGGCCAGCATTGGTGCTGTTGCTTTGTGAATTCTGCCCAGTGCTCTAAATGTCAACATGAAAAAAAATTCGAGACCGTGTGCAAACTGCGAAAGTATCTGATTTGCGGAAGTCAAGAAAGAGTCATAGTTACTCTGACCGTTTATCCTCCTCTCTTTCCTTCGAAAAAGGGACCTCGGCTTGTCGTAGGGGCATTGCCAAGATTTACTTCGTCCCCGCCCCAGCTAGAGTGGCCGTTTTTCTCGGGGCAGAGTGCGAAGCACTCATACCGACGGTGCACTGCGCTCGTTAGGAGATCGGATCTTTTTTACTCAGAACAATCATGGACCAGGGGAATCCGACTGTCTAAAAGAAAGCATAGCGAGGGCCAGCAATGTTGCTTACGCAACGTGATTTCTGGCCAGTGCTCCGAATGTCAACGTAAAGAAATTAAAAAAAACGGCGGGGTAACTGAGTCTTGTGTCACTAAAAAGTCTTATATACTTGAGCTGTTTTCCCGCGCATTTTTCGTTCAGTTAGGTTGGGTTAGGGGAGGTGGGGTTAGGTTGGGATGGGTTCGGTTAGGTTGCGTTGGGTTCGGTTAGGTTAGGTTGGGTTGGGTTTAGTTTTAGGTTAGGTTGGGTTCGGGTAGGTTAGGTTAGGTTGTTTGGAGAACAAGTATGTTTTGTTGAGACAGTACTGAGAATCTGCCTTTATGGATGTATAGCCAACATGCAGTTGTGAAGCGAAAGTATTTAGATGTGGCTAATTTTGCTTTAAAACGACATTTCTATTCGTTTTCAGTAGAAACACGTGCTTTTCGCGACGTTCTTGGTGATTGCGCTTAAGGAAGCAGCCTTAAAATAAGGCTGAGATTCCGTGTAAAATTCTGTGATATTTCGTTCCAAAACGACGTTTTTCATCGTACCAGAGAAACGCGTGCTTTTCACATAAATATGAGAATATGCGTTTACATAATGTAGGTTGTGATTCGAAAGTGTTATCATCTTGCTTGCTTAGGTCTGAAATGATGGTCATCATGGTTTTATGCACAGATATGTAGCTGCTGTCAGTTAAGAACGATTGCGTTTATGGAAGTATAGTCAATGTATGGCTGTGGAGCAGCGTTCATATCTTGCATATTTGCGCTTAAACGAGGTTTCTTATCGTTTTCAGCGCAAATACGTGGTTTTTAAACACTTCCGACAGTAGAGTTGTTAATCGAAATTTGTTTTGAGATCTTGCTTGCGCCGCTCTGAAATGACATTTCATATCGTTTGCAGCACAAATGCGTGCTTCTCAAGAAATATATGATTGCACTAACACAAGCTTATCTAACACGGAGTGAGAATAGAAGTGGTTCAGATCCTGCTAGTTTTGCTGTAAAACTATATTTGTCATCGTATCAAGGACAAATATATGCTTTTCACACAGATGTGGGAGATTGCATCCATGCATGCATCGCCAAAGTTGACTTGAATATCGAAAGTGCAGATTTGTTCTTGTTTTGCTCTTAAAAGGTGATTGTCATCGTTATAAGAATATATACATGGTGTTTACACACGACGGAAAGGTCGTTAGATATACGTGTTCTCCCTACAGGACTGCGAGAGTGCGTTTATGCATATGTTGGGTTGGGTTAGGTTGGGTTGGGTTAGGTTACGTTAGGTTAGGTTGGATTGGGTTGGCTTAGGTTGGGTGGGTTCGGTTGGGTTAGGTTAGGCTGGGTTCGGTTGGGCTAGGATAGGTTAGGTTAGGTTGGGTTAGATTAGGTTAGGTTAGGTTGTTAGGTTAGAATTTGTTTTGTTAGGTTAGGTTAGGTTGGGTTGACTTAGGTGTGGACGGGTAGGGTTGGGTTGGGTTGGGTTAGGTTACGTTGGGCTAGGTTAGGTTAGGATTTGTTTTGTTGTGTTAGGTTAGGATGGGTTGGGTTAATTTGGGTTGGGCTAGGTGAGGTGTGAAGTGTTTATGTGAAATAATAATTCGTGCAATATGAAAGTAACTGACGCAGTGCTCACGCCAATCAAGTTAGCAAAAGTCCGCTCTTCTACTGATGTGGCGAGGCAGCACAAGCCAATCGCCACGCGTTTGTCCGGCGGAATCGCTTTCCGCCTGTTGGTACCTTGCCGGCTCATGCTTCCACAAACAACCATGTACCAGAATGTGCCGTGGTTGATCCGAAAGTTTTCTCGGAGTCCAGTGTCTGGAAGGGGCGGAAGGGCGGTCCCGTACCACGAGTCTGGGCGCGGGTACACCGACAGATATCGCTCACGGATGGACAGGTGTACCGCGACCAAAAAAATCGTTTCGGCCGCCCCCGGTGTCACTTCCTCCTTTCTTCAAGCCTGACAATTTCAGTGCCCAGCACCAGCATCTGCATGGGCAGGTATTGTAGTGCTGGCTGATGAACCCTGAACGCAGCCGAATAATGAGCATCACCCTTATTTGCGACAGGCATTCTAAAGGCCAACATAGGCTTGACACGCACACAACTAATCCAACCAGAAAGCGCGGGTAAATGGTTAGAGTAACTATGACTCACCAGTGATGGAAGTTTTCGCCGCCGTTTTTTCCGCCGTTTGTTTCGGGGGCTTTCTGCCCGAGATTTCGGCCGGCCGGCAGAAAACAGCCAACTCAGAAGTGGCACGAGTCGGGGGAAACCGTGTAATTAAAAAAAAACATTGCGAGGGCCAGCATTGGTGCTGTTGCTTTGTGAATTCTGCCCAGTGCTCTAAATGTCAACATGAAAAAAAATTCGAGACCGTGTGCAAACTGCGAAAGTATCTGATTTGCGAAAGTCAAGAAAGAGTCATAGTTACTCTGACCGTTTATCCTCCTCTCTTTCCTTCGAAAAAGGGACCTCGGCTTGTCGTAGGGGCATTGCCAAGATTTACTTCGTCCCCGCCCCAGCTAGAGTGGCCGTTTTTCTCGGGGCAGAGTGCGAAGCACTCATACCGACGGTGCACTGCGCTCGTTAGGAGATCGGATCTTTTTTACTCAGAACAATCATGGACCAGGGGAATCCGACTGTCTAAAAGAAAGCATAGCGAGGGCCAGCAATGTTGCTTACGCAACGTGATTTCTGGCCAGTGCTCCGAATGTCAACGTAAAGAAATTAAAAAAAACGGCGGGGTAACTGAGTCTTGTGTCACTAAAAAGTCTTATATACTTGAGCTGTTTTCCCGCGCATTTTTCGTTCAGTTAGGTTGGGTTAGCGGAGGTGGGGTTAGGTTGGGATGGGATCGGTTAGTTTGTGTTGGGTTCGGTTAGGTTAGGTTGGGTTGGGTTGGGTTTTGTTAGGTTAGGTTGGGTTCGGGTAGGTTAGGTTGTTTGGAGAACAAGTATGTTTTGTTGAGACAGTACTGAGAATCTGCCTTTATGGATGTATAGCCAACATGCAGTTGTGAAGCGAAAGTATTTAGATGTGGCTAATTTTGCTTTAAAACGACATTTCTATTCGTTTTCAGTAGAAACACGTGCTTTTCGCGACGTTCTTGGTGATTGCGCTTAAGGAAGCAGCCTTAAAATAAGGCTGATTCCGTGTAAAATTCTGTGATATTTCGTTCCAAAACGACGTTTTTCATCGTACCAGAGAAACGCGTGCTTTTCACATAAATATGAGAATATGCGTTTACGTAATGTAGGTTGTGATTCGAAAGTGTTATCATCTTGCTTGCTTAGGTCTGAAATGATGTTCATCATGGTTTTAAGCACAGATATGTAGTTGCTGTCAGTTAAGAACGATTGCGTTTATGGAAGTATAGTCAATGTATGGCTGTGGAGCAGCGTTCATATCTTGCATATTTGCGCTTAAACGAGGTTTCTTATCGTTTTCAGCACAAATACGTGGTTTTTAAACACTTCCGACAGTAGAGTTGTTAATCGAAATTTGTTTTGAGATCTTGTTTGCTCCGCTCTGAAATGACATTTCATATCGTTTGCAGCACAAATGCGTGCTTCTCAAGAAATTATATGATTGCACTAACACAAGCTTATCTAACATGGAGTGAGAATAGAAGTGGTTCAGATCCTGCTAGTTTTGCTGTAAAACTATATTTGTCATCGTATCAAGGACAAATATATGCTTTTCACGCAGATGTGGGAGATTGCATCCATGCATGCATCGCCAAAGTTGACTTGAATATCGAAAGTGCAGATTTGTTCTTGTTTTGCTTTTAAAAGGTGATTGTCATCGTTATAAGAATATATACATGGTGTTTACACACGACGGAAAGGTCGTTAGATATACGTGTTCTCCCTACAGGACTGCGAGAGTGCGTTTATGCATATGTTGGGTTGGGCTAGGTTGGGTTGGGTTAGGTTACGTTAGGTTAGGTTGGATTGGGTTGGCTTAGGTTGGGTGGGTTCGGTTGGGTTAGGTTAGGCTAGGTTCGGTTGGGCTAGGATAGGTTAGGTTAGGTTAGGTTGTTAGGTTAGGATTTGTTTTGTTAGGTTAGGTTAGGTTGGGTTGACTTAGGTGTGGACGGGTAGGGTTGGGTTGGGTTAGGTTACGTTGGGTTAGGTTAGGTTAGGATTTGTTTTGTTGTGCTAGGTTAGGATGGTTTGGGTTAATTTGGGTTGGGCTAGGTGAGGTGTGAAGTGTTTAGGTGAAATAATAATACGTGCAATATGAAAGTAACTGACGCAGTGCTCACGCCAATCAAGTTAGCAAAAGTCCGCTCTTCTACTGATTTGGCGAGGCAGCACAAGCCGATCGCCACGCGTTTGTCCGGCGGAATCGCTTTCCACCTGTTGGTACCTTGCCGGCTCATGCTTCCACAAACAACCATGTACCAGAATGTGCCGTGGTTGATCCGAAAGTTTTCTCGGAGTCCGGTGTCCGGAAGGGGCGGAAGGGCGGTCCCGTACCACGAGTCTGGGCGCGAGTACACCGACAGATATCGCTCACGGATGGACAGGTGTGCCGCGGCCAAAAAAATCGTTTCGGCCGCCCCCGGTGTCACTTCCTCCTTTCTTCAAGCATGACAATTTCAGTGCCCAGCACCAGCATCTGCATGGGCAGGTATTGTAGTGCTGGCTGATGAACCCTGAACGCAGCCGAATAATGAGCATCACCTTTATTTGCGACAGGCATGCTAAAGGCCAACATAGGCTTGACACGCACACAACTAATCCAACCAAAAAGCGCGGTTAAATGGTTAGAGTAACTATGACTCACCAGTGATGGAAGTTTTCGCCGCCGTTTTTTCCGCCGTTTGTTTCGGGGGCTTTCTGCCCGAGATTTCGGCCGGCCGGCAGAAAACAGCCAACTCAGAAGTGGCACGAGTCGGGGGAAACCGTGTAATTAAAAAAAACATTGCGAGGGCCAGCATTGGTGCTGTTGCTTTGTGAATTCTGCCCAGTGCTCTAAATGTCAACATGAAAAAAAATTCGAGACCGTGGGTAAACTGCGAAAGTATGACTTGCGAAAGTCAAGAAAGAGTCATAGTTACTCCGACCGTTTATCCTCATCTCTTTCCTTCGAAAAAGGGACCTCGGCTTGTCGTAGGGGCATTGCCAAGATTTACTTCATCCCGGCCCCAGCTAGAGTGGCCGTTTTTCTCGGGGCAGAGTGCGAAGCACTCATACCGACGGTGCACTGCGCTCGCTAGGAGATCGGATCTTTTTTACTCAGAACAATCATGGACCAGGGGAATCCGACTGTCTAAAAGAAAGCATAGCGAGGGCCAGCAATGTTGCTTACGCAACGTGATTTCTGGCCAGTGCTCCGAATGTCAACGTAAAGAAATTAAAAAAAACGGCGGGGTAACTGTGTCTTGTGTCACTAAAAAGCCTTATATACTTGAGCTGTTTACCCGCGCTTTTTTCGTTCAGTTAGGTTGGGTTAGGGGAGGTGGGGTTAGGTTGGGATGGGTTCGGTTAGGTTGTGTTGGGTTCGGTTAGGTTAGGTTGGGTTGGGTTGGGTTTTTTTAGGTTAGGTTGGGTTCGGGTAGGTTAGGTTAGGTTGTTTGGAGAACAAGTATGTTTTGTTGAGACAGTACTGAGAATCTGCCTTTATGGATGTATAGCCAACATGCAGTTGTGAAGCGAAAGTATTTAGATGTGGCTAATTTTGCTTTAAAACGACATTTCTATTCGTTTTCAGTAGAAACACGTGCTTTTCGCGACGTTCTTGGTGATTGCGCTTAAGGAAGCAGCCTTAAAATAAGGCTGAGATTCCGTGTAAAATTCTGTGATATTTCGTTCCAAAACGACGTTTTTCATCGTACCAGAGAAACGCGTGCTTTTCACATAAATATGAGAATATGCGTTTACATAATGTAGGTTGTGATTCGAAAGTGTTATCATCTTGCTTGCTTAGGTCTGAAATGATGGTCATCATGGTTTTATGCACAGATATGTAGTTGCTGTCAGTTAAGAACGATTGCGTTTATGGAAGTATAGTCAATGTATGGCTGTGGAGCAGCGTTCATATCATGCATATTTGCGCTTAAACGAGGTTTCTTATCGTTTTCAGCACAAATACGTGGTTTTCAAACACTTCCGACAGTAGAGTTGTTAATCGAAATTTGTTTTGAGATCTTGTTTGCTCCGCTCTGAAATGACATTTCATATCGTTTGCAGCACAAATACGTGCTTCTCAAGAAATTATATGATTGCACTAACACAAGCTTATCTAACATGGAGTGAGAATAGAAGTGGTTCAGATCCTGCTAGTTTTGCTGTAAAACTATATTTGTCATCGTATCAAGGACAAATATATGCTTTTCACGCAGATGTGGGAGATTGCATTCATGCATGCATCGCCAAAGTTGACTTGAATATCGAAAGTGCAGATTTGTTCTTGTTTTGCTCTTAAAAGGTGATTGTCATCGTTATAAGAATATATACATGGTGTTTACACACGACGGAAAGGTCGTTAGATATACGTGTTCTCCCTACAGAACTGCGAGAGTGCGTTTATGCATATGTTGGGTTGGGTTAGGTTGGGTTGGGTTAGGTTACGTTAGGTTAGGTTGGATTGGGTTGGCTTAGGTTGGGTGGGTTCGGTTGGGTTAGGTTAGGCTAGGTTCGGTTGGGCTAGGATAGGTTAGGTTAGGTTGGGTTAGATTAGGTTAGGTTAGGTTGTTAGGTTAGAATTTGTTTTGTTAGGTTAGGTTAGGTTGACTTAGGTGCGGACGGGTAGGGTTGGTTTGGGTTGGGTTAGGTTACGTTGGGCTAGGTTAGGTTAGGATTTGTTTTGTTGTGTTAGGTTAGGATGGGTTGGGTTAATTTGGGTTGGGCTAGGCGAGGTGTGAAGTGTTTATGTGAAATAATAATTCGTGCAATATGAAAGTAACTGACGCAGTGCTCACGACAATCAAGTTAGCAAAATTCCGCTCTTCTACTGATGTGGCGAGGCAGCACAAGCCGATCGCCACGCGTTTGTCCGGCGGAATCGCTTTCCGCCTGTTGGTACCTTGCCGGCTCAAGCTTCCACAAACAACCATGTACCAGAATGTGCCGTGGTTGATCCGAAAGTTTTCTCGGAGTCCGGTGTCCGGAATTGGCGGAAGGGCGGTCCCGTACCACGAGTCTGGGCGCGGGTACACCGACAGATAACGCTCACGGATGGACAGGTGTACCGCGGCCAAAAAAATCGTTTCCGCCGCCCCGGTGTCACTTCCTCCTTTCTTCAAGCATGACAATTTCAGTGCCCAGCACCAGCATCTGCATGGGCAGGTATTGTAGTGCTGGCTGATGAACCCTGAACGCAGCCGAATAATGAGCATCACCCTTATTTGCGACAGGCATGCTAAAGGCCAACATAGGCTTGACACGCACACAACTAATCCAACCAAAAAGCGCGGGTAAACGGTTAGAGTAACTATGACTCACCAGAGAAGGAAGTTTTCGCCGCCGTTTTTTCCGCCGTTTGTTTCGGGGGCTTTCTCTGCCCGAGATTTCGGCCGGCCGGCAGAAAACAGCCAACTCAGAAGTGGCACGAGTCGGGGGAAACCGTGTAATTAAAAAAAACATTGCGAGGGCCAGCATTGTTGCTGTTGCTTTGTGAATTCTGCCCAGTGCTCTAAATGTCAACATGAAAAAAATTCGAGACCGTGTGCAAACTGCGAAAGTATCTGATTTGCGAAAGTCAAGAAAGAGTCATAGTTACTCCGACCGTTTATCCTCCTCTCTTTCCTTCGAAAAAGGGACCTCGGCTTGTCGTAGGGGCATTGCCAAGATTTACTTCGTCCCCGCCCCAGCTACAGTGGCCGTTGTTCTCGGGGCAGAGTGCGAAGCACTCATACCGACGGTGCACTGCGCTCGTTAGGAGATCGGATCTTTTTTACTCAGAACAATCATGGACCAGGGGAATCCGACTGTCTAAAAGAAAGCATAGCGAGGGCCAGCAATGTTGCTTACGCAACGTGATTTCTGGCCAGTGCTCCGAATGTCAACGTAAAGAAATTAAAAAAAACGGCGGGGTAACTGAGTCTTGTGTCACTAAAAAGTCTTATATACTTGAGCTGTTTACCCGCGCATTTTTCGTTCAGTTAGGTTGGGTTAGGGGAGGTGGGGTTAGGTTGGGATGGGTTCGGTTAGGTTGTGTTGGGTTCGGTTAGGTTAGGTTGGGTTGGGTTTTTTTAGGTTAGGTTGGGTTCGGGTAGGTTAGGTTAGGTTGTTTGGAGAACAAGTATGTTTTGTTGAGACAATACTGAGAATCTGCCTTTATGGATGATAGCCAACATGCAGTTGTGAAGCGAAAGTATTTAGATGTGGCTAATTTTGCTTTAAAACGACATTTCTATTCGTTTTCAGTAGAAACACGTGCTTTTCGCGACGTTCTTGGTGATTGCGCTTAAGGAAGCAGCCTTAAAATAAGGCTGAGATTCCGTGTAAAATTCTGTGATATTTCGTTCCAAAACGACGTTTTTCATCGTACCAGAGAAACGCGTGCTTTTCACATAAATATGAGAATATGCGTTTACATAATGTAGGTTGTGATTCGAAAGTGTTATCATCTTGCTTGCTTAGGTCTGAAATGATGGTCATCATGGTTTTATGCACAGATATGTAGTTGCTGTCAGTTAAGAACGATTGCGTTTATGGAAGTATAGTCAATGTATGGCTGTGGAGCAGCGTTCATATCTTGCATATTTGCGCTTAAACGAGGTTTCTTATCGTTTTCAGCACAAATACGTGGTTTTTAAACACTTCCGACAGTAGAGTTGTTAATCGAAATTTGTTTTGAGATCTTGCTTGCTCCGCTCTGAAATGACATTTCATATCGTTTGCAGCACAAATGCGTGCTTCTCAAGAAATTATATGATTGCACTAACACAAGCTTATCTAACATGGAGTGAGAATAGAAGTGGTTCAGATCCTGCTAGTTTTGCTGTAAAACTATATTTGTCATCGTATCAAGGACAAATATATGCTTTTCACGCAGATGTGGGAGATTGCATTCATGCATGCATCGCCAAAGTTGACTTGAATATTGTGGAGAACCTGTTTCCCCCCCTCCGTTTCGATGCGGCCCATCTTCATCGTCGGCCGTCGGGACGAACAGCCCCCGGCTGGGCGAGGAGGGAAGTCTCCCTCATGGGGGAAAGGAAACGGCGACGTGAGCGCCACCTCGTAGGTTACGCGGAATTCTGCGGAACCGGAGAGAGGCCCTTCGGGATCCGGCCAGCGTCGTGAGCGGTTGGAGCCGCACGCTCCCGTCACCTTCCGCGGCAGGCGCACGGGGATCCGTTGTGCCTTGCCGCTGGACTTCTGGTTCCAGGCAGCGAAGCGAGCGCAGCAAACGCGCGCTCTGACCGCCTTCCCCAGCAAATGCTAGGGAATGGCTTTGCCCCAAGAATGCAGCGCGCACGGGAAGACCCGGCCGCCATTATCGGCGCATACAAACGTTCGCCGCCGATACCTCCGAAGTCGCGCCCCTGCCCCAGCCGGTAAGTCGGAGGTCCTTCTTACGTAGTCTTCTATTTCCGAGGAATGCCTCGTTGATGTTTTGTAGCTAGCTGGCCCACTCTGTGTATTAATTGCAAGTGTAATAAATGGCATATGAGTGTTAACGCTGTGTCGTCCCTTCCCTTTGTCCCTCGAGCACGAACCCCTCCGCGGTTAGCGAGCGGGAACGCTGCATCCGCGGAGTGGGAGTGCGGGCGGGGCGAAAGGCTTTGTCCCCCCATATTTCCACAATGGCGTCCCAACGTGTGGCAAGCTCTTGGGACGAGGGACGGCAGTCAGTTCGGTTCGTGGAATGCCCACCCGGATTTGGAACAGCGTTAGGCCTGAACCGAATTCGGAGTTGCTAGCAAGGCGAAGATGCTTTCTTGACAGCGAGACGAGCGTAATAGCAGCATGGGAGGATTGCCGTGCATGCTAAGCTTTTGATGAGCACTTCATCGGTACACCTGTGGAAGGTGAACCTACGAGGTCCGCTCATGGAGAGCGAGACCGAGACGTCCACGGAGAACAGCAAGCCAGAAGCGAGTGAATGCGGAAGCCTGGAGGGTGGCCCGATTTTTCTTGTACATAGTTGTAAATATTCTCTGTTCTGTCTCTTTGGCTCTGGGAGCCGGGTGCCGTAGTCAGCTGTTTTGGATTGCAGTCGTGATTACAGGAAAAGCACCGGGGCGCTGCGACACCGCGAGAAGCGGTAGGCGCCGTTCGCGTTAGGGTCACCTTGGCAGAGACGTATCTCCTCGTGGCGTTGTGTTCTAGCTATGGTCCTTGGCCCTTTGTTGGCACCCGGAAGTGTAAGAGCGAGTAGGCCTAAGGCTCTTCGGGAGCTGCCTGTCGCTTTTGGGAGGACACAGTCGTACTGTGGCACAAGCACGCGCAAACGGGCTTGCTTGTTGTATATTTAACCTCGCTAGAGCCGAGAGGTCTCGCTCAACTACAGAAAGCTGACTTTGTTCGAACGAACTTACTTTTTTGGGCTGCGAAGCGAGTTTATAATTTCGCGGAACCAGAGACGCTAACGCAGCTCAAGTGAGCTTAACATCACCATGCCGGAAAGCGAACCGCGAATGTGCTTCGTCCGAAGTGAGCCAGCTACGTTCAAATGAACCGAGCGTTTGGGCGGTGCCGGATAGGATTGTTTGGCACTTGCATTGCTCCGCACTTTACCAAATGGTGAGTTTACGCGGTCTCCATTGTTTTTGATGCAAACTTTTGGAGATCCTAGGAGCGATATGCAGAGTTCAAGAGAAGCTGCCCCGGCCTGCTGTCCATTGTATGGGTCTCTGCCTGCTGCCTTGCGGCCATGAGTCATCGAGCTGCAGTGTCTCCGGCGAGCAGTTTGCAGCGGCTACGAGAGGGGGGCCAGCCCCTCTACCTTCCAACAAAGGCGCGTCGGCGCGAACAACACCCTCCCGACACGCTAATTTTGGATGCCTGCCGCGGGACAAGGACGGGTGTTTGGTGACCTTGCTGCTCATCGGATGACCCCGGCACCCCGCCTGTACGAGCTGTCTTGCAGTCATCATCGCAGCGCTCGTGGCCCCTTCGTCGATGGCATCCATGGACGGGTTCAACCGTAGGCCGACATTTAAGGAGGGAGGGATGTGGAGAACCTGTTTCCCCCCTCCGTTTCGATGCGGCCCATCTTCATCGTCGGCCGTCGGGACGAACAGCCCCCGGCTGGGCGAGGAGGGAAGTCTCCCTCATGGGGGAAAGGAAACGGCGACGTGAGCGCCACCTCGTAGGTTGCGCGGAATTCTGCGGAACCGGAGAGAGGCCCTTCGGGATCCGGCCAGCGTCGTGAGCGGTTGGAGCCGCACGCTCCCGTCACCTTCCGCGGCAGGCGCACGGGGATCCGTTGTGCCTTGCCGCTGGACTTCTGGTTCCAGGCAGCGAAGCGAGCGCAGCAAACGCGCGCTCTGACCGCCTTCCCCAGCAAATGCTAGGGAATGGCTTTGCCCCAAGAATGCAGCGCGCACGGGAAGACCCGGCCGCCATTATCGGCGCATACAAACGTTCGCCGCCGATACCTCCGAAGTCGCGCCCCTGCCCCAGCCGGTAAGTCGGAGGTCCTTCTTACGTAGTCTTCTATTTCCGAGGAATGCCTCGTTGATGTTTTGTAGCTAGCTGGCCCACTCTGTGTATTAATTGCAAGTGTAATAAATGGCATATGAGTGTTAACGCTGTGTCGTCCCTTCCCTTTGTCCCTCGAGCACGAACCCCTCCGCGGTTAGCGAGCGGGAACGCTGCATCCGCGGAGTGGGAGTGCGGGCGGGGCGAAAGGCTTGGTCCCCCCATATTTCCACAATATCGAAAGTGCAGATTTGTTCTTGTTTTGCTCTTAAAAGGTGATTGTCATCGTTATAAGAATATATACATGGTGTTTACACACGACGGAAAGGTCGTTAGATATACGTGTTCTCCCTACAGAACTGCGAGAGTGCGTTTATGCATATGTTGGGTTGGGTTAGGTTGGGTTGGGTTAGGTTACGTTAGGTTAGGTTGGATTGGGTGGGCTTAGGTTGGGTGGGTTCGGTTGGGTTAGGTTAGGCTAGGTTCGGTTGGGCTAGGATAGGTTAGGTTAGGTTGGGTTAGATTAGGTTAGGTTAGGTTGTTAGGTTAGAATTTGTTTTGTTATGTTAGGTTAGGTTGACTTAGGTGCGGACGGGTAGGGTTGGGTTGGGTTGGGTTAGGTTACGTTGGGCTAGGTTAGGTTAGGATTTGTTTTGTTGTGTTAGGTTAGGATGGGTTGGGTTAATTTGGGTTGGGCTAGGTGAGGTGTGAAGTGTTTATGTGAAATAATAATTCGTGCAATATGAAAGTAACTGACGCAGTGCTCACGACAATCAAGTTAGCAAAAGTCCGCTCTTCTACTGATGTGGCGAGGCAGCACAAGCTGATCGCCACGCGTTTGTCCGGCGGAATCGCTTTCCGCCTGTTGGTACCTTGCCGGCTCAAGCTTCCACAAACAACCATGTACCATAATGTGCCGTGGTTGATCCGAAAGTTTTCTCGGAGTCCGGTGTCCGGAATTGGCGGAAGGGCGGTCCCGTACCACGAGTCTGGGCGCGGGTACACCGACAGATAACGCTCACGGATGGACAGGTGTACCGCGGCCAAAAAAATCGTTTCCGCCGCCCCGGTGTCACTTCCTCCTTTCTTCAAGCATGACAATTTCAGTGCCCAGCACCAGCATCTGCATGGGCAGGTATTGTAGTGCTTGCTGATGAACCCTGAACGCAGCCGAATAATGAGCATCACCCTTATTTGCGACAGGCATGCTAAAGGCCAACATAGGCTTGACACGCACACAACTAATCCAACCAAAAAGCGCGGGTAAACGGTTAGAGTAACTATGACTCACCAGTGAAGGAAGTTTTCGCCGCCGTTTGTTTCGGGGGCTTTCTCTGCCCGAGATTTCGGCCGGCCGGCAGAAAACAGCCAACTCAGAAGTGGCACGAGTCGGGGGAAACCGTGTAATTAAAAAAAAACATTGCGAGGGCCAGCATTGTTGCTGTTGCTTTGTGAATTCTGCCCAGTGCTCTAAATGTCAACATGAAAAAAATTCGAGACCGTGTGCAAACTGCGAAAGTATCTGATTTGCGAAAGTCAAGAAAGAGTCATAGTTACTCCGACCGTTTATCCTCCTCTCTTTCCTTCGAAAAAGGGACCTCGGCTTGTCGTAGGGGCATTGCCAAGATTTACTTCGTCCCCGCCCCAGCTAGAGTGGCCGTTGTTCTCGGGGCAGAGTGCGAAGCACTCATACCGACGGTGCACTGCGCTCGTTAGGAGATCGGATCTTTTTTACTCAGAACAATCATGGACCAGGGGAATCCGACGGTCTAAAAGAAAGCATAGCGAGGGCCAGCAATGTTGCTTACGCAACGTGATTTCTGGCCAGTGCTCCGAATGTCAACGTAAATAAATTAAAAAAACGGCGGGGTAACTGAGTCTTGTGTCACTAAAAAGTCTTATATACTTGAGCTGTTTACCCGCGCATTTTTCGTTCAGTTAGGTTGGTTTAGGGGAGGTGGGGTTAGGTTGGGATGGGTTCGGTTAGGTTGTGTTGGGTTCGGTTAGGTTAGGTTGGGTTGGGTTTTTTTAGGTTAGGTTGGGTTCGGGTAGGTTAGGTTAGGTTGTTTGGAGAACAAGTATGTTTTGTTGAGACAGTACTGAGAATCTCCCTTTATGCATGTATAGCCAACATGCAGTTGTGAAGCGAAAGTATTTAGATGTGGCTAATTTTGCTTTAAAACGACATTTCTATTCGTTTTCAGTAGAAACACGTGCTTTTCGCGACGTTCTTGGTGATTGCGCTTAAGGAAGCAGCCTTAAAATAAGGCTGAGATTCCGTGTAAAATTCTGTGATATTTCGTTCCAAAACGACGTTTTTCATCGTACCAGAGAAACGCGTGCTTTTCACATAAATATGAGAATATGCGTTTACATAATGTAGGTTGTGATTCGAAAGTGTTATCATCTTGCTTGCTTAGGTCTGAAATGATGGTCATCATGGTTTTATGCACAGATATGTAGTTGCTGTCAGTTAAGAACGATTGCGTTTATGGAAGTATAGTCAATGTATGGCTGTGGAGCAGCGTTCATATCATGCATATTTGCGCTTAAACGAGGTTTCTTATCGTTTTCAGCACAAATACGTGGTTTTCAAACACTTCCGACAGTAGAGTTGTTAATCGAAATTTGTTTTGAGATCTTGCTTGCTCCGCTCTGAAATGACATTTCATATCGTTTGCAGCACAAATACGTGCTTCTCAAGAAATTATATGATTGCACTAACACAAGCTTATCTAACATGGAGTGAGAATAGAAGTGGTTCAGATCCTGCTAGTTTTGCTGTAAAACTATATTTGTCATCGTATCAAGGACAAATATATGCTTTTCACGCAGATGTGGGAGATTGCATTCATGCATGCATCGCCAAAGTTGACTTGAATATCGAAAGTGCAGATTTGTTCTTGTTTTGCTCTTAAAAGGTGATTGTCATCGTTATAAGAATATATACATGGTGTTTACACACGACGGAAAGGTCGTTAGATATACGTGTTCTCCCTACAGAACTGCGAGAGTGCGTTTATGCATATGTTGGGTTGGGTTAGGTTGGGTTGGGTTAGGTTACGTTAGGTTAGGTTGGATTGGGTGGGCTTAGGTTGGGTGGGTTCGGTTGGGTTAGGTTAGGCTAGGTTCGGTTGGGCTAGGATAGGTTAGGTTAGGTTGGGTTAGATTAGGTTAGGTTAGGTTGTTAGGTTAGAATTTGTTTTGTTATGTTAGGTTAGGTTGACTTAGGTGCGGACGGGTAGGGTTGGGTTGGGTTGGGTTAGGTTACGTTGGGCTAGGTTAGGTTAGGATTTGTTTTGTTGTGTTAGGTTAGGATGGGTTGGGTTAATTTGGGTTGGGCTAGGTGAGGTGTGAAGTGTTTATGTGAAATAATAATTCGTGCAATATGAAAGTAACTGACGCAGTGCTCACGACAATCAAGTTAGCAAAAGTCCGCTCTTCTACTGATGTGGCGAGGCAGCACAAGCTGATCGCCACGCGTTTGTCCGGCGGAATCGCTTTCCGCCTGTTGGTACCTTGCCGGCTCAAGCTTCCACAAACAACCATGTACCATAATGTGCCGTGGTTGATCCGAAAGTTTTCTCGGAGTCCGGTGTCCGGAATTGGCGGAAGGGCGGTCCCGTACCACGAGTCTGGGCGCGGGTACACCGACAGATAACGCTCACGGATGGACAGGTGTACCGCGGCCAAAAAAATCGTTTCCGCCGCCCCGGTGTCACTTCCTCCTTTCTTCAAGCATGACAATTTCAGTGCCCAGCACCAGCATCTGCATGGGCAGGTATTGTAGTGCTGGCTGATGAACCCTGAACGCAGCCGAATAATGAGCATCACCCTTATTTGCGACAGGCATGCTAAAGGCCAACATAGGCTTGACACGCACACAACTAATCCAACCAAAAAGCGCGGGTAAACGGTTAGAGTAACTATGACTCACCAGTGAAGGAAGTTTTCGCCGCCGTTTTTTCCGCCGTTTGTTTCGGGGGCTTTCTCTGCCCGAGATTTCGGCCGGCCGGCAGAAAACAGCCAACTCAGAAGTGGCACGAGTCGGGGGAAACCGTGTAATTAAAAAAAAACATTGCGAGGGCCAGCATTGTTGCTGTTGCTTTGTGAATTCTGCCCAGTGCTCTAAATGTCAACATGAAAAAAATTCGAGACCGTGTGCAAACTGCGAAAGTATCTGATTTGCGAAAGTCAAGAAAGAGTCATAGTTACTCCGACCGTTTATCCTCCTCTCTTTCCTTCGAAAAAGGGACCTCGGCTTGTCGTAGGGGCATTGCCAAGATTTACTTCGTCCCCGCCCCAGCTAGAGTGGCCGTTGTTCTCGGGGCAGAGTGCGAAGCACTCATACCGACGGTGCACTGCGCTCGTTAGGAGATCGGATCTTTTTTACTCAGAACAATCATGGACCAGGGGAATCCGACGGTCTAAAAGAAAGCATAGCGAGGGCCAGCAATGTTGCTTACGCAACGTGATTTCTGGCCAGTGCTCCGAATGTCAACGTAAATAAATTAAAAAAACGGCGGGGTAACTGAGTCTTGTGTCACTAAAAAGTCTTATATACTTGAGCTGTTTACCCGCGCATTTTTCGTTCAGTTAGGTTGGGTTAGGGGAGGTGGGGTTAGGTTGGGATGGGTTCGGTTAGGTTGTGTTGGGTTCGGTTAGGTTAGGTTGGGTTGGGTTTTTTTAGGTTAGGTTGGGTTCGGGTAGGTTAGGTTAGGTTGTTTGGAGAACAAGTATGTTTTGTTGAGACAGTACTGAGAATCTGCCTTTATGCATGTATAGCCAACATGCAGTTGTGAAGCGAAACTATTTAGATGTGGCTAATTTTGCTTTAAAACGACATTTCTATTCGTTTTCAGTAGAAACACGTGCTTTTCGCGACGTTCTTGGTGATTGCGCTTAAGGAAGCAGCCTTAAAATAAGGCTGAGATTCCGTGTAAAATTCTGTGATATTTCGTTCCAAAACGACGTTTTTCATCGTACCAGAGAAACGCGTGCTTTTCACATAAATATGAGAATATGCGTTTACATAATGTAGGTTGTGATTCGAAAGTGTTATCATCTTGCTTGCTTAGGTCTGAAATGATGGTCATCATGGTTTTATGCACAGATATGTAGTTGCTGTCAGTTAAGAACGATTGCGTTTATGGAAGTATAGTCAATGTATGGCTGTGGAGCAGCGTTCATATCATGCATATTTGCGCTTAAACGAGGTTTCTTATCGTTTTCAGCACAAATACGTGGTTTTCAAACACTTCCGACAGTAGAGTTGTTAATCGAAATTTGTTTTGAGATCTTGCTTGCTCCGCTCTGAAATGACATTTCATATCGTTTGCAGCACAAATACGTGCTTCTCAAGAAATTATATGATTGCACTAACACAAGCTTATCTAACATGGAGTGAGAATAGAAGTGGTTCAGATCCTGCTAGTTTTGCTGTAAAACTATATTTGTCATCGTATCAAGGACAAATATATGCTTTTCACGCAGATGTGGGAGATTGCATTCATGCATGCATCGCCAAAGTTGACTTGAATATCGAAAGTGCAGATTTGTTCTTGTTTTGCTCTTAAAAGGTGATTGTCATCGTTATAAGAATATATACATGGTGTTTACACACGACGGAAAGGTCGTTAGATATACGTGTTCTCCCTACAGAACTGCGAGAGTGCGTTTATGCATATGTTGGGTTGGGTTAGGTTGGGTTGGGTTAGGTTACGTTAGGTTAGGTTGGATTGGGTGGGCTTAGGTTGGGTGGGTTCGGTTGGGTTAGGTTAGGCTAGGTTCGGTTGGGCTAGGATAGGTTAGGTTAGGTTGGGTTAGATTAGGTTAGGTTAGGTTGTTAGGTTAGAATTTGTTTTGTTATGTTAGGTTAGGTTGACTTAGGTGCGGACGGGTAGGGTTGGGTTGGGTTGGGTTAGGTTACGTTGGGCTAGGTTAGGTTAGGATTTGTTTTGTTGTGTTAGGTTAGGATGGGTTGGGTTAATTTGGGTTGGGCTAGGTGAGGTGTGAAGTGTTTATGTGAAATAATAATTCGTGCAATATGAAAGTAACTGACGCAGTGCTCACGACAATCAAGTTAGCAAAAGTCCGCTCTTCTACTGATGTGGCGAGGCAGCACAAGCCGATCGCCACGCGTTTGTCCGGCGGAATCGCTTTCCGCCTGTTGGTACCTTGCCGGCTCAAGCTTCCACAAACAACCATGTACCATAATGTGCCGTGGTTGATCCGAAAGTTTTCTCGGAGTCCGGTGTCCGGAATTGGCGGAAGGGCGGTCCCGTACCACGAGTCTGGGCGCGGGTACACCGACAGATAACGCTCACGGATGGACAGGTGTACCGTGGCCAAAAAATCGTTTCCGCCGCCCCGGTGTCACTTCCTCCTTTCTTCAAGCATGACAATTTCAGTGCCCAGCACCAGCATCTGCATGGGCAGGTATTGTAGTGCTGGCTGATGAACCCTGAACGCAGCCGAATAATGAGCATCACCCTTATTTGCGACAGGCATGCTAAAGGCCAACATAGGCTTGACACGCACACAACTAATCCAACCAAAAAGCGCGGGTAAACGGTTAGAGTAACTATGACTCATCAGTGATGGAAGTTTTCGCCGCCGTTTTTTCCACCGTTTGTTTCGGGGGCTTTCTCTGCCCGAGATTTCGGCCGGCCGGCAGAAAACAGCCAACTCAGAAGTGGCACGAGTCGGGGGAAACCGTGTAATTAAAAAAAAAACATTGCGAGGGCCAGCATTGTTGCTGTTGCTTTGTGAATTCTGCCCAGTGCTCTAAATGTCAACATGAAAAAAATTCGAGACCGTGTGCAAACTGCGAAAGTATCTGATTTGCGAAAGTCAAGAAAGAGTCATAGTTACTCCGACCGTTTATCCTCCTCTCTTTCCTTCGAAAAAGGGACCTCGGCTTGTCGTAGGGGCATTGCCAAGATTTACTTCGTCCCCGCCCCAGCTAGAGTGGCCGTTGTTCTCGGGGCAGAGTGCGAAGCACTCATACCGACGGTGCACTGCGCTCGTTAGGAGATCGGATCTTTTTTACTCAGAACAATCATGGACCAGGGGAATCCGACGGTCTAAAAGAAAGCATAGCGAGGGCCAGCAATGTTGCTTACGCAACGTGATTTCTGGCCAGTGCTCCGAATGTCAACGTAAATAAATTAAAAAAACGGCGGGGTAACTGAGTCTTGTGTCACTAAAAAGTCTTATATACTTGAGCTGTTTACCCGCGCATTTTTCGTTCAGTTAGGTTGGGTTAGGGGAGGTGGGGTTAGGTTGGGATGGGTTCGGTTAGGTTGTGTTGGGTTCGGTTAGGTTAGGTTGGGTTGGGTTTTTTTAGGTTAGGTTGGGTTCGGGTAGGTTAGGTTAGGTTGTTTGGAGAACAAGTATGTTTTGTTGAGACAGTACTGAGAATCTGCCTTTATGCATGTATAGCCAACATGCAGTTGTGAAGCGAAACTATTTAGATGTGGCTAATTTTGCTTTAAAACGACATTTCTATTCGTTTTCAGTAGAAACACGTGCTTTTCGCGACGTTCTTGGTGATTGCGCTTAAGGAAGCAGCCTTAAAATAAGGCTGAGATTCCGTGTAAAATTCTGTGATATTTCGTTCCAAAACGACGTTTTTCATCGTACCAGAGAAACGCGTGCTTTTCACATAAATATGAGAATATGCGTTTACATAATGTAGGTTGTGATTCGAAAGTGTTATCATCTTGCTTGCTTAGGTCTGAAATGATGGTCATCATGGTTTTATGCACAGATATGTAGTTGCTGTCAGTTAAGAACGATTGCGTTTATGGAAGTATAGTCAATGTATGGCTGTGGAGCAGCGTTCATATCATGCATATTTGCGCTTAAACGAGGTTTCTTATCGTTTTCAGCACAAATACGTGGTTTTCAAACACTTCCGACAGTAGAGTTGTTAATCGAAATTTGTTTTGAGATCTTGCTTGCTCCGCTCTGAAATGACATTTCATATCGTTTGCAGCACAAATACGTGCTTCTCAAGAAATTATATGATTGCACTAACACAAGCTTATCTAACATGGAGTGAGAATAGAAGTGGTTCAGATCCTGCTAGTTTTGCTGTAAAACTATATTTGTCATCGTATCAAGGACAAATATATGCTTTTCACGCAGATGTGGGAGATTGCATTCATGCATGCATCGCCAAAGTTGACTTGAATATCGAAAGTGCAGATTTGTTCTTGTTTTGCTCTTAAAAGGTGATTGTCATCGTTATAAGAATATATACATGGTGTTTACACACGACGGAAAGGTCGTTAGATATACGTGTTCTCCCTACAGAACTGCGAGAGTGCGTTTATGCATATGTTGGGTTGGGTTAGGTTGGGTTGGGTTAGGTTACGTTAGGTTAGGTTGGATTGGGTGGGCTTAGGTTGGGTGGGTTCGGTTGGGTTAGGTTAGGCTAGGTTCGGTTGGGCTAGGATAGGTTAGGTTAGGTTGGGTTAGATTAGGTTAGGTTAGGTTGTTAGGTTAGAATTTGTTTTGTTATGTTAGGTTAGGTTGACTTAGGTGCGGACGGGTAGGGTTGGGTTGGGTTGGGTTAGGTTACGTTGGGCTAGGTTAGGTTAGGATTTGTTTTGTTGTGCTAGGTTAGGATGGGTTGGGTTAATTTGGGTTGGGCTAGGTGAGGTGTGAAGTTTTTATGTGAAATAATTATTCGTGCAATATGAAAGTAACTGACGCAGAGCTCACGCCAATCAAGTTAGCAAAAGTCCGCTCTTCTACTGATGTGGCGAGGCAGCACAAGCCGATCGCCACGCGTTTGTCCGGCGGAATCGCTTTCCGCCTGTTGGTACCTTGCCGGCTCATGCTTCCACAAACAACCATGTACCAGAATGTGCCGTGGTTGATCCGGAAGATTTCTCGGAGTCCGGTGTCCGGAAGGGGCGGAAGGGCGGTCCCGTACCACGAGTCTGGGCGCGGGTACACCGACAGATATCGCTCACGGATGGACAGGTGTACCGCGACCAAAAAAATCGCTTCGGCCGCCCCCGGTGTCACTTCCTCCTTTCTTCAAGCCTGACAATTTCAGTGCCCAGCACCAGCATCTGCATGGGCAGGTATTGTAGTGCTGGCTGATGAACCCTGAACGCAGCCGAATAATGAGCATCACCCTTATTTGCGACAGGCATTCTAAAGGCCAACATAGGCTTGACACGCACACAACTAATCCAACCAGAAAGCGCGGGTAAATGGTTAGAGTAACTATGACTCACCAGTGATGGAAGTTTTCGCCGCCGTTTTTTCCGCCGTTTGTTTCGGGGGCTTTCTGCCCGAGATTTCGGCCGGCCGGCAGAAGACAGCCAACTCAGAAGTGGCACGAGTCGGGGGAAACCGTGTAATTAAAAAAAAACATTGCGAGGGCCAGCATTGGTGCTGTTGCTTTGTGAATTCTGCCCAGTGCTCTAAATGTCAACATGAAAAAAAATTCGAGACCGTGTGCAAACTGCGAAAGTATCTGATTTGCGAAAGTCAAGAAAGAGTCATAGTTACTCCGACCGTTTATCCTCCTCTCTTTCCTTCGAAAAAGGGACCTCGGCTTGTCGTAGGGGCATTGCCAAGATTTACTTCGTCCCCGCCCCAGCTAGAGTGGCCGTTTTTCTCGGGGCAGAGTGCGAAGCACTCATACCGACGGTGCACTGCGCTCGTTAGGAGATCGGATCTTTTTTACTCAGAACAATCATGGACCAGGGGAATCCGACTGTCTAAAAGAAAGCATAGCGAGGGCCAGCAATGTTGCTTACGCAACGTGATTTCTGGCCAGTGCTCCGAATGTCAACGTAAAGAAATTAAAAAAAACGGCGGGGTAACTGAGTCTTGTGTCACTAAAAAGTCTTATATACTTGAGCTGTTTTCCCGCGCATTTTTCGTTCAGTTAGGTTGGGTTAGGGGAGGTGGGGTTAGGTTGGGATGGGTTCGGTTAGGTTGTGTTGGGTTCGGTTAGGTTAGGTTGGGTTGGGTTGGGTTTTAGGTTAGGTTGGGTTCGGGTAGGTTAGGTTAGGTTGTTTGGAGAACAAGTATCTTTTGTTGAGACAGTACTGAGAATCTGCCTTTATGGATGTATAGCCAACATGCAGTTGTGAAGCGAAAGTATTTAGATGTGGCTAATTTTGCTTTAAAACGACATTTCTATTCGTTTTCAGTAGAAACACGTGCTTTTCGCGACGTTCTTGGTGATTGCGCTTAAGGAAGCAGCCTTAAACTAAGGCTGAGATTCCGTGTAAAATTCTGTGATATTTCGTTCCAAAACGACGTTTTTCATCGTACCAGAGAAACGCGTGCTTTTCCCATAAATATGAGAATATGCGTTTACGTAATGTAGGTTGTGATTCGAAAGTGTTATCATCTTGCTTGCTTAGGTCTGAAATGATGTTCATCATGGTTTTAAGCACAGATATGTAGTTGCTGTCAGTTAAGAACGATTGCGTTTATGGAAGTATAGTCAATGTATGGCTGTGGAGCAGCGTTCATATCTTGCATATTTGCGCTTAAACGAAGTTTCTTATCGTTTTCAGCACAAATACGTGGTTTTTAAACACTTCCGACAGTAGAGTTGTTAATCGAAATTTGTTTTGAGATCTTGCTTGCTCCGCTCTGAAATGACATTTCATATCGTTTGCAGCACAAATGCGTGCTTCTCAAGAAATTATATGATTGCACTAACACAAGCTTATCTAACATGGAGTGAGAATAGAAGTGGTTCAGATCCTGCTAGTTTTGCTGTAAAACTATATTTGTCATCGTATCAAGGACAAATATATGCTTTTCACGCAGATGTGGGAGATTGCATCCATGCATGCATCGCCAAAGTTGACTTGAATATCGAAAGTGCAGATTTGTTCTTGTTTTGCTCTTAAAAGGTGATTGTCATCGTTATAAGAATATATACGTGGTGTTTACACACGACGGAAAGGTCGTTAGATATACGTGTTCTCCCTACAGGACTGCGATAGTGCGTTTATGCATATGTTGGGTTGGGTTAGGTTGGGTTGGGTTAGGTTATGTTAGGTTAGGTTGGATTGGGTTGGCTTAGGTTGGGTGGGTTCGGTTGGGTTAGGTTAGGCTAGGTTCGGTTGGGCTAGGATAGTTTAGGTTAGGTTGGGTTAGGTTAGGTCAGGTTAGGTTGTTAGGTTAGGATTTGTTTTGTTAGGTTAGGTTGGGTTGACTTAGGTGTGGACGGGTAGGGTTGGGTTGGGTTAGGTTACGTTGGGCTAGGTTAGGTTAGGATTTGTTTTGTTGTGTTAGGTTAGGATGGGTTGGGCTAGGTGAGGTGTGAAGTGTTTAGGTGAAATAATAATTCGTGCAATATGAAAGTAACTGACGCAGTGCTCACGCCAATCAAGTTAGCAAAAGTCCGCTCTTCTACTGATGTGGCGAGGCAGCACAAGCCGATCGCCACGCGTTTGTCCGGCGGAATCGCTTTCCGCCTGTTGGTACCTTGCCGGCTCATGCTTCCACAAACAACCATGTACCAGAATGTGCCGTGGTTGATCCGAAAGTTTTCTCGGAGTCCGGTGTCCGGAAGGGGCGGAAGGGCGGTCCTGTACCACGAGTCTGGGCGCGGGTACACCGACAGATATCGCTCACGGATGGACAGGTGTACCGCGGCCAAAAAAATCGTTCCCGCCGCCCCGGTGTCACTTCCTCCTTTCTTCAAGCATGACAATTTCAGTGCCCAGCACCAGCATCTGCATGGGCAGGTATTGTAATGCTGGCTGATGAAACCTGAACGCAGCCGAATAATGAGCATCACCCTTATTTTCGACAGGCATGCTAAAGGCCAACATAGGCTTGACACGCACACAACTAATCCAACCAAAAAGCGCCGGTAAACGGTTAGAGTAACTATGACTCACCAGTGATGGAAGTTTTCGCCGCCGTTTTTTCCGCCGCTTGTTTCGGGGGCTTTTTCTGCCCGAGATTTTGGCCGGCCGGCAGAAAACAGCCAACTCAGAAGTGGCACGAGTCGGGGGAAACCGTGTAATTAAAAAAAAAACATTGCGAGGGCCAGCATTGGTGCTGTTGCTTTGTGAATTCTGCCCAGTGCTCTAAATGTCAACATGAAAAAAATTCGAGACCGTGGGTAAACTGCGAAAGTATCTGACTTGCGAAAGTCAAGAAAGAGTCATAGTTACTCCGACCGTTTATCCTCCTCTCTTTCCTTCGAAAAAGGGACCTCGGCTTGTCGTAGGGGCATTGCCAAGATTTACTTCGTCCCGGCACCAGCTAGAGTGGCCGTTTTTCTCGGGGCAGAGTGCGAAGCACTCATACCGACGGTGCACTGCGCTCGCTAGGAGATCGGATCTTTTTTACTCAGAACAATCATGGACCAGGGGAATCCGACTGTCTAAAAGAAAGCATAGCGAGGGCCAGCAATGTTGCTTACGCAACATGATTTCTGGCCAGTGCTCCGAATGTCAACGTAAAGAAATTAAAAAAAACGGCGGGGTAACTGTGTCTTGTGTCACTAAAAAGTCTTATATACTTGAGCTGTTTACCCGCGCATTTTTCGTTCAGTTAGGTTGGGTTAGGGGAGGTGGGGTTAGGTTGGGATGGGTTCGGTTAGGTTGTGTTGGGTTCGGTTAGGTTAGGTTGGGTTGGGTTGGGTTTTTTTAGGTTAGGTTGGGTTCGGGTAGGTTAGGTTAGGTTGTTTGGAGAACAAGTATGTTTTGTTGAGACAGTACTGAGAATCTGCCTTTATGGATGTATAGCCAACATGCAGTTGTGAAGCGAAAGTATTTAGATGTGGCTAATTTTGCTTTAAAACGACATTTCTATTCGTTTTCAGTAGAAACACGTGCTTTTCGCGACGTTCTTGGTGATTGCGCTTAAGGAAGCAGCCTTAAAATAAGGCTGAGATTCCGTGTAAAATTCTGTGATATTTCGTTCCAAAACGACGTTTTTCATCGTACCAGAGAAACGCGTGCTTTTCACATAAATATGAGAATATGCGTTTACATAATGTAGGTTGTGATTCGAAAGTGTTATCATCTTGCTTGCTTAGGTCTGAAATGATGGTCATCATGGTTTTATGCACAGATATGTAGTTGCTGTCAGTTAAGAACGATTGCGTTTATGGAAGTATAGTCAATGTATGGCTGTGGAGCAGCGTTCATATCTTGCATATTTGCGCTTAAACGAGGTTTCTTATCGTTTTCAGCACAAATACGTGGTTTTTAAACACTTCCGACAGTAGAGTTGTTAATCGAAATTTGTTTTGAGATCTTGCTTGCTCCGCTCTGAAATGACATTTCATATTGTTTGCAGCACAAATGCGTGCTTCTCAAGAAATTATATGATTGCACTAACACAAGCTTATCTAACATGGAGTGAGAATAGAAGTGGTTCAGATCCTGCTAGTTTTGCTGTAAAACTATATTTGTCATCGTATCAAAGACAAATATATGCTTTTCACGCAGATGTGGGAGATTGCATCCATGCATGCATCGCCAAAGTTGACTTGAATATCGAAAGTGCAGATTTGTTCTTGTTTTGCTCTTAAAAGGTGATTGTCATCGTTATAAGAATATATACATGGTGTTTACACACGACGGAAAGGTCGTTAGATATACGTGTTCTCCCTACAGGACTGCGAGAGTGCGTTTATGCATATGTTGGGTTGGGTTAGGTTGGGTTGGGTTAGGTTACGTTAGGTTAGGTTGGATTGGGTTGGCTTAGGTTGGGTGGGTTCGGTTGGGTTAGGTTAGGCTAGGTTCGGTTGGGCTAGGATAGGTTAGGTTAGGTTGGGTTAGATTAGGTTAGGTTAGGTTGTTAGGTTAGAATTTGTTTTGTTAGGTTAGGTTAGGTTGACTTAGGTGTGGACGGGTAGGGTAGGGTTGGGTTGGGTTAGGTTACGTTGGGCTAGGTTAGGTTAGGATTTGTTTTGTTGTGCTAGGTTAGGATGGGTTGGGTTAATTTGGGTTGGGCTAGGTGAGGTGTGAAGTGTTTAGGTGAAATAATAATTCGTCCAATATGAAAGTAACTGACGCAGTGCTCACGCCAATCAAGTTAGCAAAAGTCCGCTCTTCTACTGATTTGGCGAGGCAGCACAAGCCGATCGCCACGCGTTTGTCCGGCGGAATCGCTTTCCACCTGTTGGTACCTTGCCGGCTCATGCTTCCACAAACAACCATGTACCAGAATGTGCCGTGGTTGATCCGAAAGTTTTCTCGGAGTCCGGTGTCCGGAAGGGGCGGAAGGGCGGTCCCGTACCACGAGTCTTGGCGCGAGTACACCGACAGATATCGCTCACGGATGGACAGGTGTGCCGCGGCCAAAAAAATCGTTTCGGCCGCCCTCGGTGTCACTTCCTCCTTTCTTCAAGCCTGACAATTTCAGTGCCCAGCACCAGCATCTGCATGGGCAGGTATTGTAGTGCTGGCTGATGAACCCTGAACGCAGCCGAATAATGAGCATCACCCTTATTTGCGACAGGCATTCTAAAGGCCAACATAGGCTTGACACGCACACAACTAATCCAACCAGAAAGCGCGGGTAAATGGTTAGAGTAACTATGACTCACCAGTGATGGAAGTTTTCGCCGCCGTTTTTTCCGCCGTTTGTTTCGGGGGCTTTCTGCCCGAGATTTCGGCCGGCCGGCAGAAGACAGCCAACTCAGAAGTGGCACGAGTCGGGGGAAACCGTGTAATTAAAAAAAAACATTGCGAGGGCCAGCATTGGTGCTGTTGCTTTGTGAATTCTGCCCAGTGCTCTAAATGTCAACATGAAAAAAAATTCGAGACCGTGTGCAAACTGCGAAAGTATCTGATTTGCGAAAGTCAAGAAAGAGTCATAGTTACTCCGACCGTTTATCCTCCTCTCTTTCCTTCGAAAAAGGGACCTCGGCTTGTCGTAGGGGCATTGCCAAGATTTACTTCGTCCCCGCCCCAGCTAGAGTGGCCGTTTTTCTCGGGGCAGAGTGCGAAGCACTCATACCGACGGTGCACTGCGCTCGTTAGGAGATCGGATCTTTTTTACTCAGAACAATCATGGACCAGGGGAATCCGACTGTCTAAAAGAAAGCATAGCGAGGGCCAGCAATGTTGCTTACGCAACGTGATTTCTGGCCAGTGCTCCGAATGTCAACGTAAAGAAATTAAAAAAAACGGCGGGGTAACTGAGTCTTGTGTCACTAAAAAGTCTTATATACTTGAGCTGTTTTCCCGCGCATTTTTCGTTCAGTTAGGTTGGGTTAGGGGAGGTGGGGTTAGGTTGGGATGGGTTCGGTTAGGTTGTGTTGGGTTCGGTTAGGTTAGGTTGGGTTGGGTTGGGTTTTAGGTTAGGTTGGGTTCGGGTAGGTTAGGTTAGGTTGTTTGGAGAACAAGTATCTTTTGTTGAGACAGTACTGAGAATCTGCCTTTATGGATGTATAGCCAACATGCAGTTGTGAAGCGAAAATATTTAGATGTGGCTAATTTTGCTTTAAAACGACATTTCTATTCGTTTTCAGTAGAAACACGTGCTTTTCGCGACGTTCTTGGTGATTGCGCTTAAGGAAGCAGCCTTAAACTAAGGCTGAGATTCCGTGTAAAATTCTGTGATATTTCGTTCCAAAACGACGTTTTTCATCGTACCAGAGAAACGCGTGCTTTTCCCATAAATATGAGAATATGCGTTTACGTAATGTAGGTTGTGATTCGAAAGTGTTATCATCTTGCTTGCTTAGGTCTGAAATGATGTTCATCATGGTTTTAAGCACAGATATGTAGTTGCTGTCAGTTAAGAACGATTGCGTTTATGGAAGTATAGTCAATGTATGGCTGTGGAGCAGCGTTCATATCTTGCATATTTGCGCTTAAACGAAGTTTCTTATCGTTTTCAGCACAAATACGTGGTTTTTAAACACTTCCGACAGTAGAGTTGTTAATCGAAATTTGTTTTGAGATCTTGCTTGCTCCGCTCTGAAATGACATTTCATATCGTTTGCAGCACAAATGCGTGCTTCTCAAGAAATTATATGATTGCACTAACACAAGCTTATCTAACATGGAGTGAGAATAGAAGTGGTTCAGATCCTGCTAGTTTTGCTGTAAAACTATATTTGTCATCGTATCAAGGACAAATATATGCTTTTCACGCAGATGTGGGAGATTGCATCCATGCATGCATCGCCAAAGTTGACTTGAATATCGAAAGTGCAGATTTGTTCTTGTTTTGCTCTTAAAAGGTGATTGTCATCGTTATAAGAATATATACGTGGTGTTTACACACGACGGAAAGGTCGTTAGATATACGTGTTCTCCCTACAGGACTGCGAGAGTGCGTTTATGCATATGTTGGGTTGGGTTAGGTTGGGTTGGGTTAGGTTATGTTAGGTTAGGTTGGATTGGGTTGGCTTAGGTTGGGTGGGTTCGGTTGGGTTAGGTTAGGCTAGGTTCGGTTGGGCTAGGATAGTTTAGGTTAGGTTGGGTTAGGTTAGGTCAGGTTAGGTTGTTAGGTTAGGATTTGTTTTGTTAGGTTAGGTTGGGTTGACTTAGGTGTGGACGGGTAGGGTTGGGTTGGGTTAGGTTACGTTGGGCTAGGTTAGGTTAGGATTTGTTTTGTTGTGTTAGGTTAGGATGGGTTGGGCTAGGTGAGGTGTGAAGTGTTTAGGTGAAATAATAATTCGTGCAATATGAAAGTAACTGACGCAGTGCTCACGCCAATCAAGTTAGCAAAAGTCCGCTCTTCTACTGATGTGGCGAGGCAGCACAAGCCGATCGCCACGCGTTTGTCCGGCGGAATCGCTTTCCGCCTGTTGGTACCTTGCCGGCTCATGCTTCCACAAACAACCATGTACCAGAATGTGCCGTGGTTGATCCGAAAGTTTTCTCGGAGTCCGGTGTCCGGAAGGGGCGGAAGGGCGGTCCTGTACCACGAGTCTGGGCGCGGGTACACCGACAGATATCGCTCACGGATGGACAGGTGTACCGCGGCCAAAAAAATCGTTCCCGCCGCCCCGGTGTCACTTCCTCCTTTCTTCAAGCATGACAATTTCAGTGCCCAGCACCAGCATCTGCATGGGCAGGTATTGTAATGCTGGCTGATGAAACCTGAACGCAGCCGAATAATGAGCATCACCCTTATTTTCGACAGGCATGCTAAAGGCCAACATAGGCTTGACACGCACACAACTAATCCAACCAAAAAGCGCCGGTAAACGGTTAGAGTAACTATGACTCACCAGTGATGGAAGTTTTCGCCGCCGTTTTTTCCGCCGCTTGTTTCGGGGGCTTTTTCTGCCCGAGATTTTGGCCGGCCGGCAGAAAACAGCCAACTCAGAAGTGGCACGAGTCGGGGAAAACCGTGTAATTAAAAAAAAAACATTGCGAGGGCCAGCATTGGTGCTGTTGCTTTGTGAATTCTGCCCAGTGCTCTAAATGTCAACATGAAAAAAATTCGAGACCGTGGGTAAACTGCGAAAGTATCTGACTTGCGAAAGTCAAGAAAGAGTCATAGTTACTCCGACCGTTTATCCTCCTCTCTTTCCTTCGAAAAAGGGACCTCGGCTTGTCGTAGGGGCATTGCCAAGATTTACTTCGTCCCGGCACCAGCTAGAGTGGCCGTTTTTCTCGGGGCAGAGTGCGAAGCACTCATACCGACGGTGCACTGCGCTCGCTAGGAGATCGGATCTTTTTTACTCAGAACAATCATGGACCAGGGGAATCCGACTGTCTAAAAGAAAGCATAGCGAGGGCCAGCAATGTTGCTTACGCAACATGATTTCTGGCCAGTGCTCCGAATGGCAACGTAAAGAAATTAAAAAAAAACGGCGGGGTAACTGTGTCTTGTGTCACTAAAAAGTCTTATATACTTGAGCTGTTTACCCGCGCATTTTTCGTTCAGTTAGGTTGGGTTAGGGGAGGTGGGGTTAGGTTGGGATGGGTTCGGTTAGGTTGTGTTGGGTTCGGTTAGGTTAGGTTGGGTTGGGTTGGGTTTTTTTAGGTTAGGTTGGGTTCGGGTAGGTTAGGTTAGGTTGTTTGGAGAACAAGTATGTTTTGTTGAGACAGTACTGAGAATCTGCCTTTATGGATGTATAGCCAACATGCAGTTGTGAAGCGAAAGTATTTAGATGTGGCTAATTTTGCTTTAAAACGACATTTCTATTCGTTTTCAGTAGAAACACGTGCTTTTCGCGACGTTCTTGGTGATTGCGCTTAAGGAAGCAGCCTTAAAATAAGGCTGAGATTCCGTGTAAAATTCTGTGATATTTCGTTCCAAAACGACGTTTTTCATCGTACCAGAGAAACGCGTGCTTTTCACATAAATATGAGAATATGCGTTTACATAATGTAGGTTGTGATTCGAAAGTGTTATCATCTTGCTTGCTTAGGTCTGAAATGATGGTCATCATGGTTTTATGCACAGATATGTAGTTGCTGTCAGTTAAGAACGATTGCGTTTATGGAAGTATAGTCAATGTATGGCTGTGGAGCAGCGTTCATATCTTGCATATTTGCGCTTAAACGAGGTTTCTTATCGTTTTCAGCACAAATACGTGGTTTTTAAACACTTCCGACAGTAGAGTTGTTAATCGAAATTTGTTTTGAGATCTTGCTTGCTCCGCTCTGAAATGACATTTCATATTGTTTGCAGCACAAATGCGTGCTTCTCAAGAAATTATATGATTGCACTAACACAAGCTTATCTAACATGGAGTGAGAATAGAAGTGGTTCAGATCCTGCTAGTTTTGCTGTAAAACTATATTTGTCATCGTATCAAAGACAAATATATGCTTTTCACGCAGATGTGGGAGATTGCATCCATGCATGCATCGCCAAAGTTGACTTGAATATCGAAAGTGCAGATTTGTTCTTGTTTTGCTCTTAAAAGGTGATTGTCATCGTTATAAGAATATATACATGGTGTTTACACACGACGGAAAGGTCGTTAGATATACGTGTTCTCCCTACAGGACTGCGAGAGTGCGTTTATGCATATGTTGGGTTGGGTTAGGTTGGGTTGGGTTAGGTTACGTTAGGTTAGGTTGGATTGGGTTGGCTTAGGTTGGGTGGGTTCGGTTGGGTTAGGTTAGGCTAGGTTCGGTTGGGCTAGGATAGGTTAGGTTAGGTTGGGTTAGATTAGGTTAGGTTAGGTTGTTAGGTTAGAATTTGTTTTGTTAGGTTAGGTTAGGTTGACTTAGGTGTGGACGGGTAGGGTAGGGTTGGGTTGGGTTAGGTTACGTTGGGCTAGGTTAGGTTAGGATTTGTTTTGTTGTGCTAGGTTAGGATGGGTTGGGTTAATTTGGGTTGGGCTAGGTGAGGTGTGAAGTGTTTAGGTGAAATAATAATTCGTCCAATATGAAAGTAACTGACGCAGTGCTCACGCCAATCAAGTTAGCAAAAGTCCGCTCTTCTACTGATTTGGCGAGGCAGCACAAGCCGATCGCCACGCGTTTGTCCGGCGGAATCGCTTTCCACCTGTTGGTACCTTGCCGGCTCATGCTTCCACAAACAACCATGTACCAGAATGTGCCGTGGTTGATCCGAAAGTTTTCTCGGAGTCCGGTGTCCGGAAGGGGCGGAAGGGCGGTCCCGTACCACGAGTCTTGGCGCGAGTACACCGACAGATATCGCTCACGGATGGACAGGTGTGCCGCGGCCAAAAAAATCGTTTCGGCCGCCCTCGGTGTCACTTCCTCCTTTCTTCAAGCATGACAATTTCAGTGCCCAGCACCAGCATCTGCATGGGCAGGTATTGTAGTGCTGGCTGATGAACCCTGAACGCAGCCGAATAATGAGCATCACCTTTATTTGCGACAGGCATGCTAAAGGCCAACATAGGCTTGACACGCACACAACTAATCCAACCAAAAAGCGCGGGTAAATGGTTAGAGTAACTATGACTCACCAGTGATGGAAGTTTTCGCCGCCGTTTTTTCCGCCGTTTGTTTCGGGGGCTTTCTGCCCGAGATTTCGGCCGGCCGGCAGAAAACAGCCAACTCAGAAGTGGCACGAGTCGGGGGAAACCGTGTAATTAAAAAAAAACATTGCGAGGGCCAGCATTGGTGCTGTTGCTTTGTGAATTCTGCCCAGTGCTCTAAATGTCAACATGAAAAAAAATTCGAGACCGTGGGTAAACTGCGAAAGTATCTGACTTGCGAAAGTCAAGAAAGAGTCATAGTTACTCCGACCGTTTATCCTCATCTCTTTCCTTCGAAAAAGGGACCTCGGCTTGTCGTAGGGGCATTGCCAAGATTTACTTCATCCCGGCCCCAGCTAGAGTGGCCGTTTTTCTCGGGGCAGAGTGCGAAGCACTCATACCGACGGTGCACTGCGCTCGCTAGGAGATCGGATCTTTTTTACTCAGAACAATCATGGACCAGGGGAATCCGACTGTCTAAAAGAAAGCATAGCGAGGGCCAGCAATGTTGCTTACGCAACGTGATTTCTGGCCAGTGCTCCGAATGTCAACGCAAAGACATTAAAAAAAGGGCGGGGTAACTGAGTCTTGTGTCACTAAAAAGTCTTATATACTTGAGCTGTTTACCCGCGCATTTTTCGTTCAGTTAGGTTGGGTTAGCGGAGGTGGGGTTAGGTTGGGATGGGATCGGTTAGGTTGTGTTGGGTTCGGTTAGGTTAGGTTGGGTTGGGTTGGGTTTTGTTAGGTTAGGTTGGGTTCGGGTAGGTTAGGTTGTTTGGAGAACAAGTATGTTTTGTTGAGACAGTACTGAGAATCTGCCTTTATGGATGTATAGCCAACATGCAGTTGTGAAGTGAAAGTATTTAGATGTGGCTAATTTTGCTTTAAAACGACATTTCTATTCGTTTTCAGTAGAAACACGTGCTTTTCGCGACGTTCTTGGTGATTGCGCTTAAGGAAGCAGCCTTAAAATAAGGCGGATTCCGTGTAAAATTCTGTGATATTTCGTTCCAAAACGACGTTTTTCATCGTGCCAGAGAAACGCGTGCTTTTCACATAAATATGAGAATATGCGTTTACGTAATGTAGGTTGTGATTCGAAAGTGTTATCATCTTGCTTGCTTAGGTCTGAAATGATGTTCATCATGGTTTTAAGCACAGATATGTAGTTGCTGTCAGTTAAGAACGATTGCGTTTATGGAAGTATAGTCAATGTATGGCTGTGGAGCAGCGTTCATATCTTGCATATTTGCGCTTAAACGAGGTTTCTTATCGTTTTCAGCACAAATACGTGGTTTTTAAACACTTCCGACAGTAGAGTTGTTAATCGAAATTTGTTTTGAGATCTTGTTTGCTCCGCTCTGAAATGACATTTCATATCGTTTGCAGCACAAATGCGTGCTTCTCAAGAAATTATATGATTGCACTAACACAAGCTTATCTAACATGGAGTGAGAATAGAAGTGGTTCAGATCCTGCTAGTTTTGCTGTAAAACTATATTTGTCATCGTATCAAGGACAAATATATGCTTTTCACGCAGATGTGGGAGATTGCATCCATGCATGCATCGCCAAAGTTGACTTGAATATCGAAAGTGCAGATTTGTTCTTGTTTTGCTCTTAAAAGGTGATTGTCATCGTTATAAGAATATATACATGGTGTTTACACACGACGGAAAGGTCGTTAGATATACGTGTTCTCCCTACAGGACTGCGAGAGTGCGTTTATGCATATGTTGGGTTGGGTTAGGTTGGGTTGGGTTAGGTTACGTTAGGTTAGGTTGGATTGGGTTGGCTTAGGTTGGGTGGGTTCGGTTGGGTTAGGTTAGGCTAGGTTCGGTTGGGCTAGGATAGGTTAGGTTAGGTTAGGTTGTTAGGTTAGGATTTGTTTTGTTAGGTTAGGTTAGGTTGGGTTGACTTAGGTGTGGACGGGTAGGGTTGGGTTGGGTTAGGTTACGTTGGGTTAGGTTAGGTTAGGATTTGTTTTGTTGTGCTAGGTTAGGATGGGTTGGGTTAATTTGGGTTGGGGTAGGTGAGGTGTGAAGTGTTTAGGTGAAATAATAATTCGTGCAATATGAAAGTAACTGACGCAGTGCTCACGCCAATCAAGTTAGCAAAAGTCCGCTCTTCTACTGATTTGGCGAGGCAGCACAAGCCGATCGCCACGCGTTTGTCCGGCGGAATCGCTTTCCACCTGTTGGTACCTTGCCGGCTCATGCTTCCACAAACAACCATGTACCAGAATGTGCCGTGGTTGATCCGAAAGTTTTCTCGGAGTCCGGTGTCCGGAAGGGGCGGAAGGGCGGTCCCGTACCACGAGTCTGGGCGCGAGTACACCGACAGATATCGCTCACGGATGGACAGGTGTGCCGCGGCCAAAAAAATCGTTTCGGCCGCCCCCGGTGTCACTTCCTCCTTTCTTCAAGCATGACAATTTCAGTGCCCAGCACCAGCATCTGCATGGGCAGGTATTGTAGTGCTGGCTGATGAACCCTGAACGCAGCCGAATAATGAGCATCACCTTTATTTGCGACAGGCATGCTAAAGGCCAACATAGGCTTGACACGCACACAACTAATCCAACCAAAAAGCGCGGGTAAATGGTTAGAGTAACTATGACTCACCAGTGATTGAAGTTTTCGCCGCCGTTTTTTCCGCCGTTTGTTTCGGGGGCTTTCTGCCCGAGATTTCGGCCGGCCGGCAGAAAACAGCCAACTCAGAAGTGGCACGAGTCGGGGAAAACCGTGTAATTAAAAAAAACATTGCGAGGGCCAGCATTGGTGCTGTTGCTTTGTGAATTCTGCCCAGTGCTCTAAATGTCAACATGAAAAAAAATTCGAGACCGTGGGTAAACTGCGAAAGTATCTGATTGCGAAAGTCAAGAAAGAGTCATAGTTACTCCGACCGTTTATCCTCATCTCTTTCCTTCGAAAAAGGGACCTCGGCTTGTCGTAGGGGCATTGCCAAGATTTACTTCATCCCGGCCCCAGCTAGAGTGGCCGTTTTTCACGGGGCAGAGTGCGAAGCACTCATACCGACGGTGCACTGCGCTCGCTAGGAGATCGGATCTTTTTTACTCAGAACAGTCATGGACCAGGGGAATCCGACTGTCTAAAAGAAAGCATAGCGAGGGCCAGCAATGTTGCTTACGCAACGTGATTTCTGGCCAGTGCTCCGAATGTCAACGTAAAGAAATTAAAAAAAAAACGGCGGGGTAACTGTGTCTTGTGTCACTAAAAAGCCTTATATACTTGAGCTGTTTACCCGCGCTTTTTTCGTTCAGTTAGGTTGGGTCAGGGGAGGTGGGGTTAGGTTGGGATGGGTTCGGTTAGGTTGTGTTGGGTTCGGTTAGGTTAGGTTGGGTTGGGTTGGGTTTTTTTTAGGTTAGGTTGGGTTCGGGTAGGTTAGGTTAGGTTGTTTGGAGAACAAGTATGTTTTGTTGAGACAGTACTGAGAATCTGCCTTTATGGATGTATAGCCAACATGCAGTTGTGAAGCGAAAGTATTTAGATGTGGCTAATTTTGCTTTAAAACGACATTTCTATTCGTTTTCAGTAGAAACACGTGCTTTTCGCGACGTTCTTGGTGATTGCGCTTAAGGAAGCAGCCTTAAAATAAGGCTGAGATTCCGTGTAAAATTCAGTGATATTTCGTTCCAAAACAACGTTTTTCATCGTACCAGAGAAACGCGTGCTTTTCACATAAATATGAGAATATGCGTTTACATAATGTAGGTTGTGATTCGAAAGTGTTATCATCTTGCTTGCTTAGGTCTGAAATGATGTTCATCATGGTTTTAAGCACAGATATGTAGTTGCTGTCAGTTAAGAACGATTGCGTTTATGGGAGTATAGTCAATGTATGGCTGTGGAGCAGCGTTCATATCTTGCATATTTGCGCTTAAACGAGGTTTCTTATCGTTTTCAGCACAAATACGTGGTTTTTAAACACTTCCGACAGTAGAGTTGTTAATCGAAATTTGTTTTGAGATCTTGTTTGCTCCGCTCTGAAATGACATTTCATATCGTTTGCAGCACAAATGCGTGCTTCTCAAGAAATTATATGATTGCACTAACACAAGCTTATCTAACATGGAGTGAGAATAGAAGTGGTTCAGATCCTGCTAGTTTTGCTGTAAAACTATATTTGTCATCGTATCAAGGACAAATATATGCTTTTCACGCAGATGTGGGAGATTGCATCCATGCATGCATCGCCAAAGTTGACTTGAATATCGAAAGTGCAGATTTGTTCTTGTTTTGCTCTTAAAAGGTGATTATCATCGTTATAAGAATATATACATGGTGTTTACACACGACGGAAAGGTCGTTAGATATACGTGTTCTCCCTACAGGACGGCGAGAGTGCGTTTATGCATATGTTGGGTTGGGTTAGGTTGGGTTGGGTTAGGTTACGTTGGGTTAGGTTGGATTGGGTTGGCTTAGGTTGGGTGGGTTCGGTTGGGTTAGGTTAGGCTAGGTTCGGTTGGGCTAGGATAGGTTAGGTTAGGTTAGGTTGTTAGGTTAGGATTTGTTTTGTTAGGTTAGGTTAGGTTGGGTTGACTTAGGTGTGGACGGGTAGGGTTGGGTTGGGTTAGGTTACGTTGGGTTAGGTTAGGTTAGGATTTGTTTTGTTGTGCTAGGTTAGGATGGGTGGGGTTAATTTGGGTTGGGCTAGGTGAGGTGTGAAGTGTTTAGGTGAAATAATAATTCGTGCAATATGAAAGTAACTGACGCAGTGCTCACGCCAATCAAGTTAGCAAAAGTCCGCTATTCTACTGATTTGGCGAGGCAGCACAAGCCGATCGCCACGCGTTTGTCCGGCGGAATCGCTTTCCACCTGTTGGTACCTTGCCGGCTCATGCTTCCACAAACAACCATGTACCAGAATGTGCCGTGGTTGATCCGAAAGTTTTCTCGGAGTCCGGTGTCCGGAAGGGGCGGAAGGGCGGTCCCGTACCACGAGTCTTGGCGCGAGTACACCGACAGATATCGCTCACGGATGGACAGGTGTGCCGCGGCCAAAAAAATCGTTTCGGCCGCCCCCGGTGTCACTTCCTCCTTTCTTCAAGCATGACAATTTCAGTGCCCAGCACCAGCATCTGCATGGGCAGGTATTGTAGTGCAGGCTGATGAACCCTGAACGCAGCCGAATAATGAGCATCACCTTTATTTGCGACAGGCATGCTAAAGGCCAACATAGGCTTGACACGCACACAACTAATCCAACCAAAAAGCGCGGGTAAATGGTTAGAGTAACTATGACTCACCAGTGATGGAAGTTTTCGCCGCCGTTTTTTCCGCCGTTTGTTTCGGGGGCTTTCTGCCCGAGATTTCGGCCGGCCGGCAGAAAACAGCCAACTCAGAAGTGGCACGAGTCGGGGGAAACCGTGTAATTAAAAAAAACCTTGCGAGGGCCAGCATTGGTGCTGTTGCTTTGTGAATTCTGCCCAGTGCTCTAAATGTCAACATGAAAAAAAATTCGAGACCGTGGGTAAACTGCGAAAGTATCTGATTGCGAAAGTCAAGAAAGAGTCATAGTTACTCCGACCGTTTATCCTCATCTCTTTCCTTCGAAAAAGGGACCTCGGCTTGTCGTAGGGGCATTGCCAAGATTTACTTCATCCCGGCCCCAGCTAGAGTGGCCGTTTTTCACGGGGCAGAGTGCGAAGCACTCATACCGACGGTGCACTGCGCTCGCTAGGAGATCGGATCTTTTTTACTCAGAACAATCATGGACCAGGGGAATCCGACTGTCTAAAAGAAAGCATAGCGAGGGCCAGCAATGTTGCTTACGCAACGTGATTTCTGGCCAGTGCTCCGAATGTCAACGTAAAGAAATTAAAAAAAAACGGCGGGGTAACTGTGTCTTGTGTCACTAAAAAGCCTTATATACTTGAGCTGTTTACCCGCGCTTTTTTCGTTCAGTTAGGTTGGGTCAGGGGAGGTGGGGTTAGGTTGGGATGGGTTCGGTTAGGTTGTGTTGGGTTCGGTTAGGTTAGGTTGGGTTGGGTTGGGTTTTTTTAGGTTAGGTTGGGTTCGGGTAGGTTAGGTTAGGTTGTTTGGAGAACAAGTATGTTTTGTTGAGACAGTACTGAGAATCTGCCTTTATGGATGTATAGCCAACATGCAGTTGTGAAGCGAAAGTATTTAGATGTGGCTAATTTTGCTTTAAAACGACATTTCTATTCGTTTTCAGTAGAAACACGTGCTTTTCGCGACGTTCTTGGTGATTGCGCTTAAGGAAGCAGCCTTAAAATAAGGCTGAGATTCCGTGTAAAATTCAGTGATATTTCGTTCCAAAACAACGTTTTTCATCGTACCAGAGAAACGCGTGCTTTTCACATAAATATGAGAATATGCGTTTACATAATGTAGGTTGTGATTCGAAAGTGTTATCATCTTGCTTGCTTAGGTCTGAAATGATGTTCATCATGGTTTTAAGCACAGATATGTAGTTGCTGTCAGTTAAGAACGATTGCGTTTATGGGAGTATAGTCAATGTATGGCTGTGGAGCAGCGTTCATATCTTGCATATTTGCGCTTAAACGAGGTTTCTTATCGTTTTCAGCACAAATACGTGGTTTTTAAACACTTCCGACAGTAGAGTTGTTAATCGAAATTTGTTTTGAGATCTTGTTTGCTCCGCTCTGAAATGACATTTCATATCGTTTGCAGCACAAATGCGTGCTTCTCAAGAAATTATATGATTGCACTAACACAAGCTTATCTAACATGGAGTGAGAATAGAAGTGGTTCAGATCCTGCTAGTTTTGCTGTAAAACTATATTTGTCATCGTATCAAGGACAAATATATGCTTTTCACGCAGATGTGGGAGATTGCATCCATGCATGCATCGCCAAAGTTGACTTGAATATCGAAAGTGCAGATTTGTTCTTGTTTTGCTCTTAAAAGGTGATTATCATCGTTATAAGAATATATACATGGTGTTTACACACGACGGAAAGGTCGTTAGATATACGTGTTCTCCCTACAGGACGGCGAGAGTGCGTTTATGCATATGTTGGGTTGGGTTAGGTTGGGTTGGGTTAGGTTACGTTGGGTTAGGTTGGATTGGGTTGGCTTAGGTTGGGTGGGTTCGGTTGGGTTAGGTTAGGCTAGGTTCGGTTGGGCTAGGATAGGTTAGGTTAGGTTAGGTTGTTAGGTTAGGATTTGTTTTGTTAGGTTAGGTTAGGTTGGGTTGACTTAGGTGTGGACGGGTAGGGTTGGGTTGGGTTAGGTTACGTTGGGTTAGGTTAGGTTAGGATTTGTTTTGTTGTGCTAGGTTAGGATGGGTTGGGTTAATTTGGGTTGGGCTAGGTGAGGTGTGAAGTGTTTAGGTGAAATAATAATTCGTGCAATATGAAAGTAACTGACGCAGTGCTCACGCCAATCAAGTTAGCAAAAGTCCGCTATTCTACTGATTTGGCGAGGCAGCACAAGCCGATCGCCACGCGTTTGTCCGGCGGAATCGCTTTCCACCTGTTGGTACCTTGCCGGCTCATGCTTCCACAAACAACCATGTACCAGAATGTGCCGTGGTTGATCCGAAAGTTTTCTCGGAGTCCGGTGTCCGGAAGGGGCGGAAGGGCGGTCCCGTACCACGAGTCTTGGCGCGAGTACACCGACAGATATCGCTCACGGATGGACAGGTGTGCCGCGGCCAAAAAAATCGTTTCGGCCGCCCCCGGTGTCACTTCCTCCTTTCTTCAAGCATGACAATTTCAGTGCCCAGCACCAGCATCTGCATGGGCAGGTATTGTAGTGCAGGCTGATGAACCCTGAACGCAGCCGAATAATGAGCATCACCTTTATTTGCGACAGGCATGCTAAAGGCCAACATAGGCTTGACACGCACACAACTAATCCAACCAAAAAGCGCGGGTAAATGGTTAGAGTAACTATGACTCACCAGTGATGGAAGTTTTCGCCGCCGTTTTTTCCGCCGTTTGTTTCGGGGGCTTTCTGCCCGAGATTTCGGCCGGCCGGCAGAAAACAGCCAACTCAGAAGTGGCACGAGTCGGGGGAAACCGTGTAATTAAAAAAAACCTTGCGAGGGCCAGCATTGGTGCTGTTGCTTTGTGAATTCTGCCCAGTGCTCTAAATGTCAACATGAAAAAAAATTCGAGACCGTGGGTAAACTGCGAAAGTATCTGACTTGCGAAAGTCAAGAAAGAGTCATAGTTACTCCGGCCGTTTATCCTCATCTGTTTCCTTCGAAAAAGGGACCTCGGCTTGTCGTAGGGGCATTGCCAAGATTTACTTCATCCCGGCCCCAGCTAGAGTGGCCGTTTTTCTCGGGGCAGAGTGCGAAGCACTCATACCGACGGTGCACTGCGCTCGCTAGGAGATCGGATCTTTTTTACTCAGAACAATCATGGACCAGGGGAATCCGACTGTCTAAAAGAAAGCATAGCGAGGGCCAGCAATGTTGCTTACGCAACGTGATTTCTGGTGGGTGCTCCGAATGTCAACGCAAAGACATTAAAAAAAGGGCGGGGTAACTGAGTCTTGTGTCACTAAAAAGTCTTATATACTTGAGCTGTTTACCCGCGCATTTTTCGTTCAGTTAGGTTGGGTTAGCGGAGGTGGGGTTAGGTTGGGATGGGATCGGTTAGGTTGTGTTGGGTTCGGTTAGGTTAGGTTGGGTTGGGTTGGGTTTTGTTAGGTTAGGTTGGGTTCGGGTAGGTTAGGTTGTTTGGAGAACAAGTATGTTTTGTTGAGACAGTACTGAGAATCTGCCTTTATGGATGTATAGCCAACATGCAGTTGTGAAGTGAAAGTATTTAGATGTGGCTAATTTTGCTTTAAAACGACATTTCTATTCGTTTTCAGTAGAAACACGTGCTTTTCGCGACGTTCTTGGTGATTGCGCTTAAGGAAGCAGCCTTAAAATAAGGCTGATTCCGTGTAAAATTCTGTGATATTTCGTTCCAAAACGACGTTTTTCATCGTACCAGAGAAACGCGTGCTTTTCACATAAATATGAGAATATGCGTTTACGTAATGTAGGTTGTGATTCGAAAGTGTTATCATCTTGCTTGCTTAGGTCTGATATGATGTTCATCATGGTTTTAAGCACAGATATGTAGTTGCTGTCAGTTAAGAACGATTGCGTTTATGGAAGTATAGTCAATGTATGGCTGTGGAGCAGCGTTCATATCTTGCATATTTGCGCTTAAACGAGGTTTCTTATCGTTTTCAGCACAAATACGTGGTTTTTAAACACTTCCGACAGTAGAGTTGTTAATCGAAATTTGTTTTGAGATCTTGTTTGCTCCGCTCTGAAATGACATTTCATATCGTTTGCAGCACAAATGCGTGCTTCTCAAGAAATTATATGATTGCACTAACACAAGCTTATCTAACATGGAGTGAGAATAGAAGTGGTTCAGATCCTGCTAGTTTTGCTGTAAAACTATATTTGTCATCGTATCAAGGACAAATATATGCTTTTGACGCAGATGTGGGAGATTGCATCCATGCATGCATCGCCAAAGTTGACTTGAATATCGAAAGTGCAGATTTGTTCTTGTTTTGCTCTTAAAAGGTGATTGTCATCGTTATAAGAATATATACATGGTGTTTACACACGACGGAAAGGTCGTTAGATATACGTGTTCTCCCTACAGGACTGCGAGAGTGCGTTTATGCATATGTTGGGTTGGGTTAGGTTGGGTTGGGTTAGGTTACGTTAGGTTAGGTTGGATTGGGTTGGCTTAGGTTGGGTGGGTTCGGTTGGGTTAGGTTAGGCTAGGTTCGGTTGGGCTAGGATAGGTTAGGTTAGGTTAGGTTGTTAGGTTAGGATTTGTTTTGTTAGGTTAGGTTAGGTTGGGTTGACTTAGGTGTGGACGGGTAGGGTTGGGTTGGGTTGGGTTAGGTTACGTTGGGCTAGGTTAGGTTAGGATTTGTTTTGTTGTGCTAGGTTAGGATGGGTTGGGTTAATTTGGGTTGGGCTAGGTGAGGTGTGAAGTGTTTAGGTGAAATAATAATTCGTGCAATATGAAAGTAACTGACGCAGTGCTCACGCCAATCAAGTTAGCAAAAGTCCGCTCTTCTACTGATTTGGCGAGGCAGCACAAGCCGATCGCCACGCGTTTGTCCGGCGGAATCGCTTTCCACCTGTTGGTACCTTGCCGGCTCATGCTTCCACAAACAACCATGTACCAGAATGTGCCGTGGTTGATCCGAAAGTTTTCTCGGAGTCCGGTGTCCGGAAGGGGCGGAAGGACGGTCCCGTACCACGAGTCTTGGCGCGAGTACACCGACAGATATCGCTCACGGATGGACAGGTGTGCCGCGGCCAAAAAAATCGTTTCGGCCGCCCTCGGTGTCACTTCCTCCTTTCTTCAAGCATGACAATTTCAGTGCCCAGCACCAGCATCTGCATGGGCAGGTATTGTAGTGCTGGCTGATGAACCCTGAACGCAGCCGAATAATGAGCATCACCTTTATTTGCGACAGGCATGCTAAAGGCCAACAAAGGCTTGACACGCACACAACTAATCCAACCAAAAAGCGCGGGTAAATGGTTAGAGTAACTATGACTCACCAGTGATGGAAGTTTTCGCCGCCGTTTTTTCCGCCGTTTGTTTCGGGGGCTTTCTGCCCGAGATTTCGGCCGGCCGGCAGAAAACAGCCAACTCAGAAGTGGCACGAGTCGGGGGAAACCGTGTAATTAAAAAAAACATTGCGAGGGCCAGCATTGGTGCTGTTGCTTTGTGAATTCTGCCCAGTGCTCTAAATGTCAACATGAAAAAAAATTCGAGACCGTGGGTAAACTGCGAAAGTATCTGACTTGCGAAAGTCAAGAAAGAGTCATAGTTACTCCGACCGTTTATCCTCATCTCTTTCCTTCGAAAAAGGGACCTCGGCTTGTCGTAGGGGCATTGCCAAGATTTACTTCATCCCGGCCCCAGCTAGAGTGGCCGTTTTTCTCGGGGCAGAGTGCGAAGCACTCATACCGACGGTGCACTGCGCTCGCTAGGAGATCGGATCTTTTTTACTCAGAACAATCATGGACCAGGGGAATCCGACTGTCTAAAAGAAAGCATAGCGAGGGCCAGCAATGTTGCTTACGCAACGTGATTTCTGGTGGGTGCTCCGAATGTCAACGCAAAGACATTAAAAAAAGGGCGGGGTAACTGAGTCTTGTGTCACTAAAAAGTCTTATATACTTGAGCTGTTTACCCGCGCATTTTTCGTTCAGTTAGGTTGGGTTAGCGGAGGTGGGGTTAGGTTGGGATGGGATCGGTTAGGTTGTGTTGGGTTCGGTTAGGTTAGGTTGGGTTGGGTTGGGTTTTGTTAGGTTAGGTTGGGTTCGGGTAGGTTAGGTTGTTTGGAGAACAAGTATGTTTTGTTGAGACAGTACTGAGAATCTGCCTTTATGGATGTATAGCCAACATGCAGTTGTGAAGTGAAAGTATTTAGATGTGGCTAATTTTGCTTTAAAACGACATTTCTATTCGTTTTCAGTAGAAACACGTGCTTTTCGCGACGTTCTTGGTGATTGCGCTTAAGGAAGCAGCCTTAAAATAAGGCGGATTCCGTGTAAAATTCTGTGATATTTCGTTCCAAAACGACGTTTTTCATCGTGCCAGAGAAACGCGTGCTTTTCACATAAATATGAGAATATGCGTTTACGTAATGTAGGTTGTGATTCGAAAGTGTTATCATCTTGCTTGCTTAGGTCTGAAATGATGTTCATCATGGTTTTAAGCACAGATATGTAGTTGCTGTCAGTTAAGAACGATTGCGTTTATGGAAGTATAGTCAATGTATGGCTGTGGAGCAGCGTTCATATCTTGCATATTTGCGCTTAAACGAGGTTTCTTATCGTTTTCAGCACAAATACGTGGTTTTTAAACACTTCCGAGAGTAGAGTTGTTAATCGAAATTTGTTTTGAGATCTTGTTTGCTCCGCTCTGAAATGACATTTCATATCGTTTGCAGCACAAATGCGTGCTTCTCAAGAAATTATATGATTGCACTAACACAAGCTTATCTAACATGGAGTGAGAATAGAAGTGGTTCAGATCCTGCTAGTTTTGCTGTAAAACTATATTTGTCATCGTATCAAGGACAAATATATGCTTTTCACGCAGATGTGGGAGATTGCATCCATGCATGCATCGCCAAAGTTGACTTGAATATCGAAAGTGCAGATTTGTTCTTGTTTTGCTCTTAAAAGGTGATTGTCATCGTTATAAGAATATATACATGGTGTTTACACACGACGGAAAGGTCGTTAGATATACGTGTTCTCCCTACAGGACTGCGAGAGTGCGTTTATGCATATGTTGGGTTGGGTTAGGTTGGGTTGGGTTAGGTTACGTTAGGTTAGGTTGGATTGGGTTGGCTTAGGTTGGGTGGGTTCGGTTGGGTTAGGTTAGGCTAGGTTCGGTTGGGCTAGGATAGGTTAGGTTAGGTTAGGTTGTTAGGTTAGGATTTGTTTTGTTAGGTTAGGTTAGGTTGGGTTGACTTAGGTGTGGACGGGTAGGGTTGGGTTGGGTTAGGTTACGTTGGGTTAGGTTAGGTTAGGATTTGTTTTGTTGTGCTAGGTTAGGATGGGTTGGGTTAATTTGGGTTGGGGTTGGTGAGGTGTGAAGTGTTTAGGTGAAATAATAATTTGTGCAATATGAAAGTAACTGACGCAGTGCTCACGCCAATCAAGTTAGCAAAAGTCCGCTCTTCTACTGATTTGGCGAGGCAGCACAAGCCGATCGCCACGCGTTTGTCCGGCGGAATCGCTTTCCACCTGTTGGTACCTTGCCGGCTCATGCTTCCACAAACAACCATGTACCAGAATGTGCCGTGGTTGATCCGAAAGTTTTCTCGGAGTCCGGTGTCCGGAAGGGGCGGAAGGGCGGTCCCGTACCACGAGTCTGGGCGCGAGTACACCGACAGATATCGCTCACGGATGGACAGGTGTGCCGCGGCCAAAAAAATCGTTTCGGCCGCCCCCGGTGTCACTTCCTCCTTTCTTCAAGCATGACAATTTCAGTGCCCAGCACCAGCATCTGCATGGGCAGGTATTGTAGTGCTGGCTGATGAACCCTGAACGCAGCCGAATAATGAGCATCACCTTTATTTGCGACAGGCATGCTAAAGGCTAACATAGGCTTGACACGCACACAACTAATCCAACCAAAAAGCGCGGGTAAATGGTTAGAGTAACTATGACTCACCAGTGATGGAAGTTTTCGCCGCCGTTTTTTCCGCCGTTTGTTTCGGGGGCTTTCTGCCCGAGATTTCGGCCGGCCGGCAGAAAACAGCCAACTCAGAAGTGGCACGAGTCGGGGGAAACCGTGTAATTAAAAAAAAACATTGCGAGGGCCAGCATTGGTGCTGTTGCTTTGTGAATTCTGCCCAGTGCTCTAAATGTCAACATGAAAAAAAATTCGAGACCGTGGGTAAACTGCGAAAGTATCTGATTGCGAAAGTCAAGAAAGAGTCATAGTTACTCCGACCGTTTATCCTCATCTCTTTCCTTCGAAAAAGGGACCTCGGCTTGTCGTAGGGGCATTGCCAAGATTTACTTCATCCCGGCCCCAGCTAGAGTGGCCGTTTTTCACGGGGCAGAGTGCGAAGCACTCATACCGACGGTGCACTGCGCTCGCTAGGAGATCGGATCTTTTTTACTCAGAACAATCATGGACCAGGGGAATCCGACTGTCTAAAAGAAAGCATAGCGAGGGCCAGCAATGTTGCTTACGCAACGTGATTTCTGGCCAGTGCTCCGAATGTCAACGTAAAGAAATTAAAAAAAAAACGGCGGGGTAACTGTGTCTTGTGTCACTAAAAAGCCTTATATACTTGAGCTGTTTACCCGCGCTCTTTTCGTTCAGTTAGGTTGGGTCAGGGGAGGTGGGGTTAGGTTGGGATGGGTTCGGTTAGGTTGTGTTGGGTTCGGTTAGGTTAGGTTGGGTTGGGTTGGGTTTTTTTAGGTTAGGTTGGGTTCGGGTAGGTTAGGTTAGGTTGTTTGGAGAACAAGTATGTTTTGTTGAGACAGTACTGAGAATCTGCCTTTATGGATGTATAGCCAACATGCAGTTGTGAAGCGAAAGTATTTAGATGTGGCTAATTTTGCTTTAAAACGACATTTCTATTCGTTTTCAGTAGAAACACGTGCTTTTCGCGACGTTCTTGGTGATTGCGCTTAAGGAAGCAGCCTTAAAATAAGGCTGAGATTCCGTGTAAAATTCAGTGATATTTCGTTCCAAAACAACGTTTTTCATCGTACCAGAGAAACGCGTGCTTTTCACATAAATATGAGAATATGCGTTTACATAATGTAGGTTGTGATTCGAAAGTGTTATCATCTTGCTTGCTTAGGTCTGAAATGATGTTCATCATGGTTTTAAGCACAGATATGTAGTTGCTGTCAGTTAAGAACGATTGCGTTTATGGGAGTATAGTCAATGTATGGCTGTGGAGCAGCGTTCATATCTTGCATATTTGCGCTTAAACGAGGTTTCTTATCGTTTTCAGCACAAATACGTGGTTTTTAAACACTTCCGACAGTAGAGTTGTTAATCGAAATTTGTTTTGAGATCTTGTTTGCTCCGCTCTGAAATGACATTTCATATCGTTTGCAGCACAAATGCGTGCTTCTCAAGAAATTATATGATTGCACTAACACAAGCTTATCTAACATGGAGTGAGAATAGAAGTGGTTCAGATCCTGCTAGTTTTGCTGTAAAACTATATTTGTCATCGTATCAAGGACAAATATATGCTTTTCACGCAGATGTGGGAGATTGCATCCATGCATGCATCGCCAAAGTTGACTTGAATATCGAAAGTGCAGATTTGTTCTTGTTTTGCTCTTAAAAGGTGATTATCATCGTTATAAGAATATATACATGGTGTTTACACACGACGGAAAGGTCGTTAGATATACGTGTTCTCCCTACAGGACTGCGAGAGTGCGTTTATGCATATGTTGGGTTGGGTTAGGTTGGGTTGGGTTAGGTTACGTTAGGTTAGGTTGGATTGGGTTGGCTTAGGTTGGGTGGGTTCGGTTGGGTTAGGTTAGGCTAGGTTCGGTTGGGCTAGGATAGGTTAGGTTAGGTTAGGTTGTTAGGTTAGGATTTGTTTTGTTAGGTTAGGTTAGGTTGGGTTGACTTAGGTGTGGACGGGTAGGGTTGGGTTGAGTTAGGTTACGTTGGGTTAGGTTAGGTTAGGATTTGTTTTGTTGTGCTAGGTTAGGATGGGTTGGGTTAATTTGGGTTGGGCTAGGTGAGGTACAATAATGGCTGCATTTGGGCGAGTTGGTTTTCCATTCTGAACGTAAAAGCGCAAAAAACACAAGGACACAGACTAAGGCAGACAACACGAGCGCTTAAAGCGCTCGTGTTGTCTGCCTTAGTCTGTGTCCTTGTGTTTTTTGCGCTTTTACGTTCAGAACTAGGTGAGGTGTGAAGTGTTTAGGTGAAATAATAATTCGTGCAATATGAAAGTAACTGACGCAGTGCTCACGCCAATCAAGTTAGCAAAAGTCCGCTATTCTACTGATTTGGCGAGGCAGCACAAGCCGATCGCCACGCGTTTGTCCGGCGGAATCGCTTTCCACCTGTTGGTACCTTGCCGGCTCATGCTTCCACAAACAACCATGTACCAGAATGTGCCGTGGTTGATCCGAAAGTTTTCTCGGAGTCCGGTGTCCGGAAGGGGCGGAAGGGCGGTCCCGTACCACGAGTCTTGGCGCGAGTACACCGACAGATATCGCTCACGGATGGACAGGTGTGCCGCGGCCAAAAAAATCGTTTCGGCCGCCCCCGGTGTCACTTCCTCCTTTCTTCAAGCATGACAATTTCAGTGCCCAGCACCAGCATCTGCATGGGCAGGTATTGTAGTGCTGGCTGATGAACCCTGAACGCAGCCGAATAATGAGCATCACCTTTATTTGCGACAGGCATGCTAAAGGCCAACATAGGCTTGACACGCACACAACTAATCCAACCAAAAAGCGCGGGTAAATGGTTAGAGTAACTATGACTCACCAGTGATGGAAGTTTTCGCCGCCGTTTTTTCCGCCGTTTGTTTCGGGGGCTTTCTGCCCGAGATTTCGGCCGGCCGGCAGAAAACAGCCAACTCAGAAGTGGCACGAGTCGGGGGAAACCGTGTAATTAAAAAAAAACATTGCGAGGGCCAGCATTGGTGCTGTTGCTTTGTGAATTCTGCCCAGTGCTCTAAATGTCAACATGAAAAAAAATTCGAGACCGTGGGTAAACTGCGAAAGTATCTGACTTGCGAAAGTCAAGAAAGAGTCATAGTTACTCCGGCCGTTTATCCTCATCTCTTTCCTTCGAAAAAGGGACCTCGGCTTGTCGTAGGGGCATTGCCAAGATTTACTTCATCCCGGCCCCAGCTAGAGTGGCCGTTTTTCTCGGGGCAGAGTGCGAAGCACTCATACCGACGGTGCACTGCGCTCGCTAGGAGATCGGATCTTTTTTACTCAGAACAATCATGGACCAGGGGAATCCGACTGTCTAAAAGAAAGCATAGCGAGGGCCAGCAATGTTGCTTACGCAACGTGATTTCTGGCCAGTGCTCCGAATGTCAACGCAAAGACATTAAAAAAAGGGCGGGGTAACTGAGTCTTGTGTCACTAAAAAGTCTTATATACTTGAGCTGTTTACCCGCGCATTTTTCGTTCAGTTAGGTTGGGTTAGCGGAGGTGGGGTTAGGTTGGGATGGGATCGGTTAGGTTGTGTTGGGTTCGGTTAGGTTAGGTTGGGTTGGGTTGGGTTTTGTTAGGTTAGGTTGGGTTCGGGTAGGTTAGGTTGTTTGGAGAACAAGTATGTTTTGTTGAGACAGTACTGAGAATCTGCCTTTATGGATGTATAGCCAACATGCAGTTGTGAAGTGAAAGTATTTAGATGTGGCTAATTTTGCTTTAAAACGACATTTCTATTCGTTTTCAGTAGAAACACGTGCTTTTCGCGACGTTCTTGGTGATTGCGCTTAAGGAAGCAGCCTTAAAATAAGGCTGATTCCGTGTAAAATTCTGTGATATTTCGTTCCAAAACGACGTTTTTCATCGTACCAGAGAAACGCGTGCTTTTCACATAAATATGAGAATATGCGTTTACGTAATGTAGGTTGTGATTCGAAAGTGTTATCATCTTGCTTGCTTAGGTCTGAAATGATGTTCATCATGGTTTTAAGCACAGATATGTAGTTGCTGTCAGTTAAGAACGATTGCGTTTATGGAAGTATAGTCAATGTATGGCTGTGGAGCAGCGTTCATATCTTGCATATTTGCGCTTAAACGAGGTTTCTTATCGTTTTCAGCACAAATACGTGGTTTTTAAACACTTCCGACAGTAGAGTTGTTAATCGAAATTTGTTTTGAGATCTTGTTTGCTCCGCTCTGAAATGACATTTCATATCGTTTGCAGCACAAATGCGTGCTTCTCAAGAAATTATATGATTGCACTAACACAAGCTTATCTAACATGGAGTGAGAATAGAAGTGGTTCAGATCCTGCTAGTTTTGCTGTAAAACTATATTTGTCATCGTATCAAGGACAAATATATGCTTTTCACGGAGATGTGGGAGATTGCATCCATGCATGCATCGCCAAAGTTGACTTGAATATCGAAAGTGCAGATTTGTTCTTGTTTTGCTCTTAAAAGGTGATTGTCATCGCTATAAGAATATATACATGGTGTTTACACACGACGGAAAGGTCGTTAGATATACGTGTTCTCCCTACAGGACTGCGAGAGTGCGTTTATGCATATGTTGGGTTGGGTTAGGTTGGGTTGGGTTAGGTTACGTTAGGTTAGGTTGGATTGGGTTGGCTTAGGTTGGGTGGGTTCGGTTGGGTTAGGTTAGGCTAGGTTCGGTTGGGCTAGGATAGGTTAGGTTAGGTTAGGTTGTTAGGTTAGGATTTGTTTTGTTAGGTTAGGTTAGGTTGGGTTGACTTAGGTGTGGACGGGTAGGGTTGGGTTGGGTTAGGTTACGTTGGGTTAGGTTAGGTTGGGATTTGTTTTGTTGTGCTAGGTTAGGATGGGTTGGGTTAATTTGGGTTGGGCTAGGTGAGGTGTGAAGTGTTTAGGTGAAATAATAATTCGTGCAATATGAAAGTAACTGACGCAGTGCTCACGCCAATCAAGTTAGCAAAAGTCCGCTATTCTACTGATTTGGCGAGGCAGCACAAGCCGATCGCCACGCGTTTGTCCGGCGGAATCGCTTTCCACCTGTTGGTACCTTGCCGGCTCATGCTTCCACAAACAACCATGTACCAGAATGTGCCGTGGTTGATCCGAAAGTTTTCTCGGAGTCCGGTGTCCGGAAGGGGAGGAAGGGCGGTCCCGTACCACGAGTCTTGGCGCGAGTACACCGACAGATATCGCTCACGGATGGACAGGTGTGCCGCGGCCAAAAAAATCGTTTCGGCCGCCCCCGGTGTCACTTCCTCCTTTCTTCAAGCATGACAATTTCAGTGCCCAGCACCAGCATCTGCATGGGCAGGTATTGTAGTGCTGGCTGATGAACCCTGAACGCAGCCGAATAATGAGCATCACCTTTATTTGCGACAGGCATGCTAAAGGCCAACATAGGCTTGACACGCACACAACTAATCCAACCAAAAAGCGCGGGTAAATGGTTAGAGTAACTATGACTCACCAGTGATGGAAGTTTTCGCCGCCGTTTTTTCCGCCGTTTGTTTCGGGGGCTTTCTGCCCGAGATTTCGGCCAGCCGGCAGAAAACAGCCAACTCAGAAGTGGCACGAGTCGGGGGAAACCGTGTAATTAAAAAAAACATTGCGAGGGCCAGCATTGGTGCTGTTGCTTTGTGAATTCTGCCCAGTGCTCTAAATGTCAACATGAAAAAAAATTCGAGACCGTGTGCAAACTGCAAAAGTATCTGATTTGCGAGTCAAGAAAGAGTCATAGTTACTCCGACCGTTTATCCTCCTCTCTTTCCTTCGAAAAAGGGACCTCGGCTTGTCGTAGGGGCATTGCCAAGATTTACTTCGTCCCCGCCCCAGCTAGAGTGGCCGTTTTTCTCGGGGCAGAGTGCGAAGCACTCATACCGACGGTGCACTGCGCTCGTTAGGAGATCGGATCTTTTTTACTCAGAACAATCATGGACCAGGGGAATCCGACTGTCTAAAAGAAAGCATAGCGAGGGCCAGCAATGTTGCTTACACAACGTGATTTCTGGCCAGTGCTCCGAATGTCAACGTAAAGAAATTAAAAAAAACGGCGGGGTAACTGAGTCTTGTGTCACTAAAAAGTCATATACTTGAGCTGTTTACCCGCGCATTTTTCGTTTATTTAGGTTGGGTTAGGGGAGGTGGGGTTAGGTTGGGAAGGGTTCGGTTAGGTTGTGTTGGGTTCGGTTAGGTTAGGTTGGGTTGGGTTTTTTTAGGTTAGGTTGGGTTCGGGTAGGTTAGGTTAGGTTGTTTGGAGAACAAGTATGTTTTGTTGAGACAGTACTGAGAATCTGCCTTTATGGATGTATAGCCAACATGCAGTTGTGAAGCGAAAGTATTTAGATGTGGCTAATTTTGCTTTAAAACGACATTTCTATTCGTTTTCAGTAGAAACACGTGCTTTTCGCGACGTTCTTGGTGATTGCGCTTAAGGAAGCAGCCTTAAAATAAGGCTGAGATTCCGTGTAAAATTCTGTGATATTTCGTTCCAAAACGACGTTTTTCATCGTACCAGAGAAACGCGTGCTTTTCACATAAATATGAGAATATGCGTTTACATAATGTAGGTTGTGATTCGAAAGTGTTATCATCTTGCTTGCTTAGGTCTGAAATGATGGTCATCATGGTTTTATGCACAGATATGTAGTTGCTGTCAGTTAAGAACGATTGCGTTTATGGAAGTATAGTCAATGTATGGCTGTGGAGCAGCGTTCATATCTTGCATATTTGCGCTTAAACGAGGTTTCTTATCGTTTTCAGCACAAATACGTGGTTTTTAAACACTTCCGACAGTAGAGTTGTTAATCGAAATCTGTTTTGAGATCTTGCTTGCTCCGCTCTGAAATGACATTTCATATCGTTTGCAGCACAAATGCGTGCTTCTCAAGAAATTATATGATTGCACTAACACAAGCTTATCTAACATGGAGTGAGAATAGAAGTGGTTCAGATCCTGCTAGTTTTGCTGTAAAACTATATTTGTCATCGTATCAAGGACAAATATATGCTTTTCACGCAGATGTGGGAGATTGCATTCATGCATGCATCGCCAAAGTTGACTTGAATATCGAAAGTGCAGATTTGTTCTTGTTTTGCTCTTAAAAGGTGATTGTCATCGTTATAAGAATATATACATGGTGTTTACACACGACGGAAAGGTCGTTAGATATACGTGTTCTCCCTACAGAACTGCGAGAGTGCGTTTATGCATATGTTGGGTTGGGTTAGGTTGGGTTGGGTTAGGTTACGTTAGGTTAGGTTGGATTGGGTTGGCTTAGGTTGGGTGGGTTCGGTTGGGTTAGGTTAGGCTAGGTTCGGTTGGGCTAGGATAGGTTAGGTTAGGTTAGGTTGTTAGGTTAGGATTTGTTTTGTTAGGTTAGGTTAGGTTGGGTTGACTTAGGTGTGGACGGGTAGGGTTGGGTTGGGTTAGGTTACGTTGGGTTAGGTTAGGTTAGGATTTGTTTTGTTGTGCTAGGTTAGGATGGGTTGGGTTAATTTGGGTTGGGCTAGGTGAGGTGTGAAGTGTTTAGGTGAAATAATAATTCGTGCAATATGAAAGTAACTGACGCAGTGCTCACGCCAATCAAGTTAGCAAAAGTCCGCTCTTCTACTGATTTGGCGAGGCAGAACAAGCCGATCGCCACGCGTTTGTCCGGCGGAATCGCTTTCCACCTGTTGGTACCTTGCCGGCTCATGCTTCCACAAACAACCATGTACCAGAATGTGCCGTGGTTGATCCGAAAGTTTTCTCGGAGTCCGGTGTCCGGAAGGGGCGGAAGGGCGGTCCCGTACCACGAGTCTTGGCGCGAGTGCACCGACAGATATCGCTCACGGATGGACAGGTGTGCCGCGGCCAAAAAAATCGTTTCGGCCGCCCCCGGTGTCACTTCCTCCTTTCTTCAAGCATGACAATTTCAGTGCCCAGCACCAGCATCTGCATGGGCAGGTATTGTAGTGCTTGCTGATGAACCCTGAACGCAGCCGAATAATGAGCATCACCTTTATTTGCGACAGGCATGCTAAAGGCCAACATAGGCTTGACACGCACACAACTAATCCAACCAAAAAGTGCGGGTAAATGGTTAGAGTAACTATGACTCACCAGTGATGGAAGTTTTCGCCGCCGTTTTTTCCGCCGTTTGTTTCGGGGGCTTTCTGCCCGAGATTTCGGCCGGCCGGCAGAAAACAGCCAACTCAGAAGTGGCACGAGTCGGGGGAAACCGTGTAATTAAAAAAAACATTGCGAGGGCCAGCATTGGTGCTGTTGCTTTGTGAATTCTGCCCAGTGCTCTAAATGTCAACATGAAAAAAAATTCGAGACCGTGGGTAAACTGCGAAAGTATCTGACTTGCGAAAGTCAAGAAAGAGTCATAGTTACTCCGACCGTTTATCCTCATCTCTTTCCTTCGAAAAAGGGACCTCGGCTTGTCGTAGGGGCATTGCCAAGATTTACTTCATCCCGGCCCCAGCTAGAGTGGCCGTTTTTCTCGGGGCAGAGTGCGAAGCACTCATACCGACGGTGCACTGCGCTCGCTAGGAGATCGGATCTTTTTTACTCAGAACAATCATGGACCAGGGGAATCCGACTGTCTAAAAGAAAGCATAGCGAGGGCCAGCAATGTTGCTTACGCAACGTGATTTCTGGCCAGTGCTCCGAATGTCAACGTAAAGACATTAAAAAAAGGGCGGGGTAACTGAGTCTTGTGTCACTAAAAAGTCTTATATACTTGAGCTGTTTACCCGCGCATTTTTCGTTCAGTTAGGTTGGGTTAGCGGAGGTGGGGTTAGGTTGGGATGGGATCGGTTAGGTTGTGTTGGGTTCGGTTAGGTTAGGTTGGGTTGGGTTTTGTTAGGTTAGGTTGGGTTCGGGTAGGTTAGGTTGTTTGGAGAACAAGTATGTTTTGTTGAGACAGTACTGAGAATCTGCCTTTATGGATGTATAGCCAACATGCAGTTGTGAAGTGAAAGTATTTAGATGTGGCTAATTTTGCTTTAAAACGACATTTCTATTCGTTTTCAGTAGAAACACGTGCTTTTCGCGACGTTCTTGGTGATTGCGCTTAAGGAAGCAGCCTTAAAATAAGGCTGATTCCGTGTAAAATTCTGTGATATTTCGTTCCAAAACGACGTTTTTCATCGTACCAGAGAAACGCGTGCTTTTCACATAAATATGAGAATATGCGTTTACGTAATGTAGGTTGTGATTCGAAAGTGTTATCATCTTGCTTGCTTAGGTCTGAAATGATGTTCATCATGGTTTTAAGCACAGATATGTAGTTGCTGTCAGTTAAGAACGATTGCGTTTATGGAAGTATAGTCAATGTATGGCTGTGGAGCAGCGTTCATATCTTGCATATTTGCGCTTAAACGAGGTTTCTTATCGTTTTCAGCACAAATACGTGGTTTTTAAACACTTCCGACAGTAGAGTTGTTAATCGAAATTTGTTTTGAGATCTTGCTTGCTCCGCTCTGAAATGACATTTCATATTGTTTGCAGCACAAATGCGTGCTTCTCAAGAAATTATATGATTGCACTAACACAAGCTTATCTAACATGGAGTGAGAATAGAAGTGGTTCAGATCCTGCTAGTTTTGCTGTAAAACTATATTTGTCATCGTATCAAAGACAAATATATGCTTTTCACGCAGATGTGGGAGATTGCATCCATGCATGCATCGCCAAAGTTGACTTGAATATCGAAAGTGCAGATTTGTTCTTGTTTTGCTCTTAAAAGGTGATTGTCATCGTTATAAGAATATATACATGGTGTTTACACACGACGGAAAGGTCGTTAGATATACGTGTTCTCCCTACAGGACTGCGAGAGTGCGTTTATGCATATGTTGGGTTGGGTTAGGTTGGGTTGGGTTAGGTTACGTTAGGTTAGGTTGGATTGGGTTGGCTTAGGTTGGGTGGGTTCGGTTGGGTTAGGTTAGGCAAGGTTCGGTTGGGCTAGGATAGGTTAGGTTAGGTTGGGTTAGATTAGGTTAGGTTAGGTTGTTAGGTTAGAATTTGTTTTGTTAGGTTAGTTTAGGTTGGGTTGACTTAGGTGTGGACGGGTAGGGTTGGGTTGGGTTGGGTTAGGTTACATTGGGCTAGGTTAGGTTAGGATTTGTTTTGTTGTGTTAGGTTAGGATGGGTTGGGTTAATTTGGGTTGGGCTAGGTGAGGTGTGAAGTGTTTATGTGAAATAATAATTCGTGCAATATGAAAGTAACTGACGCAGCGCTCACGCCAATCAAGTAAGCAAAAGTCCGCTCTTCTACTGATGTGGCGAGGCAGCACAAGCCGATCGCCACGCGTTTGTCCGGCGGAATCGCTTTCCGCCTGTTGGTACCTTGCCGGCTCATGCTTCCACAAACAACCATGTACCAGAATGTGCCGTGGTTGATCCGAAAGTTTTCTCGGAGTCCGGTGTCCGGAAGGGGCGGAAGGGCGGTCCCGTACCACGAGTCTGGGCGCGGGTACACCGACAGATATCGCTCACGGATGGACAGGTGTACCGCGACCAAAAAAATCGTTTCGGCCGCCCCCGGTGTCACTTCCTCCTTTCTTCAAGCCTGACAATTTCAGTGCCCAGCACCAGCATCTGCATGGGCAGGTATTGTAGTGCTGGCTGATGAACCCTGAACGCAGCCGAATAATGAGCATCACCCTTATTTGCGACAGGCATTCTAAAGGCCAACATAGGCTTGACACGCCCACAACTAATCCAACCAGAAAGCGCGGGTAAATGGTTAGAGTAACTATGACTCACCAGTGATGGAAGTTTTTGCCGCCGTTTTTTCCGCCGTTTGTTTCGGGGGCTTTCTGCCCGAGATTTCGGCCGGCCGGCAGAAAACAGCCAACTCAGAAGTGGCACGAGTCGGGGGAAACCGTGTAATTAAAAAAAAAACATTGCGAGGGCCAGCATTGGTGCTGTTGCTTTGTGAATTCTGCCCAGTGCTCTAAATGTCAACATGAAAAAAAATTCGAGACCGTGTGCAAACTGCGAAAGTATCTGATTTGCGAGTCAAGAAAGAGTCATAGTTACTCCGACCGTTTATCCTCCTCTCTTTCCTTCGAAAAAGGGACCTCGGCTTGTCGTAGGGGCATTGCCAAGATTTACTTCGTCCCCGCCCCAGCTAGAGTGGCCGTTTTTCTCGGGGCAGAGTGCGAAGCACTCATACCGACGGTGCACTGCGCTCGTTAGGAAATCGGATCTTTTTTACTCAGAACAATCATGGACCAGGGGAATCCGACTGTCTAAAAGAAAGCATAGCGAGGGCCAGCAATGTTGCTTACGCAACGTGATTTCTGGCCAGTGCTCCGAATGTCAACGTAAAGAAATTAAAGAAAACGGCGGGGTAACTGAGTCTTGTGTCACTAAAAAGTCATATACTTGAGCTGTTTACCCGCGCATTTTTCGTTCAGTTAGGTTGGGTTAGGGGAGGTGGGGTTAGGTTGGGATGGGTTCGGTTAGGTTGTGTTGGGTTCGGTTAGGTTAGGTAGGGTTGGGTTTTTTTAGGTTAGGTTGGGTTCGGGTAGGTTAGGTTAGGTTGTTTGGAGAACAAGTATGTTTTGTTGAGACAGTACTGAGAATCTGCCTTTATGGATGTATAGCCAACATGCAGTTGTGAAGCGAAAGTATTTAGATGTGGCTAATTTTGCTTTAAAACGACATTTCTATTCGTTTTCAGTAGAAACACGTGCTTTTCGCGACGTTCTTGGTGATTGCGCTAAAGGAAGCAGCCTTAAAATAAGGCTGAGATTCCGTGTAAAATTCTGTGATATTTCGTTCCAAAACGACGTTTTTCATCGTACCAGAGAAACGCGTGCTTTTCACATAAATATGAGAATATGCGTTTACATAATGTAGGTTGTGATTCGAAAGTGTTATCATCTTGCTTGCTTAGGTCTGAAATGATGGTCATCATGGTTTTATGCACAGATATGTAGTTGCTGTCAGTTAAGAACGATTGGTTTATGGAAGTATAGTCAATGTATGGCTGTGGAGCAGCGTTCATATCTTGCATATTTGCGCTTAAACGAGGTTTCTTATCGTTTTCAGCACAAATACGTGGTTTTTAAACACTTCCGACAGTAGAGTTGTTAATCGAAATTTGTTTTGAGATCTTGCTTGCTCCGCTCTGAAATGACATTTCATATCGTTTGCAGCACAAATGCGTGCTTCTCAAGAAATTATATGATTGCACTAACACAAGCTTATCTAACATGGAGTGAGAATAGAAGTGGTTCAGATCCTGCTAGTTTTGCTGTAAAACTATATTTGTCATCGTATCAAGGACAAATATATGCTTTTCACGCAGATGTGGGAGATTGCATTCGTGCATGCATCGCCAAAGTTGACTTGAATATCGAAAGTGCAGATTTGTTCTTGTTTTGCTCTTAAAAGGTGATTGTCATCGTTATAAGAATATATACATGGTGTTTACACACGACGGAAAGGTCGTTAGATATACGTGTTCTCCCTACAGAACTGCGAGAGTGCGTTTATGCATATGTTGGGTTGGGTTAGGTTGGGTTGGGTTAGGTTACGTTAGGTTAGGTTGGATTGGGTTGGCTTAGGTTGGGTGGGTTCGGTTGGGTTAGGTTAGGCTAGGTTCGGTTGGGCTAGGATAGGTTAGGTTAGGTTGGGTTAGATTAGGTTAGGTTTGGTTGTTAGGTTAGAATTTGTTTTGTTAGGTTAGGTTAGGTTGACTTAGGTGTGGACGGCGGGTAGGGTTGGGTTGGGTTGGGTTAGGGTACGTTGGGCTAGGTTAGGTTAGGATTTGTTTTGTTGTGTTAGGTTAGGATGGGTTGGGTTAATTTGGGTTGGGCTAGGTGAGGTGTGAAGTGTTTATGTGAAATAATAATTCGTGCAATATGAAAGTAACTGACGCAGTGCTCACGACAATCAAGTTAGCAAAAGTCCGCTCTTCTACTGATGTGGCGAGGCAGCACAAGCCGATCGCCACGCGTTAGTCCGGCGGAATCGCTTTCCGCCTGTTGGTACCTTGCCGGCTCAAGCTTCCACAAACAACCATGTACCAGAATGTGCCGTGGTTGATCCGAAAGTTTTCTCGGAGTCCGGTGTCCGGAATTGGCGGAAGGGCGGTCCCGTACCACGAGTCTGGGCGCGGGTACACCGACAGATAACGCTCACGGATGGACAGGTGTACCGCGGCCAAAAAAATCGTTTCCGCCGCCCCGGTGTCACTTCCTCCTTTCTTCAAGCATGACAATTTCAGTGCCCAGCACCAGCATCTGCATGGGCAGGTATTGTAGTGCTGGCTGATGAACCCTGAACGCAGCCGAATAATGAGCATCACCCTTATTTGCGACAGGCATGCTAAAGGCCAACATAGGCTTGACACGCACACAACTAATCCAACCAAAAAGCGCGGGTAAACGGTTAGAGTAACTATGACTCACCAGTGATGGAAGTTTTCGCCGCCGTTTTTTCCGCCGTTTGTTTCGGGG